>NC_090934.1:472388326-472691357 GCF_040938575.1 Ambystoma mexicanum
AGATCTACGGGCATGAAAATGACCCCTGTCCTGTCTCCATAGTAGATCAGTGGGTGACTGTGTGCACCCTCACATGATCCACAAATCGTGCTCTGTTGGTGGTGCTCTACTCTGCAGCGCTATTATTTGCGCAATGGTTAGTGCATTGTAACCCTCTGCATTTTGCTCTTCTACTTTACTTGTTAAGATGCACTCTGCACTCATAGGTATGAGGAGATATGCTGCTTCTTTTGCTGCCGCGTCTGCAGCTGCATTTCCCAAAGATATTTGTCCACGTTATGTGTATGTGCCTGGCATTTCACTATGGCTACTACAGAAGGTTCTGCAAGTGCTTCAATCAATTTGTTCAGTAACTCTGCATGTTTTACTGGGGACCCACCAGCTCTTCTGAATCCCCTGCTTCTCCATCTGCAAAGCCCAGCATGTACCGTTGTGGTTACATATGCTGAGTTTGAGTATATTGTCACTGCACACCATTTTGCTGCATGGGAGCCCCAATCAGCGCTACTAGATCTGCTTGCTGGGCAGAGTAGTGCATGGTCAGGCATTTTTTAATTAGTGTCTCATATTCTCCATCTTCCAACATCACTACCGATGCCCCTACATGTTTTTGACCTGTTTCTTGGCTAATGGATGCTGACCCATCAACGAAGAACACCTCTCGCTCTTGTAAGACATTTCCCTTGCTTTTGGAATGTCATCCCCTTCTCCCTCGTATGTTGCACAATCATTTTCTTGCATATCTTGGACAGTGCATGGCTCTGTGAGGAACGTGGCTGGGTTTACCGATTTACATCTTACCACATGAATATTGGAGCTGGAGAGGATTATCTCGTACGCTGATTCCCTTTGTGTGGTGAGGGTGGATTTTGACCTTTCCAGTTTTGCAAACAGAGAATGTTCCATATACAGGGTGACGGAGCACCCATGACAATTGTCGAGCTTTTTTCAATAGCTAAGGTGGCAGCTGCAAGAGCCTGTTCGCAAGGGAAGTGACCTTTCATTACTGAATCAAGTGTGCCACTGTAATAGGCCAAAGGTTTATGAGCCATGGAGCTTTTTTGAGTTATTACTGTTGTCATCAGAGTGCCATTGGAGTGTGAGAAAAGATAACATTTGCATTCCTAATCAGGTGTGGCTAGGACTGGGGCTGTGGAGATCAATTCTGTTAGGCTGTTGAATGCTGTTTGCATTTCAGGTGTCCAACTGATATGTGTTTTGTCTTTCTGTGCTTCTTTTAGACTTTGCAAAAGGGGCCTTGTGTATGCCGCGTAACCGCGTAATCTAGGATCCATGCCCTACAATAATTGCAGATTCCGTGGATTTATGCAGGACCTTTACTGTGTGTGGTCAGGCTGAGGCATGGATTGTTGCCGCCCTGTCAGGAATAATTTGCTTGCCATCTTTTGAAATCAACTGGCCCAAGTACAGGACCTCAGTCAGAGAGTATTTTAGGTTTTTCTTGTCTACCTTGTACCCTTTTTGTGCGAGTAACTGGAGGAGGACAATGTAATCTCTCGGACAACTTTCTTCGCTCTCACTGCAGACTTTGAGATCATCTACATATTGAATAATGGTACTTGCAACTTCAATATTGCCGGATCTTCATGCAGAATCCTAATGAATATGCTAGGGTTCTCACAGTACCCCTGGGCAAACAACGGTGTTCATATGCCCTCCCACCCAGTGTGAAGGCTGTGAGATAGTGTGGGTAAAGGGGCACTGAGAAGAAGGTGTTCTTCAAATCCACTACAGTAAAGTGGGTGGCCTGTTTTGGAATGCTACACAAAATAGAAGCAGGATTTGAAACAAGGGGACACTCCTTTCGGACAATATCATTAAGGGGGCGGAGGTCCTGGATCATATACCAAATCCCCCCTGTCACTTTCTTAATTTATGGCGACAGGAAAGTCCTACGGCTCACTTTTGGATTTCCTGGGCCAGGGCATCATCGAACTCCTGGTCTATGTCCTGGAGGCGGGACTGTTCCATGGCCCCGAGGTTTCGCGGGGACGATGCCATGTCCACCTCCAACTCCCTGCGAATTGCCTCGAGGCACTTGGGCTGCCTCAGCGCCCTGCGCATGGAGTTCTCCGCCCTGACCATAGTGAGCCGTGCCTCTTCTGCCCGCCGCCGCTCCGCATCCATGTGCTGGCCCAACCGCTGCCACACAGAAGACACTCCCATTCCGGGGTCCTCCTGCCCTCCGGCCGATGCCTGCCCCTCTGATGTTGATGGCCCCGAGCCATCATCGCTACCACCTTGAACCTGCTGCTGCTGTGCCTGTGCCCTGCCTCTTGTTGCCTGCACATCCTCCTCCGGCTGGGGTGCAGTTGTTGGGGTGGCCACCCCTTCTGGACGTCCGACTCCCGACTGTGGCAGGGATGTGTCCTCCACCAGCCTGGCCGCTGGGTCAGAGGCAGCTCCACAGGGTACCCAAGTGATACATGGGCCGGAAGATGGCACAGAGGACGACTGGCGCATAGGGGGTTTAGGTGAGGAGTGGGTCGAAAGAAGGTCCAGCACACGGAGGAATCCAGCACTGGTGATCCGTCCTAGTAGGTCAACGCGGTCAAAGAGGCATCCGAGATGACGTGCAGTGTCTTCACGAAAACACTGCAGGTCAGCTCGCATGCCCCATTGACGCAACGCTCTCCCAGCCAGGACAGGCTCAACCCGGTCCCGGATTGCCACGTCCGCAGGGAGAGGAAGGACAGTTGTTGTGCGCTCATCCCCTCCCTCAAAACGGGTCTGGGCGTAGGCATCCCTGCTGGTGCGGGATAATGCAGTCACATGATTGGTGACAGGATTACACACAGGCACCTCCACAGTGGCCTGTGCTTCCTCCTGTCCCTGCCCCTGGACTGCACCAACAGCACCAGTGGAATCCCCCCTCCAGACCCGTGTGTGTCCCTTCCATGGCCTCCTCCTCAACCAAACCCCCCACCAACCTGGATGAGTCTGTGCCATCTTCCTCCATCAGACCCTGTGGGGTCTCAGCTGTCCCTTCTGCTGCTGAGGAGTTCACCTCCGACCTCTGCCTCTTGGACGTACCCTCAGCAGCTGCGGCCACGGGCACGGCACCAGACTCCTCACTCCCCGACGAGATGACAACATGGGAGGAGAGCTGGGCCTTGCGTCCCCGGCTGGCGGTGCGATCCCTGCCGCTTTGTTCCACAGCACCGTCTCCGCCCTCTTCATCAGTTGACGCTGCAGACAGGGAGAGATAGATCACAGGCATCAGGGCACTGTACAATGGTCTGATACACACATGAAAGTTGTACATGAGTGGCAGTGTCAAACTTCAAACATGGCATCACACTCCCCAACACACATGTCATTTCAACTCACACACATGGGCACATCAACAGGATTGTTGCACCAGGCGGCAGCATCCATACACAAACAACAGCATGAGCAGCCAAAGGTGAGCCTGACGTCAAATGCTACATTGGGAGTGTAGAACACACGCACACATGCCACCAGACATACATGCATCTGTACATCTCCACTACTCTTTTTAAAGGTTTGTAAATAAACCAATAAAAATAAAAATAAAAAAAAACATCTCCACTACCTGTCGCTGTGACAACATCCCCATCCATGTCACATCTGGCAATCAGCCTCCTACATGTCAGTGTCACATGCATCCATGGTGTATGATACATGCAGGTGGAAGCAGCATCCATGTGTGACTGCACAACCATGCCACATTACATACACAGATAATCAAAAATGTGTGCACCCACACCTGCATTTGCCAAGCATGCTTACCAACACCTACACTATAGATGTGTCTCAAACATGAGAGGACTCACATGCGGCAGGCTCATGTCCCTATACATACACATGCATACATGGCCCTACACAGACATATGTAAAACCTGCACACTCCTGCCACACCTCAACATGCACAGCCTCCAAGTAGTAGGCATGTACACTTACTGCGCGACTCCAGACGGGTCTGCCTCTCAAGGACCTGGCAGTGGAGTGCTAGGTGTATGCATTCCAGGACCCTCATCTGGATGTTAGTAAGGCGGACCTGGCACCCCTCTGCATCCGCTGCCTTCACGAGGCACCGGGCCTTGTTGAGGGTCCTGGACCTGAAGTCCTCCCAGCGCTTCCGGACGTGCTGAATGTCGCGGACTGCCACCCCCTCCTCATTGATGACAGTCACGATGTCCATCCAGGTCCTCTTCCGTCCTTCATTGTCGGCGCGCAAACCTCCAAAGAGGGCATCATGCTGCCCAGGACTCGCTCCACCAGGATACCAACTTCACTGGCACCGAAGCTGGTAGCCCTCTGCCTCTCTGGTTGGGGGTTGCCAGTGGTGCCAGATGGTGTTGTGTCTGACATGGCAACCCCAGAGGCAGGTGTGGGTGGGCGACTGGGTCTTGGGGCTGGGCTGTGCAACGATGGTATTGCAGTCGGGTGTCTTCTGTTCCAGCAGGGGTGGTCACTGCAACCGCACCCCTGCAGATGGCTGACGTGCAGTCACCAAACAGCAGGGCACGTGGGCAGCAGGCAGGCAGGCAGCAGCAGATGGCAGGTGGGAGTGTGCTCGGGGCACTGGGGAGCAGGAAAATGGCCTTCTGGGCAGGAGCGTGGTCTTCCATGTGTTGTTGCATGGCCAGCTTGATACGGAGTGAATTGGCACGTGACAAAAGTGCACGTCAGCGTGTAATTCGAGGAATGGCCTTTACGTCCACGTGTGTAATCCGAGAGTGCGTAAGTGAAGTGATGCACACGGGCGTTTCACTCGTGATGGGTGCATAGTGATTCAGCACATGAAAAAAAAACACGTCCGCATGTAAACCGAGGAAAGGCCCTTAGCGCGTACGCGCTTCTGTTACGTAACGCGCACGGGCGTTTCCCTCAGCACAGGTTAAAGGTGAGCGGGGCCAGCAGTTCGCTGTACGTGCCTTTCGTGGAGACCGACGTGTGTTTCTATTTTGTGTTGTTTCGCGCGCCATCACAACTTCACAGCGGATCAAGGGCGTATCTCTTCATTTGGCGGAGGTATAGGCTACGCGTGTTTTTCATTATCACGCTAGTCTGACAATGAGTCGTGCACGCTATTTTTCCCACTGCGGGTGCCCCTGTGTATCGCGTACCCGTTTTCGAGGTCATAGTAGCCTGGGTGTCCCACGCGTACGTGTTTTTCGTGTTCCTGGGTGCCACCGCGTACTGCGGAAGGTTAATTCCATGCACGTAGGCTGCAGGGGTTGCGTGCACGATTTTACTGCATTTTTGGGGTGCCTGAGCATTGCGTGACCCATCACTTAATCACCAGGGTCACATACAGCCTTGCAGGTGCAGGGGTGCTGTTAACATCTTGTATCCCACCCCCTTCACCCCAATTGCCCAGGACAATTGCCGTGTACACCTCCCATTGGCACCACTACATCTGTGCCGGCACTACTCCGTCTGTGCCATGGTTGGGAGGCCAAGTAAGGTGAGGGGCGCCTCAGCTGGGCGTACTCCACGTGGTGGGCGTGGTCAGGGACGTGGCCAGGGTGACCAGGGAGTAGGGGGACTCCAGGGTGTCCAGGGTGGCTGCAGAGGGGGAAGAGGCAGGGGTGTGCCAGCTCGGCACGATGTTGTGCCACATATTGGTGCAGTCATGCCACCACCCTCTGCGGCTCCAGGAGATGCAGTTCTTGCATCTGACACTGGCACCCATGTGACCCAGCAGTCCGTTTCATCGACTGCCACGGGCCCAAGGATAGTGGTAGCTGCAGGTGCAGCTGTGGACACCACCACCAAGGCTCAGGGTCTGACAGCGCAGGCTGCATTGGCACATGAAGAGTCCATGGAAGAATTCCAGGTGGTCAGGAGGCACACCCTAGGTGCACGCAGGGCTTCCCTGACCCAGGCACATGTCCCTGGGGCAGCTATGTCATCTGCTGCCCCGACCAGCCGGGTGTTGGCAAGGGCAGGGGCAGATGCAGCCGACACAACCCCGGTCAACCAGGACAGTCCCGGTCAATGACCCTGGCACAGCGGATGTTGCTGCGCAGGGACCATTCCAGGGTACCCAGCAGCCACTGACGCAAGTCAGGGCTTCACTCCATGTTCCACCTGGTAATCCCTCGGCTCATTCCACCAGCGCCACTGCCCATACTGATCAGGGTGGCATTTGCCTGCCAGGGTCCGTACCAGCGTCCAAGAGGAGTAAGGTTGCACCAGCAGTATAGGCTGGGACCACAGACACAGGTACGGCCTCCAGCACGTCGAGGAAGAAGCCTTTCTGCAAGCAGGAACTGGACTTCCACGTGGACTACGTGTGGGAACACAACCATGACATGCTAGTGGGGCTGAATTGTCAAACTATGGCTGCCCATCAGAATACCCACTGGAAGCAAATTGCGGATGATGTGAGTGCATTCGGACATGAGGTGCGCACAGCGCAAGAGTGCAAAAAGCATTGGAATGACCTCAAACGCAGCGCTAAGGCGAAGCGTGCCTCAAATTACAACATTACTCTGGTGACTGGCGGTGGGCCACCGCCTGAGGAGGAAGTCCTCACTCCACATGAGGCTCTCGTTGAGGAGCTCATACCAACGGAATTGGTCGAAGGAGTGGGAGAGATGGCGGACTTTGATGCCCAGTCCAGTGAGTGTTGATGCCTGTTGGTCGACGACATGTGTGTTTTGCATGTATGCTGTGTTGTGCTTGACTGCCACAGCATCTCCTGTTTACATGGTTCTCATGTGCAAGTGATGGAATGCTTGTATGATTCAGGATAGTGGACATGTAGAGTAGACAGGGACTGTCCTCACCGCCACACTTGCACCCTAATCACATGCTAGTCACCCAGCTGCCCCTACAGTCCATGTTTCATCTCTATGGCCCTTCTGCATGTAGCCTGGGGTGTGTTTCCTCTCAGCACTGGGACTGTGTCATTGCATGACTCACGTACATGTGTCCTCTGCATGCATGCGGGTACTCCACATAGGCATGCTCCTTGCCCCTCCACCAACCCTATGCCCCAATTTCGTCATTGCAGAGGTGTGCATCACGGTGGTGTACTGCAATGGCCTGTTCAAGACTCCTGTGTACATGCAAACTTCCCCCAGCCCACCCGCCAGACACATGCAGTGGTATACATCATCTGCACTTCATGCAGGTTGTATCACTTGGACTGTGCAGCTGGCAGATGCTCCGCTGGAACATGATTTCACGTTCATGCTCCATGTGTATTCCATGCATCCCCTTATGTGTCCTTGACTGGATGATCATTGTAGTACGTGTCCAGGATGACGTGCATTTCTTTGATTTTGATCATCCATTCCATGCCCACTATGGATCAGTCCCGCATCACACACATGTTTTGGGTGTCACAGTCTGTGCAGGGCACAGGCCTCACCACGTTTCAGGTCCACTGACTCTGTTCAACTGGTGTAGGGGCTTCTGCACACATGTCTGTACTACTGAGGGGTCATCATATGTCCTGCTTTCTGGCCCATCATCATCTGGTGTGTTGTCAGTTGAGTGAGATGATGCAATTGATGTTAGACAGCACTGTCTGCCAATGCACAGGTCTCTGGTCGCCCTTTCGCTGACAAGCAATGCATAGCTGAATTTTCACTTGGGGGGGGGGTTCTTGCAGCCATGCAACACATTGCATGCACATTGCATGTGATGCCTGGACTTGCCCTTGCACTGCCTTCAAGTTAATTGATACACATCATGATGTGCTTGCTCATGTGGATAGTGGATAACGTAGGCATGTCCTGCATTGCATCAAACCACTTCATAGCCGTGTTACAACTTTCTGCAAGCCTAGTCCCTGATGCTATGCCAAAGTGACCGGCCATGCATGCAAGGTTCACATTTGTGTGTGACATGTGTGATTCATCTGTTTGCTGTCAGTGTGATGTCCATGTCTGTGTGTGTTATGTGATTCAGACATGTGTACTAATGAGATATTTTTCTACACTTTCCAGATGATGATGCAATGGAGCCAGAGGGTGGTGTAGCCATGCCAGACACAGGTTTGCTATCACACCAGCAACCCGGCGCAAGTGGGGGTCATGGGGTTGTAGGCTACGAGAAGCCACATCTGTTACAGGCCATCTTGTCTGTGGTTGGCAATGAGTCAAGCCCGGACTCTGATCACTCTGACAAACATGTCGAGTTGGATGTGCATCGGGTCCATTCGTCTGGGGTGAGTGATTCTGATGGGGACGCTCCTCTGTCCGCGACACCTGCACTGAGGGGCCAGATGGTGGTGGCACCTCCGCCTGTGGTGGATCGGGATGCAAGGTCACCCTCCACACCAGTTTCTGATATGCCTGGGGCATCACGTAGACGGGGGCTGTAGTCCTGCAGGCGGTGCAAACCCAACAAGGTCGTCAGCGCCTTGTGCACCACAGGTGTCAAGCCCAGCAACGCGGTGGCCGTATGCCACCGAGGTATACTGAGTGGGAGCAAGACATGACTGCCCATTCAGAACGTCAGTGGGCAGCAATGGAAAACATTGCTGTGAGCATGGAGCGTGTGGCCCAATCCTTGCTCCCCCCTGCTAGGCAGGTGCTTCTCCAGCAGCGGGCGGCACAGTCCACGGCCCGCTCTCTCAGGCTGGGTATGGCGGCCTCAGACAGGGCACGCCGGCTGAAATGTTGTCTTTGCGGCAAGCAATTGCTGCTCATGTACAGGCACACATGGAGGCCCTGAGGGAGGAGTATGCTTCCCTCAGATCCACTCTGGGTGTCCTCCTGATGTCCCAAAAGGAGCGGTCGGAGGAGAGGTTTGCACAGCTTGAGGGTACCATCTCGGCTGAGCTACATGCTTGCTGGGAGGTGCATCAGTTGTCCAGCCAGGCCACGCAGGAAGAACTCTGTGTTACACGTGCTACCTTGCAAGAGGAAGCACGCGTATCACAAGAGGTTCTGCATGCTGACCTACGTGTGATCGCCACACAGAATTTGTTTTTCCTCAACATCATCGCATGTAGGTGTTCAGCTGCACCCTGTACCTCCCCACTCCTGGGTGCCTCCCCCCCCAGGTCGTATGTGGCCATTTTTGATTTTTATATTAGTTTAGTTAGTTAACATTCTATTTGATAGTTACTTTAAATAGGTAAGGTAGGTTTTTCATAGTTGGTTTAATTAGTTAATATAGTTTAAAATTGCTTGTATATTGTGCTTTCATCAAGCTTGTCTCGTGTATGTGTTTGCAGCTTGGGGTCCTGACTCACATAAGCCACTCCTGCTTCCCTTATCCATGGGTTCGCAAGGATGGTTCGGTGTTACAATCTATTTCAAAAGGGCTTTGGACTGTCATATCTGTGGCCTGTCTGCTGCTGTAATACTTGTGTTGACACCCCTAGTGGGGATTGTAGGGGTCTTATCGTCCGCATTTCTGCATTAGAGATTGGTGGTTTCATGATTCATGTGGCCATTGATTGCTATATATTGTGTTGTATGTCTATTTTGTTTCATGTACATGTGCTTGATGCACTTCATGCTGTAGACAGTGGCTGCCACACTTTGCCTGTCAAAGTCACACTGATGGTGGATGGAATAGTGATGTACGTCTCTGACATGGCCCAGTCACAACCTGCATGAAGAGACACACACAGGGAACTTTCCAGCATTAATTATGTGTTTTGTGCATTTCTGCAGGAGATTGAGCCTACAGACCATCTTTGCCGGCAGACATGGCCCATTGTACGTCTTGTTGGGTGTCCTGACCCACGTTTAAGCTATCATGCTACAACATTTGGTGCTGTGGGCTTAGAAAATTCAAGATGGCGGAAAACCCACATGTGCGCCGAAATCCAGGAAAGCTGCGCAGTTTGTGCGCACACCAAAATGGTTGCCTCACTTGTCACCCACCAGTGCGAGAATGAAAGGCCGGGTTGCCATGAGGGAAATGGGTTGCCAAAGGAAAAACAGTAGCGCCGGTTAGCTTCAAAGCGCTTTAAAATCACCATTGGACTACCCGCACAGTAGTCTGAAACCATTGGGAATGGCAATGCTGATTGCCAAATGCAACCTAGAATTGTGGGGAATTCATTTCTTAAATCCCAAAAATGGGTGCAGTACCAGTACTCACCACTATCCAAAAGCCGGCGTTTTAAAACCACCCTGTGTTTCTCTGAAGGCAGGCTCAAAATGCCTATTTTCAAACATTGCAACATGTGCAAAATATTCACTGAACACCAGCAGACATTTGGCAGAATGAGGTTTTGTGTGCTTACAAAATCTGGGAAATGAAGAGCCCAAAACAATGCTTATAACAAAACTGCTATGGAGTCAGCAGTTTAAGTTGCACTGGATTTAAAGACACTAAAATCGAAAATGTTTAGATTAAATGAGTGACCTATGTTTGGTGTCACATGCCTTTGTAACTGTTGAAATGTCATAGTTTTGCACTTAGAATCAGCATTCTAGCTGCATGTGTAAAATTGCAAGTTAATTTAAAAAGCAACAAAAAAACATGACAGTTAGCTGAAAGTCTGGCTTAAGGAACTGAATTCTGCCTGGCAACTACCCCCATCAGGAGTGAAACTTGAGTCACAGCTGTGTTCCCAGGCCTAGCTGCCCTTTTGCTGCTCACACCAAAAGGGATATGACACTTCCCTGATTGAATTACCTGTGCTCTACAGGAGCTCTGAACAAAGCCTGTCTTGACTCAGGCAAAGGATTTATTACAGCGGTCGTAAAATGTAGCTTCCTCTTGGCAGAAGCTGGGAGGGGCACTGCCTGTGAGAGCAAGCTGGCTTGGCAGAACTGGATAAACCAGTATTTCCACCATGTGACCTGGGAAACCACACCCCTTTGTAGCCAGAATATTGTTTAGAAAAAGATGAATAACTCATGGTGCGGACATGTGAAAACTTTATAAATGATACCATAATTCTTGTGATTTTTCTGCCCACAGTTTAAGAGGTTTTTAGAACCGGTGGTATGTTCAGGGGGGTGTTAGCGGAAAAGTGGATATTACTCTAAATGTATGCATGTTAAAAATCTGAAACTTCATCAGTTAATGTCCATACTCCCTGCGCACATGTATGTAAAGTTGGGTCAATGTCAGAAATTGAAAAATCAGTTAAAAAGTCAATTATCTGCCATTTCTGAATGCAAGCTCTTAGAAACAGCAGATTTGGACAGAGACATGGCTAAATTCAGCCACACCATGTATATGTAATTTCAAACAACTGTGTAACTGTGAAATATGGATTTTGATCATATATAGATTTGGGTGCACAGATGACAGGGGAGGTTTTTCAAGAGATCATAAATGGCTGACATCACTCTGACACCACTTAGTTCCCCAATCAGGGGAGGAATGAAAGCTGGACCAATGACAAGTGAGAGGGGCAAGTTTAGTTATGACCAACACACACACCCACTTGCAGAACATATAAATGGACCACTGAAGATAAACAGAGACTTCAGAACCTTAACCAAAAAGGTCACTGCCAGCAAGAGTATTTGTCAGCAGGCATAAAAATCTTTTTGCAACTGAACTCTTCAGACAGCCGGCTGACGCCGTCTGAATTTTGCCAAGAACTTTTGCAAGAACCCGGTGACAGAAATATCCAAAGAGAAGGCAGGACCCGACCCAGAGAACCGGTGCCTAGCAGAGACCAGGCCATTGTATCCAGAGTGCTGACCCCGATGCTGTGAGCAGTTCCAGAGACCAGACGCTGTGCCCAGAGACCGTCCGAAGTCCAGACCTGTTGACCAGATCGTGACAAAGCCGCCTTCCTGTTTAAAATCTCTTGTGAGTACCGCCAAACTGTACCAAACCAAAGCTCTTAGTTTAAATTCATCTAATTCAATCTATTTAACCTAAGTAGAACTGCCTGATAGCTCCAAATCTGTCACCTGTCATTCTAGCTGCAAAATCTGTCACTTGCCATTTTGAGCTTTTAAAATTTCAAATCTGAAAAACGACCTTCACAAAATCGCTCATATCTCCGCGACCGTTTGTCTTAGAGACTTGCAATAACTTTCATCTGAAAGCTTAGAATCGTGGCTTTCCTACGAACCTAGAACCGCATTCTACCCCCTATAGTTTTACCGCAATCGCGGAACACGCATCCGCGAATTTTACCGCGATTTGCAAATTTCTTCACGTGTAAAAAATCGGCTGCTGCTTGCCTTCCATTTGCCAGAAATTCGTTTAACCTGCTAATCATTCCTGAATCATTGCAAGAGTGAGCCTGAGCTAATATTAACTAGATACCACTCACCCTGAACCTCTGAAAGGGAATTAAAAGCATTTTAGCATATTTTTTAATTCATTGCCAGCACATATCAAAGCAATTTGGGCCTGTGTTTTCAAACTTCTGTAGTCTAAGCTTGCTGGGGTGAACTGAATCACATTTGATTGCATTTCTGAGAACTGTGTGTTTTCCTTCCATTTCCTTGCCTTGCATCAAGGGGGGGAGGGGATTGCCAGAGAAAAGTGATTACATTGTTTTGTTGAAATCATATTGAGTCTTTTCTATACTGCATTTCATTCATTCAACCTTACATTTCCTTGAACCCTATAAAGCATTCTCTACCACATTATACTTCTGTACCTATTTACCAGTGTGCTACCTTATCCATTTCATGTCAACTCCTTAGTGATTATAAAGAAGTGTGCTAGTGCCAGATTCTCCGTTGTTAATCTTTATCATATCAGATTAAGTATGATATTCAATTATTAATTTATTATAAAGTGTGATCTATATATCTATTGTTTAAATTATCAAATAAACCTTTTAACTTGCAAAACAGAACTACTTCTCGGCTCAGTGGGGTCAGGGGGATTCCAAGAGAGGGGTGTTATATAGGGGTAGTCATCCAGAACGCATGAACTGGACATAAAGATATATCAATAAGGGTTTTCATTCAGTATTATAGATTAGGCGTTGACTTAGCTGTAGTGTTGAATTGAATCCTCTTACAGTCTGGCAGCTGGACACGTTCGGTGGTGCAGACATGTGCATGTGTGCGCAAGCAGAGCCACAAGGATTGTGCTCATACATCCAACTGAAGCAGACGTCTTTCCAGGAACTCCAGGCAAGGTGAGCAGCACAAGGGGCACACACCACACCCAACCTTCCACCGGGCCAGTTGCACATGCATGCTAAGTAGCGCCACTGGCGGTGAGCTTGGACAGATATTGGTGTTGAAGCGCACAGCACAGCTAAGATACATTGGTGGACTAATGGCAAGTTGCTTTCCAAGTTGTCAGGGGCACACGCAGGGGCAGTCGCACATATCCTCTGGTCAACCATACTCTATTGAGGCAGATGTATTAGCCCTGTAGTGTTCCGAGCCTGAATAAGGAGCAGCGCACAGGGACACCCAGCGAGGGACAGACTTGTGTGCAGTGCATATCATTTGCATGTTCCAATTGACACATCCACTACCTATTTTATTTTGGTGATGGCGTGACACAACTTGTACTGAAGTCGTATCTCCCTATATGTGTCTAGCTGCTTACCCAGGGGCCATTGCATGATGTGTGAATCTTGACACATTGGTCTTCCATTTGCCACACACCCACGTGCGCCTGCCTTAATGCATTGACAGTGTATGCACCATCACGGGGGGGAATCTTACGTATGGGTACAAAGCAGCAGACAAGAGTGTTTGTTTGTGGAGGAGTTACTTACTTTGGGGCATGTATGGTGGTGTGGGTGTGTGTTATAGACACACACAGATTAGTTACTCTGACTCTCTTCGCAGCATTGAACTTATCCTGTTACCGGACCTGAGAGTGCGCAGGCAGGAGGCCAGCACTCAATCCAGAGATAAGTTTCTCTTTGACTCATTTGATACAATGTACATGATGGACACGTTTTGTCTGATTGAGTATGTGTTAATGTGCATAGTATATTTTTGTATTTTCCCTACTTTCCCTTGACAATCCAACTCCCCTCTCCTGCCCCTCTTTCCGGTTATCCTGAATACCAATGCCTGTCCAGACAATATATCCCTGACATTCCTTCCTCACAGGGGTCTCAGAGGCCTGTGTAAGTTTGACCTTGCAGGCGCCCAGACCACAGTGGGGGTGATTGGTTTGTGCCACTCCAGAGCCTGTACACCGGAGCTATGACACTACACATCAGTTGGTGCTGCATCATTGTATGTTATGTACCAAACATGGTACACATCCTGTTGTGGCATTGTTTAACTGTGCTATCTTGGTTGTTCCATCATAGTGCTTGTACTTGTGCTTTGTGATTTACTGCTACTTCAAGTCATCTACTGGAGACTCTTCAGGTGTTTTTGGCTGCCTACAGGCTTTTTACCTGGCTTGTGTGTTTGGCTCCTTTGAGTTCTCTTCAATTTGGTATTTTTGCCAGTGAAGGTGGCCTCTGAGGGTGCTGGACACTATTTAGACGCAAGGTGGAAGATGGAGACAAAGGGATTGGGTGATCCTGTGACCAGGTAGACTTCAAGGAAGAAGGCTTCATACCCCAGGCACAGTTGTTCAGTAGGTCATGGTGATATGTGAATGAGGGAGGGTCTTTGGTTGTTGGATAGTTGTCTTGGCCTACAGTGTGATGGGCACCCTAACATTGTAAATGTGGTGTCCTATGTACATGATGTGTTCTGCTGGTCAATGCCTGTTCCTGTGATGTGTTAGCCTTTCAGGTGTGAGGGGATTGGTGTGATTTGACATGCTGGGGTGTACACTTGGGGAATGTTCACATGTGATGTGTAGAGGGCACTGATGGTCACTTGATTGCACATGCATGTATTGAGTGCATGTCCCTACTGACACACACAGTGCACTATGATCCACAACATGTACAACCACCCTTCCATGTCCACATGTGCACACAGTTAGCCTTCTTGGGACCACTGTGTCCATGCAACACATGATCTATGACCATTTGTGGATCCTGTACATGTGTCAATTGTTTATTTATTTATTTTGTCCTTCTCATGTGATGCTCAAGGTGTGCCTCACACACAATGGCTGGTCACTGTGCTGTGTGCTGAGCAGTGTGTTGCAGGAGACGCACACAGCACACGGATTCAGGAGTAGGGAATTTGACTTGCCAAATGTGCATGTGAACAGGCATTCATTGTTATGTTCATGCTACAACTGTTGGTATGCATTTGGGTATGACTTGTTTTGTGTGGGAGGTTGTTGGTCAGTCATTTCATCTGATTCCATGACAGGCGTCATTGTCTGAAGCCACTTTCCATTTATCACATGTCACTTTGTATATTATTGTTACTGTGTTGGCCTTTTGCCATTGCTTGCCATGTCATGGTGTGGCAGACAAGGGTGATGTGGTTTTGGAGGGTTTGGGTGACATACCAGGGATTGTCATGGCCTGTTTTGCAGGGGTGTGTCATACACACCTTGCATGTGTTAATTTTGGTCACACAGGATTGGTTAGGTTTAAGTAGCTAGGGATGCACACAATGTAGCACTTCCATGGCAATATTCTCAGGGTGGTAAGGTTTTGACAGTTGACTGTCTCTTTGTCATCATCGGTTGTCATCTGGTATGTGCCAGGCCTGTGTGCACTCCGCAGGGGTGGGAGTTTAGGTGAAAAATGTGGCCACAAGCTGGGTCCGGGCTGCCTCGCCACGTGCCCTATCCCCTCCCATGGCCAGCGCTGGTGCCTGTGGTTGGGGATGTGGGGGCACCACCATGTCCACCGGTACGCGCTGCCGTGTTGCAACTTTGTGCAGGACACATGCTGCCACCATGATCCTGCACACTACTGGGGGTGCATAGAGTAGCTGCCCGCCAGAGCGGTCAAGGGAGCCGAAGCGTGACTTGAGCACTCCGAATGTGCGCTCCACTATGCCCCTGGTTACAATATGGGCAGTGTTGTATCTTACCTAGGGTGGTTTGGTGGGGTTCCAGATTGGCGTCATCATGTGGTTGCTCAGAGGGTAGGCACTGTCCCCTGGATAGGTGATAATGGTTGAGATTATTGGGGTTTGTGTATTTGTCTGTGTGTGACATGCATGCATGTACACGGGCATTTATACTCACCTAGGAGCCATGTGTCGCCATGATGCCCAGCTTCCAGGGCCCGGCTCAGGGCGGACATTCTGTATATGAAACTGTCAAGGGTGGAGCCAGGGTAGTTTGCATAGACAGAGGTGATGATTCCCTTTGCATCGCATACCACCTGCACATTGATTTAATGCCAGTGCTTGCGGTTTCGATAGATGTGCTCAGTGGCCCTAGGTGGACGTAGGGCCACATGGGTGCAATCTATGGCACCAAGCACTTTGGGGAAGTGTGCCCCCCTGTAAAAGTCCTGGACAACAGCCTGCCTTTCTGCGGGTGTTCTGGGCATGTATATGTGCCTGCGGACTGAGGGGCGCGCAGTCATGATTGCCAACACCTGGTGTAGGCAGCGTGACTGCGTGGCCTGTGAGACCCCCCCCACTATGGAAGTAGTCCGCTGAAATGACCCAGTGGCCAAAACATGCAGGACATTGAGCACCTTCTCCAAGGGGCTCAATGCTTGGGAGCAGAGGGTGGGGGATGAAAGGTCATCTTCCCACTCCCTGAGCAGGTCTAGGATGATACGAGGTGGAACCCTTTACCTGCCGTAGACCGGTCGTCAGGCATCCAAAAAAGGCTAGGCCGGGGGGGAAAAATGCAGGCCCTGGCTATTCTCCTCCTCCTGCGGTGTCCCACGATCAGTGCTGCGACAAATGGAGCATTCATTGTTTGTTGTTTGCGCGCACTTTTATACTGTGCGCAGGACGCTTACGCCTGCCTTCCTGTGGTGGACGTGTTGACGCCTGTGCGCGTCTTTTAGCGTGCGCTTGTTTCCCGTATTCGAATCCATGAATACGAGTTGTTCGCGTGCGTGTGGGTGTTCCGTGTATTTCCCTGCAGTACTTCCCCAGTTACGCCTTCTTTTTCATGCGTTGTTCCCCATTGCGCATGTTACGCCCCGTGTCCCTTCCCCTTTTTGGTGTGTGCGCCGACGTTGTGTGCTTTCCCTGTGAGCATCGCGCATGGCGTTCAGGTTGTTGCAATGACGTGTGCGCCTGTGTGAGCCACACACGGATTTGGCGCACAACCAGTGGAAAACACGCGCAGGCCCTTCCTTGAATCACATGCTTGCGCTTGCTTTTCCAGGCTTGCGCCACCTTGCGCCAGCTTGCGCTGAGATTTTCGGCACACATTTGTTCCATGAATCGGCCCCTAAATGTTTTTCTAAACTCTTACGCCTAGTATACATATGCATGTGCTTTCTTTTCTTCTTTTTGTATCTTACATTCCGAAGTCTTTATCATTCTGATGGTTCAATTGAAAACATGACACGTGATTTTTCATAAGTACAAATTATGATAATTTCATTTACCTTTTTGGGCATGTCAAACAACATAAGAGGGATGCAGAAGAAGATAACCAGGGGATAAATCGCTATCTTGATAATTCAGCTCACATGAGGAAGATATGTGGTACCAACATATTAAAAAGGTGAGGAACAGAGCATCTGATGAGAGTTGTTAGGTCTGCTCTCTCATCCCCTATGCTATAAGTACAGTAAGAGCATTCCTTTCAAAAGAGATGCCGGCACATGATGCAACGTGCCTCAGTCATCTAGCAGCATGTACTACCAGAGGACAGCTACAAGGGAGCTGGGCAACCCTGTGATGGCAAACAAGGCAGACGTTCCCATACCAGGATGATTATATCAAGACAAAGCAAATGGAAAAAGAGCCTGGATGGACAGTCTAGATGATTGTGTATCCTTCTGTGGGACAAGACGAAGTAATAATTGAAGAAATGAAGAGGATGAATTGCTCTGACAAAACTTAAAAGACTGCAATGTGTGGATGCTGGGAGCTGTTAATCTATGGTTAAGTGATTACGACCAAAGGATGGGAAGATAGGATGCTGCCATGTGCAGCTCATCTACTGAAGAAGGAAACAGTGCGCGCGGTGCAGAAAGTGAATGATGAGTGTCTAAAGTCATGGGCCAAGAACTCTAAACTGATGACATGGGTGGATGATGAATCAGGACCAGTGACGTTAAGTGCAATTGACTAATGCAACAATGTGCTTTTGAAGCAAAGGTAAAGTCTGAGTTGGAGAGAATAAAGGGCACAAGAACATAATTGGTATCCCATGAATGAGGAGAGGGACTGCTGTCCTAATGGATCGATATTGGGCCTGTGGATCCACAGCAAATATGAGGTTGCCCAGGAACTGGGGAGCTGTGTGTTCCATTGTACTGGTCCATGTCCCAGCCTTTGTGATTCCCCAGAGTGACCTGAATATCGAGGGATTTCCAAAAGTGGATGAGCACTTGAGAAAATGAAGGTCACTTGCACTCCAGCGAATGAAGAGAGAGATTTATTTCTCAGCTAAGTCAATAGAAGCTTACAATGAGATTCCGAATGAGCGCACTGTGATGCCGGAAATGCATTAGAGGGACAGGGCCTCCCTGTCCTTGTCCTGTAGTCCTTTTTCACTTGTGTTCTGTATTATTCTCTGCCCAGGAGTCCATGTGGGACTCCTGGCAGTGCAGCTCTTCCTATTTGTGGTTTGGTTTACAGATCCATGAGATACCGTTATGGCACCCATGGGTGGGGATACAACCCTGTGCCCCTGGTGTATGTTTTTGGGCACCTGTGTGTGGCCCACAGAGCAGGGTATGAGCTGGTGGCAGCTCAATGCTGAATTTGGCAGGTGCTCTGAGTATCCTCCATTTTGGGATACACAGGCCCTGCCATTGGAATCAGTTGATTTCTGATAGGAAACAAGATGGCCCCTGTGGCCTCTTGCTTTCTTTTTTTTTCTTTTTTTTTTAAATGTTTGGTTTACATTCAAAACTTTCATCTCGTCTTCTCATCCATTTGTTGCTCAAATTACGTTAGATGATCTATCGAGAATCTGGTTTTATCTTTCCTCATGCTTGTTGGCCTTTACTTCGGCTTTTTGTTTCTTAGTACTTGAGCTACATTTATCCTGTTTGTCTGTTGTTCATAATGTTGTTCCAGAAAGATATTAGGGCAAACACCAGTTTTTTTTCATTTCCAGCAATCATCCTCGCCAAGCAATCTTCAGGTGTTAATGCTGTTTTGTCTTTCATGAACCATTTTCTGGATAGATGTCTTTTTTCATTCAGTGCAGGCCATATTATGATTATATGGTGTAGGCTCTCTGTCATCGTTTTGTCCTTACAGAATCGGTAGTGTTTTTTGAATTCCAGAGTTTGTTTCCTTGCTGCCATTATTTCTTGAGTCGAGAGGATGTTTAACCGTAGTCTCATGAACGTGTCTCTTATTTTGGAGGAGGGAAGATTGACAAATAGGATGGTAGTTGGTTGATTCATCTGTTGTCGAGTGCACAATGTATGTAATGTCGGTACTTAGCTTCAGCTTGGTTCGTGTTCATCCAGTCGTTCTCTCTAAGTTTTATTTTCGCTTTTTAGGGTCTTTCTAATAAAATTTCCAGGGAAATGTCTTGTTCTTCTCTTTTTGCTTCCATCGATCTTTTCCAGATTTCTAAGGCATGTTCTGTGTTGTCGATTTTCTCAGTTCCGAGTATTTCAAGCGGTGGTGTATGAGTTTTGCTCATAATTTTCCGATATAAATCGAGTTGTTTCGACAGGACAATGGATTTGAGCGATTGGAGGGCAAGTTCAGCTCGGATACGTGTTGTAGGGAGGGACGTAGGCAAGTTTAAAACTTTCTTCCGGAATTTCCCTTCCAAATGGGACCAGATGGAATTGTTGATGTTTATCATAGTTTCTGCTCTGCAAGCTAAAACAGCTGTTACTTTTTGTTTGTAGAATGTCACTACTGGATTCAAAGAGAATTTTCCATACTTTTGGTGTATTATTTTCGCCTGTCGCGCTAGGGACAATGTTTTTTCTTTAAGTTGTAGTGCCCATTCCTCCTCAGTTGGCGCTTGCACAATCCATACTCCCAGATATTTTATGTTCTTTACTTGTTCCATTCTATCATTTCCTATGCGAAAAGAGGGCAGATGCCCTTTTTCCTAGTTTCTTTCTTTAATGACATGATTTTGGTTTTATGTGAGTTTATTTCCAGCTGGTTCATTGTATTGTATTCTTCTAGTTTTTTTAGCGCAATCTGTAGTCCTCTGGGTGTTTTTGCCAGTAGAACAATATCGTCAGCATACAAGATACAGGGTATCGCTGTGTTGTTTATTTTTGGCGGGTTTATTTGTGGTGTGTATATATTTGTTTCAAGGTATGCCATATAAAGATGGAATAGTGTTGCAGCTAGTGGACAACCTTGTTTCAGGCCGTTGCATGTTCTGATTTGTTCTGTGAGTGTGCCGTCTCTCGATAGTCAAACTTTTATAGTGGTGTTTTCATACAGAAGTCTCATGGGTTCAATGATGTCAGTTGGGCACATCCATGCGTTCAGCTTCTCCCATAGGTTGTCTCTGCTCACAGAATCGAAGGCCAGTCGTAGATCTATGAAAGCAGCATAAATCTGTGTTTTTGTTCTATGGCTTCGTATGTTTAGTATGACCAGATTGATATTGGTGCCTATCGTTTTCACGAACCCTGTTTGTCTTGTAGCATATTTCTTTTCTTTTGTTGCCCACCTGTCTAGTTTCCCTAGTAGGAGTTTTGCAAAAATCTTCCCCATGGGGCCAAGTAAGTCTAGAGGTCTATAGTTTTGTGGTTCTTTTGTGGAGCCATGCTTGAATATGGGAATTATTGTTGGTTCCTTCCATGTATTTGGGATCGATTTAGTGCTCTGGATCATCTTGAATATGCTCTCAGACTTCTGGCTTCTGTTTGATTACCATATTTGATAGCCCATCCGGGCCTGGGGCTCTGGAGACATTTAGAGAACTTATTGCCTTTTGTATATCTTCAGGATCTCATTCCCATTGCCATGCTACGTTTCTGATTATGTGGGTTTTTTCTTTTGATGTCTTGCTGTTTCCATATATCTCTGTAAAATAAGTTGTCCATCTTGCCTCAGATACATCAGTGATCATTGTGTTTTGTATTTGGGTTTGGTCGTGTAATAATGCCCATAGTTGTCTGGTTTTTTGATTTTTTTTTAGGGTCTGTTGCATCTTCTGCTAGTCATCTTGTATTATTAAGGCTCTGTTTTTCTTTGTCCAATTTCTATATTATTGTTTAGCCGCTTTGATTTGCTTGCTTTTCTCAGGATGGTTTTGTTTCATTATCGATTTTATTCTTGATCGCAGTTCCTTTTTTTTTTGTTATTATTATTTTGTCGTTGTAAGCGTGGATGTGTTTGTTTGCTACTTTCTTTCCATTTGCATTTTTCCGGCATCAATATGGTAGAAGTAACCATCCATAGTTGATTTTTTTAGTATCGTCTAATGTTGAGTTGTTCATTTTGTTTGGCAGTTCTTTCATCTTTTTTTGTCCGATTCTTAGTCTATTTCTTCCGTTGTCTATTTCAGTTTCTGTTGGTTGAATTTTTTCATTAGCCAGTTTCTCGGTGTTCCATGATCTTTTCATTATGTAATGATCGCTCGTTTCTGTTTTGATGTTTTGTGAGATGCTCAGTTCGTCGTATATACCTTTAGTCATGTATATATAGTCGATTGTGGCTATAGAATTGCCTCTTGCCCAGGTTTCCCTCGTTCTTCCAGTTGATATGTCGAGGCTGTCCGATCTTCTCAGGTTCCTGCATATTAATTCTTTGGTCCAGGTTTTGGCTCGGGGCGTGAGATGGGTTTCATCTAGTTCTTCTCCTTTTTTGTCAAATATGTGGATGTTTAAATCACTGCATATTATAAATTCTATCTCTTTGTATTTTTCTTTGGTGTTGTCTATTGTCTATAGAACCTTGTTTATGAATTTCTCATCCGTTATGCTAACCTGGTTCCAGTACAGGTTCATTGGTGCCCATAGTTGGTCCTTTCTACAGTTCTTAGTTGATGTTTCTTTCTCTTGTTTTTTTGTTATGCATTTGAGTATTTTTATTTGTATCCACTGGTTTAGGTTTTCATATTCTATTACGTCTATCTTTCGCCCGTTTTTGATTATTGTTAAGAGCCCAGATAACGAGCGGCCCTTTTTCTTCTGAATTGCTGGGTTCATTATTACTGTATAACCGTCCCATATAGGTTTTTCTGTCATCCAGGATTCCTGAATGCAGATTATGTCTGCAGTTGTGAGCGTTGGGTTTGTTGTATTGAATAAATGACTGTGTCCCCGGGTGTTCCATGAGCATAGAGTGGTGTTATTCGTGTTCTCTTCTTTTGATTGTTATCTTCTTCGGTTGTGAATCTCTTCAGTTTCCGTAATTGGATCCTCTTGTTGTCTCCATATTCCATATTTCCGGTACAGCTCATGCCGGTTTTGGTGTTCTTTGTTGTCATTTAGTTTTGTCTTGTGCAGGTGCTTTGTATTCACATATTCAGGTGGTTTGCTTTCATAGTCATCAGCCTTTGTGTATGTGCTTTCATTGTGGTCAGACTGTCTCCTGCTTGACGTTGCCATTTGTTTTTCTGTCCTGTACTTGGCATTTCTTCAATCAGGGTTAGCTCAAAGCCTAGTTGCTCAAAGATTAATTTGTTGTCTTTCATTCTCTTCGTTGTTTTTTCTGAGCTGAAGTTGATCTTCACTTGGTCCATTGTTATCTTGTCACAAAATTCTACCGTACATATGTCTTTCGTTGTTATATCCTTCATATTTGCGATTGCTTGTATCAGTCTTAAAACGTTTGTGCGGTTCATTATCGAATTGTCGCTTTTCTTTGCTGTTATTTTTAATTTTATTTTCTTATCTTTTTTTATTTGTTTGTTTTGTGGGTCGACAAAGGTTGGTAATTTTATTACATTTTCTGTTTGCCCGTGAATTGCTTCGTCATTATCATTGTTGTTTCCGGGTCTCCTTGTCGGTGGTGGTTCATCATTTAGGTCTGATGTTGGCTCTTCATCGTCTTCCCAGTCTACCTTAGATATCTCGTCAAGGGTTATTTCATATATGGAGCTTTCTTGGATTTTGTCTTCTTCTGGTAGATCTTCTTCGTATTAGTCCAATGTGATCATGGAGGCCTCTGTAATTTTCGATTTGTGCTTCTGATTGATCAATCACGTCTTCCATATATGTTGATAGGTTAATTAGCTCCTCTATTTCTAGATCGTTGCTATTGCGGTCTGGGGTTTGCGTCCTTTCTTTGGCTTTGTTGTTTTCCAGTTTATTCTGCAGCTGTGATTTTTTGCTGGTCAGTTTTTTGCTGTTCTCATTTGGCTGGTGCTCCTTTACGGGAAATGTCAATTTTCTTAGAAAGGCGCAGGAGCCTCTTTGTTTTCTTTTTTTTAGGGTTATTCCTTTTTTGGCAGGTTCTCTGTTTGCTGGTATCTTATTTCCTTTGGAGAAGATCTCATACTTTTCTGGACCTTTCGTTTTAGATTTGGTACTATTGTTGTCTGTTGGCCTGATATCATTTTCTTTTGCTTTGTCTGTCGATTTGTTTGTCTTCGTTTCCATGATAGGCTCTTCACTTAGGTCAATTAGGTTTGCTTCATCGGTAGTGGTCTTGTTTTTTCCTTCTTGACTTTCAGCTGTCTTTGCTGATTCAATTTTCTCTGCCTTTTCTTGATGTTGTGTTGGTTTATTTGGTATATTGTGGCTTGATGGAGGCATCAGTTTCGGTTTTTCTTTATTTGTTGTTGTCATCATTGTGATTAATGCATGAGTCAGGTCTGTTTTTTCGGCTCTATCGCAGCGTGCTATGTCGAATAGTCTTGTTTGCCACAGGTGGCTATTTTGTGCTTCTATTTCAAGTCTCTACAATATTATGTTCATACACTGTTCAAGATAGCTTTGTTTGGAGAGGATTAGTGCAGTGAGAGTTGTTTGATCTTTTATTGACTCTACTAAGGATTCTTGTAGCTTCATGTATGGCAGTAGCGATTGTGTTGTAGTTGTTATTAGCATGTTTTGCAGCTCTAACATTGACGTTGGTATAGAGGCTATCTCTTGGTCATTGGGGTTGTTGCATCTGCATTTGTTTTTGTATTGATTCCTCTTCAAATTCAGTTTGCCGTTCGATTGCGTTTTGCAGGTTTCTGTCTCTGCCCTTGTTTTTTTGTTCGTTCAGGGTTTGTTCTCTTTTTGTTCGTTGAATTTGGTTCATGATGTCTGTAACCTTTTTTTATTGCCGGCGGTGGTGTGTTCCCAAATACCTCTCTTCTTCTTTTGTGAATCCTCATGAGGTTTTCGATCTCGGTTATATCAAGAGACAATCTCGCTGCTTTAGGGTTTGTCTGTTCGTTTTTTCTTGTCGCAAGTTGTAGTGAATGTCTGCAACTTTCATGTAGAGCTTGCCATTTCTTTTGTGCTTTCACTGCCTTTTCTTGCTGAGTTAAGGTCTTTCTATCTTTTTCGTCCCTATCTTCTCGAGGGGCAGATAGTTTTTGCTCTACTCTCCTTTATTTCTCTCTTCATCTTTCCGCGAGTGCATTGTTTTTCCTTGGGCAGGCTTTGGTGTATTTTTTGGGCCTTCAATCATGGCTTCCTTCGATGTTGGACTTGAGTCTTCGATAGTAATCCTCTCGCCTTCATTTCTAGGTCTTGTCTCCTTTAATTGTTTTGGGTTACTAGGAGGCTGTATGTTTTTTAAATCTTCAATCATGGTCTCTTTCGATCTTGGATTTGAGTCTCTGCTGGTAGTTCTCTCGCCTTCACTTCTGGATTTGATCAAGAGGCTGGTCTCTGCTGTTTCCCTACTATTTTCTTCATTTTCTGTTCTTGTGGGGGCGTCTTTACTAGTAGACTCTTTGCAGACTTCATTTATGTTTTTTCTGTGTGCTTTAATGGGTGCAGATTGTGATTCTGGTGTCTCCATTGTCTTTCTTCTAAGTTTCATGTGAGGGGGGTTTACTGTGCATTTTTACCACGTTTTATGGTGCGTGTCATTGGGGGGATGTGAGCTCTCAGGTGCTAGTAAGTATATATCCTTCCTTTGTTTCGGATGCTTTATGGTATGTTTGCTTTCAGGGTGCACTGAGTTCTTTTTGGCTCGCTTTGTCGCTGGGTGGAGTGTTCGACGCCTCTCTCAAAAGTGAATCTCGCCGTGCGTTGCTTGGTGGGGTGGATCAAAGGCTACTCGCCCGCAGTCTCCACTCATGTCCGTTTATTATTTATTTATTTATTTATTTATTTATTTACTTTTGTGAAATGGGTTTTCCGTGCGAGGTTCTAGGTTGTTGGGAGGTTTCTTTTCTTGAGTTAGTGCATTATCGTGTTCGCTTCCATCGGGGCAAACTATACTAGGTGCATTCTTGCTCGTCGATCGCAGTGCTATGTCATTTCACTCGGCAGTGTGTTCTTTGGAGTATCTTGGGTCTTACACTTGCTCCAAAGCCGCCAAACAGCTCAACAGCTACTAACCAGCCCTTAGGTCCTCAGGGCTTATGCCGCAGAGGGCGTGGGGGGTGTGGCTATATGGTCAGCTGGTTGTCACGTGATGTGCTTGTAACGGGAAGTGTTGGTGGCGTTTCGAGCCGCATTAAAGCAATAGGCGTCCTTTTCACCTATTTGCTTTCCGCACAGCTTTCTGCACAGTGAGTGCGTCCGAGGGTGCAGAAGGCGGATGCAGAAGCTCCTTCACGCTGTTCAAGCTGCGTCACTCCTCTCCTTCCACAGTGAGTGAAGAATAGACTTTGTAGGCGCCGGCACAGCTCAACAGCTATAAACCAGCCCTTCTGCCCTCAGGGCTTACGCTGCAAGGGCGCAGGGGGTGTGGCTATATGAACAGCAGGTTGTCACTTGATGTGCTTGTAACAGAAACTGTTGACAGCGTTTCGAGCCGCGTTAAAGCAATAGGCGTCCTTTTCACCTATTTGCTTTCCGCACAGCTTTCTGCACAGTGAGTGCGTCCAAGGGTGCAGAAGGGGGATGCAGAAGCTCCTTCACGCTTTTCAAGCTGCGTCGCTCCTCTCCTTCCACAGTGAGTGAAGAATGTACTTTGTAGGCGCCGCCACAGCTCAACAGCTACTAACCAGCCCTTCTGTCCTCAGGGCTTACGCGGCAAGGGCACAGGGGGGGTGACTATATGCTCAGCTGGTTGTCACGTGATGTGCTTGTAACAGGAAGTGTTGGCAGCGTTTTGAGCCGCGTTAAAGCAATAGGCGTCCTTTTCACCTATTTGCTTTCCGCACAGCTTTCTGCACAGTGAGTGCGTCTGAGGGTGCAGAAGGGGAATGCAGAAGCTCCTTCACGCTGTTCAAGCTGCGTCGTTCCTCTCCTTCCACAGTGAGTGAAGAATGTACTTTGTAGGCGCCGCCACAGCTCAACAGCTACTAACCAGCCCTTCTATCCTCAGGGCTTACCTTGCTTTCTATTGCCTGTTACCTTGTTTTCCCAAAGTCATGGGAAGCCCTGGCTCTGTTCTTTCCCCCTGACTGGCTGTTGGGTGGAAGTTCCATATATGGTGTTGTTGGGAAGTCCAGGTCAGACTGGCTGGAGCCTTCCCAGTGACTGTATGTTGTGGGTACACCCTGTGGGTGGGACCTGGGTGAATAGAGTGTTTGACCAATATGCACTTCTTGTTGTGGGTGTCTGGTTTCTGGTATGAGAGACAAAGACTGAGACAACCCTACCCAAAACTGGTATGAATGCAGTGTATAGTGTTCAATGGCTGGGTACTTGTCCCAATACACATTTCTTGTTGTGAGTGTCTGAGAGGGAGGAGTATGGCCTGAATGCACTGTATGCCTGATTGGCTGACTGACTGCATGAATGCCCTTCTGTATGATTGGCTGCTGAGTGGGACCCAGCAGTGTGGATGAGAGGCAGAATAGTACATCTGGGGACCTCTCACCACTGGAAATTGTTCAGAAGCTGAGTCAACACTTGAAGAGTAACTGGAACTGATTATCCTTGATGCCCAGCTGGAAGAAGAAGAACTGCTGCTGCATTTGCTTCGACCCAATCCGAAAGCTGTCGAGTTCGTCGAGGACTGATCCGAGAGAGGACCTGGCTAGGCACCCTCTTCTCGTACTCCGCGGGACCATCGAGCACCGCCGACCTTCGCCGAAGCTCCCTGGACATCAGACCCTCGAAAGGCTGCCGACCGGAGACAGGGACTGCTGAGGAGAACGAAGTGAAGCACCCAGACATCGACGCCGTCGAAGTCCATCGCCGTCGACCAGGGTTCAGAGTATCACTGTAACCTCTGGAGGCCCGTCGAAGCCATGTTGCCCAGAAAAGGGGACCGGTTGACGCCGTGCCGCCGACAACCGGAGCCGCCCGCTCCTTTGCCTAAGACTGTAGAATCGAAGGACTCCCAGGTCCACACGACGACCGCTTTATCCCGCCGGAGAAAGTGGAGAACGCCGACGTGCTGACGAGAATCCGCCGGTGGGTTTCCCACCACCCAAAGAACACAAAGACTTTGACGACTCGACGCCCTTGTCGGGCCACAGCTCTTCAGAAACTCTTTGCGGTCCTGAACAATCCAACGCTGAGGTGACCCGCACACCTCATCTTCGCAGGACGTCGTCGACGAGCAACGCCTGGGTCGACCCCGTAGTCTCGTCACCCTCAAAGTTTTCATCGACGCCGTTGACGCCAAGTTCACCTTCTTCGAGGCCTCTTGACGATCTGTGGCTCCTGATTTAAAGGGAGTCACTCCAGAAGGATCCATCGACGCCTCTTCGAAGATCTCTGCTCCACCAGGTACATTGGGGAGGGTAGACACATTATAGAAGGAAACAAGACTTGTAGAACAATATATGGACTGGGCTTGTTATATCTCTTTATTTTACAGGTTGGCTAGGTGGGGGATCTCCACACAGAACTGTGTCTAGTGATAGGGGCCAGTATTCTGCCTATTGTTCTAACTGCTTTCCTCCTATGTCTATTGTTGGTTGCCTTTATTAAGTGATCTGTGCGACATTTGATCAAGAGTGTAGTTGATGCACTTAAATGAGATCTGACAATAATTGTGGTACCACTTTAGAACTGTATATTTGTACCATTGTTGATTTTCTGAGCACAAAGTGAGTTATTGTGATAGTGTACATAACCTTGAATATTATTTATATAAAGACTGTGTTTTCAGTAATACAGTGTGTGGACATTCCTTTGTGGGGGTTTGGGGACTACACTGTATTTAAGAACCAGCCTGCATCACCTCCTGAGAAGCTAGGCCTTGATTGCTTGTCTATTGCTACCTTATAGAGAATCTTGGCTGGGGTCCTCTGTGCCTCTCCTCTACCATATAGAGAGCAGGAGTACAGACACCCCCCCCCCCAGTCTTTACACACATGTTGTTCAGCAAGACTGCTATGATAATGACATCTATATTTATGCCTGGACTGCAAGCAGACGTGAATGCCAAATGGTTGCAGATCACCAGATGGGAGCTGTTACAGACAATCAATGCCACTATAAAAGGATTTAACGCCATAAAGGAAGAGTTGAGGGTCATACGGTTAATGACCTTCCAGAAAAAGTATGCCCTCGACATGATTACGCCAATGGAAGTAGACTTTTGTGCCAAGGGCAGCCTTCATGCTGTACTTTCATACCATCCCATGACGGTGAGAACGGGACTCTGACAGATGCTATAACTATGTTGACAGAACTGTACACGAAAATGGAGGAGGAGACAGAGGCTATTGGAGATGACGATTGGTTCTCATTTCTGTATGCATAGATTCCCGGCTGGATGGCAAATGTGTTCAAGTTTCTTGGAGCAATATTGGTGATGATAATGTGTGGATTCTGTGTTATAAGGATAGTAATTGGACAATGCCATGAAACAGCAAAGAAAGCAGTTGGAATGAAGGATGAAACAGAAGACAATGCGCAGACTGAAAGTATCATTAGAAACCACATAAAAGCAAGTATTGTGGCACCTGAAGGAACATAATTCCTGTACCCAAGAGATCGTAAGAATTATGTGGGACATTGTGTCTTCTGTACCCTTAGGGGAGAATGTAATTACATGACCTGGACTGTGGGTGAACACATCAAAAATGTGGGCACCCTGAGGGGAGTGACGAAGATATGGATACCAAAGAAACCCTTCTTCAAGAGAGGATTCAAAGGAGCAGGAAAATGTGAGGAGGTGGTCAAGGACTCAACCAGAGGGTGGAATGTAGAGGAGCAGATGTACATATCCACAGGAGATCCTACCCCCTACTTGCCCTGTATTGGAGACATGAGACCGTGCCCTGTCTAACAACAGCTATTGTACTAATATAGCAGTGAGTATTTGGAAGACGGTATCCATTAAGACAACCATATCAAATGTACCCTCGAGTTGATGACAGCCTGCAGGAGGAAATCCCTGAAGGAATATGAGAAAGAGCTAAGAAAATGGATGGAAGACGTCATAAGTAAGTGTACACAAAGATCAGAAATACTTAATGAAGACAATGTATGAATCCTAGAGGAGAAATGACGAAGTAAAGAATCAAGTGAACCTTAAAAAATGTAAAAGAAGATTACACAGTAAAAAGTACTGCAGAAATCAGAAGTATAATGAATGTACATACGCTGAAACGCAAGATAGATCAAGTCATCGTATAGGCTAGCAACAAGTAGTGATTCGAATGCATGCGGAGCCGCCATTGTACAGAAACTGGACATTGGTATCATGAAGTAAGTAAGCAAAAGAATCATGAAGAGAAAATGAAAGGCTGTGTCGCAGTAGAATAGCAGGTTGTTGGAGCTACTTTGCGACGCTTTCTGGCCTGAAGTCAAAAACGGAGAAGTTGAGGTCAGGTATCTATGCTGAAATGGAGCATGTGTGTGGAGGATGAATCATCTCACCTTAAGGTATAAGAAAGAACACAGAAGATACTAATTCTTAATTGATTGAAACATTTGAAAGCTGGCAGAATGAACAGAATCGTGGTCTCTTCTCACATGAGACGAAGGCTGAAAATAGTCCTCGAACTTGGAGTTCCAGACACAATAGCAAGTGGCCTCACTCCTGTTGCATTCCTAGGACAAGAATACTCTGTAAGGCCAAATACAAAGAGAATTTCATGGAAAGGGCATGGGTGATGAGAGATGTTGGACTAATTGGGTGGTAGGGCAGCTTTATGTCCTATCTACTTGCACCTGGGTCTTGGCTTATGTGCTGCTAATTGAACCCAATGAGCTCTGGGTTTTTGGGGCCTCCATGTGGAGCTGAAACGACCAGCCGAACGGCCTCTGTGTTGGCCGGTTCCTGCAAAAACTCATCGAGGGAATATCTTTCAGATAGACGTCTGAGCTTTTTCCAGGGCAGTATAAGTCCCTACCAACCAGGACATCTCCTTTGCAAAAGCTTCTCCGAATAGCAAGCCCTGCACAGATTCCCCGGCCTCATAGTTGGTGAGGTCGCCCAGCTTGCTGTCAAGATTCAGCACAAGGCATTGTTGCCTCTTAGAGGAAACACCACAGTTGGCGTTAGACGGAAGGCTACACGGAAGGCGCACTGCTCTATGCACCCAGCTGGCCATGGTGACTGTGTGTACGGGTTTGTCTGTATCCTCTCCACCAAGTCCATTATTTTAGCCAGGGTTCCTGCCATGTCCATGACTTTATCCTGGCAACTCTTCCAGGCACGGTCAATGCCCCTTCTGACATCTTTTGTCACATTGGTGATGAAAGTGACCATTTTGGTGTTGAGCTCTGGCGTTTCCATAACTTTGCCTGAGAGCTCTGGCTTGGGGCATTCCGCCCTCATCCTGAACCGCACTTCTTTCGCCAGTGGCTTTCTTATACATTGCGTCATGTATTGGGCCACTCTCTTTGGGTGTCTTATGTTCTCGAGGGTCATACATGTCTCCCATGTCGTCTCCTTCGTTTAGAGTAAGCTTGAGCAAATGCGCCTTCTTGGGCGTTTTTGCTGCTATCGTCCACCTCGTCATCAATTTGGAGATCACCCCCTTCTTCCTCCTCATCTTCGGAAGTTGCATCGGCATCCATGGCTGCACCTGTATTTCTTGCTCCTGGATTAGGTGGTAAGAGGGTCGGCACTGCCGCTTTCCCTAGAAAGGCACTCTTCAACTTGCAAAATGGGTCAACTACCTTCTGGGGCGTCTTTTGGGCCCCAATCTTTTGACCTGGGGGTGCTCTTAAGGATCCTGCCATTCCTATTAGATTAAACTCCTTTCTTGGGGTGCTTATATGAGTTTCCCTCACAGGGCTGAGCTCTCTCTTTCTCTTTTTCAGAGCCATGCCGTTCACAGCATGGAGAGATTCTAATACCTGGAGCTGCTCTTCGATAAGCTGCACTGCTTGCGACACTGCTATTGTCAATGAGTCACCTAAGACTCTCTTGAAACTCAAGGACAGGCCTCTGCCCAATTCTGACTCCTCTTCACTATGTTCTGGGGTCGTAATCTCAGGCTCCATTATATTTCTCTGAAACACAAATTATGTAATATGAGGTTTTATACTTTGTGTCTTCTGTTGCCTGGATGCTGCAGTCTCCATAGCGAGAGAGCTGCTACCTCACGCTTTCATTCGATCAGGACGATAAAATGTAATGTGTATGTGCAGTTCCGGAAGACTTTACGCACTTACCGTGTCTTGTGCATAATGATGCCAGTAAGAGCAAGGTCCTTTCCTCAAGGGCGACTCATATGAGTCGGAAGGACCCTTGCACCGGCTACAGCTGAGCCCTGGAGATGCACCCCTGTCAACAGAAAGCGAGCAAGATAACTCTCAGTCCCGGTGTGCCCACCATAGGCCACCCGCGCACACTGCAGTGCTGTTCTGACAGGTTGCAGCCACTCGCTGCCTGTAATAAAACTTGCTGAAAACTCTGGCGCACTATGTAAACATAAAAGGCACTGGCTGCTCACCAGGGTCGGACTGGGACAAGAAAAAGGCCTGGTCACCCAAAAAAAAGTGGCCCGCCCCGCCCCTCACGACCCTTGACGTCTGATGACATCACCGGAAGTGATGTCATTTGACCTCACCCCAAAGTGACATCCCGGGAAGCGATGAAACACAACCTTTCAACCCTTGACAAAACAGGAAGTGGCCTCAAATAGCATTGTTCCTAAGTACACTAAATTACTGTGAATCCAAGCAGACATCCAAGGCTAAATGATATGTTATTGTATAGCACTTACGCTTAAGCTCTTATTTTTATAGAACAAATATGCATACAATATCACCCAACCTGTGTTGGTACTCATTTATCGTCCTAAGAAGGATGAAAGGCACATTGAAGAAAAAAAAAAGAATTTGAAAAAAGAAATATTTTCTTTTTACATTTTTCTTCCTTCCAACCGGCCCAGGCTTGGCCAGAAACCGGCCCCCACTCCCCAGGGACGATTTCGGCCCGGCCACGGGCCGAAAGGACGAGGGACCATTCCGACGCTGCCGCTCACCGCCCATAATAAAACCATGCATTTGCGCTGCTCTGCGGGCACTAGGTAAACACCAAATGGCACTAACTACACCCATATTAATTTCCTTATATCAAAGTGGTAATACTAATATACATCAATCCCCATACTACTGGTCAAACAGAACACTTGCAGCAGAGCAATGATAGGGTGACTTATCTGCTTGGAAGAGCAGCAAAGAAAGAGGAGTCACAGAAGGGACATGACATTAAAGGTGTGCTGGATCAGGTTTGGTTTTCAAAGAAGGACACAAAACTACAGGGACACAGTGGATTTCTGGGGATTTGTAGTAAGTGTAGTGGGAGTTTAGGTTGTTTTACTGTTTAAAAAAACTAAACAAATAAACACAAAAGTTGAGATTTAAAGACACTGCTGTGAAGAGTGGCATTCAAGAGTTAAAGCATAATGCTCGCCTCCGGTCTTGACAAAGAATAAGGTTTGTACTTGTACACACATATTCAACCACATCATTTTTTATTTAAACTACATTTGCTGGATTACAATTATTTCTGTGAAATATATCTCTGCTTACTATATCACTAATTAAATAATCTCCTTAAATGATTTTATTAAATCAACGAAAATTTGAGAAGAGAAAGAAAGTGCTGCCCAAAACTGCCTAATCTCCGGGATTGGCCCCGAAACTCCATTTTTTATTTTATTCTGGTCTCTGGGGGAGGGAGGCAGAGAGGTCTCCAGTATTCCTGATGTGTCGCAACGTCCGTAAAAAAGACTTAATCTTATATCCACTAACAGGATTCGGACCTGTGCCCTGCAGCCTGTTGTCAACATTCAAAGCATTAAACTATATTGCAAATCTAGAGTAGGATTGGTTTTGTGTCCTTTGATATGACGCGGTCAGCGGTCATATCACTGCCATACAAATTCAGGGAGGAGGAGATGTTCTGGGCATAGTATGCAGCGTAGGGGAAGAGGAGTAAACGGTAGGCTGTATAATCACCCAGGCTGCATCTGTTACTGTAATAGGTTACCTGGCACTTAACACTTTGCCTTCTGGTAGTTGTAGTCTTCTAATCAAGATAGGGATGGAGAGCTACAATTCTACTTTTTTTTGGTTAACATACTTCTATAGGGATTAAACATTTGTCAAGTTGATTTATAATGATTTCTGCACTTTTGAAGTAATCTCTTTAAAACAGATTATTCTTGAAATCATACATATTGAACACATTTCTACAAACTGGACGTGAGAAAATATGTGGTCAAGCCTCTAAATGTCAGACTGCTATCTAATCCCGGTTTCACCACTTACCTAAAGTGTGTGATCCTGGGTGAAACAGTATTTGATTCTGTGCCTTATAAGCAAGAGATATTATTCACACATACTTTTTTACCCTGCGTGATGCAATGGCAGAGTTTTGAAAACGTATGAGCAGTGTTCGTCGCGCGGAAAACAGCAGAAATCTTAGAGTTGATTTTCAAATGTAGGCTGGTTTGGTTCGACCCCTGCCAGAGGCATACATCATTAGAAGAGGGATCTGTTCGACTCCTGCCAGAGGCATAAATCATTAGAAGAGGGATCTGTTCGACCCCTGCCAGAGGTATAAATCATTAGACGGGGATCTGTGTAACCTTGTGATTAACCTCTTCGATGAACTGCAGCGAGGTGTAAGCTACTGCTCTAAAGCATTAACCCGGATGGAAATATGAGATTTGCAAAGAAAGGAGCTAACTGCACTCGGCACTGGTGAAGAGGTACACCTCTAGACGCGGATACACACAGACACTTCATTCAAAAGACAGTACAAACAACCAAGGAAGTATCTACACACGAACACACGCATGCATCAACTTCACACACACTGCCACACAAGCATACGCGAGGAGCGCTTGTAAAACAAGCAAACACGCCCACTATGAGCACACAGACGCACAGACATAAAAAACGAGCCAGCCTCACAAATACACACTGATATGTGGAAGAAAGTCACATTCCTGCAGGGAGATACAGCGATTCACATAGTCTCACACAATGAAGGAAAGCACGCATATACGGAAACAAATATGACATGGACAGCCACGCAAAGGAGGGCACACATGCATGCTCATGGGAGTCAGCTGCACAAATAAAAACACCCACAAGGATACAGGTCCACACAAATAGAAGCACACACATATGGTTCTGGTAGGTGTCAACAGTTTATCTTAAAGTATCTGGCTCTGTGAAAGTGAAGGAAAAGTGGCTGAGGTCACGACTGACTACATTACTGAACCACGAAATCAGTTTTTGGACACGCAAGTGCCTGATTTACAAAGCGTATTTCAATGGGATTGCACCATTGCAAAATGCTTTTGTAAATCAAGCTCAAGTGCCTATGATGATTTGGTTCCTTTTGATTGTTGATGACTACTGAACTAATTCCAATAGGTCCCCATGCTTTTGTGTAGTTCTAATTAACAATGCAGATATGCATGTGTGGGATCCGTTGCTGTTTTTGAGAGGCCGTCAAAAGTCCAGGTTCTCTCCAGCTTCTCTGGTGCACCCGAAATACGTTCCGGAGCGGGTGGGGATAGATTATGTGGTGCACCTGTTCCCGTGTGGCTAGAGAGCTGAGCCTTACAACAATAACTGGCGCAACGCAACGACCATTGGCCAGAATCAGCTTTAGCCCCCCGTTTCTCCCCCCTGACATTTTGAGTTATATTGGCTTGACCTGGCTGATCTAGGGAGCCATGGCAAAACACAACAGGACACAAACAATAAACAGTGCCTTCAGCTGCACAGTTAACAAAGGCCCCGCAATGACTAATGAAAAACATTTCATTGCTAGCACCTGCATTCTTGTGCATACATTTTTAGGCAATTACAGTCGTGATGGTGGTTAGCACTTGCATGTTAGAGAAGTGATTTCAAGGGTAAGGGGAGCAGGAGACGGTTTATCCTCACAGCAGTTCTTAAGTGTGTAGTTTCCAACGTGAAGAAGAGAGTTAACTGCTTGTAACCTTGAAGCTGCACTTGAATAGTCACACTAGAATGTGAATGTAGAAGGAGTTAGAAGTCCCCACACAAGTAAGTTTGCCCTTCACCCACAGTTTCTGAAGTTAGCACCTCTCCCAATATTTGAAGGGTTAGAGCCCTCTTCCACCGCCTTGCCAAAATGTTAGCCTAGGTGCACCACCGACAACAATCCTATGAACAATCCTATGAACCTTTGAACTATGAACAATTCTGTACATTTTTTTCATCGTAACACTCAAATTGAATCATTTCTTTTTTTATAATGAATGTACTATAGGGATCTGGCTGCTGCGTCATTAGCACAGCTTCTTGGGCGCTAGCAACACAGCTGTTGAAAGCATACGTGTGAGCTTAAGACTCTGCGAGTCTCCAGTGGCAGCTTGTTCTGCAGATGGTTTGTGCCTGACTTAGCATCAACCACTGAGAGTTCTTTTTTGGACGGATGTGTGTTGTTAGTGTTTTGTTTCTTTGCCGTGTGTTTGGCCAGGATATTTTGCTTGATTTGTAGTTGCTGCAGGTTCGATATATGTCGATTTTTGTCACTTTAGGTTTTTTATATCTAGAGAATAGCAGGATGTTTTGTATGTACGTGTTTTGCTGCACAACAATACTTGTTTATTTGCTGATGTTTTTTGTTACTGCATATTAGGAATGTTGTTAAAATACATGTAATTCGAAAGTTGAGTTGGCTTTGATGTAGATTCTTTCATTTTTTCATAGAAGTGATCGTTGTGTTATTGTATTTGAAGGTTACGTTCTTGCCCTTGGCATATGTGGGTGGTGGGAGAATGTTTTTCATGATTATTGTGCTAAATTGACATTATGCCACCTGGAACTGGTTTGCTCATTGGACATAGTGGAAAATACCAATGAGGTACTATGAAGTCATAAAGGAAACTGGCAATGATGAGTTGGGTTGGTATAAAGTAAACTAATCACAATCTCCCAAGTGGGTATAACGAAGCGTTCAATGTGGTGGGTAAAATGTAATGTGCAAACTGGGCCTAACAGTAATTGAGAGTGATGTATTAATGGAGAATAAAGGAAACTACACATCATTTGCAAATTGTGCATTATAAAACTGAAAACAGTGTGATATCGGAGCATAACATACTCTGGGAATGTTGTGCTAGATGGGCACGATGAAAACACGTGATGAAGTGGAACATCTGGCAATGGATTGCTAAGCAGACTATATATGAGATTCTAAGTGTGCCGTATGATACTGACAATGAGGTGCTAACTGGACATAATGGATACATTAAATGCTGCGTAGCCTGGGTATAATAAAAGAATGCATTGATCTGATAATTGGACATGATGAAAGGTGAACATTTGCTGCTAGGCAATTATGCATATTGCAAGGGATATGCTAGCTGGGCACAGTGGACAGCGGCAATGGATCAACAGATGAAAGTGATTAATTAAGATAAACAACAAGCGTGCCAGTTGTGAGAAATAGCATTCATGTTCATTTATAACAACATTTGGTGTCTCATACTGGCACTGCCACTTTGCTTTTTCAGAAGCATTTGCTACCACACTGTTTACCTTGCATAGTACTATGAATAGCAATTGCTGCAACAGCCCAATAGAAAGGACCTCTATTAACTTAAAAAGGGTGAAAGGCGAAGCCTCCACCTTGATCTTCAGGATGAGGACATATCTCGGTAGCAAGTGGTTCATTCCCTGAGCTTTTGAAAAAGAAGGGCTACCAATTTGGAGTTCTGTTTTGGTCATGGTGCTAGAAGAGTCCTCTATGGCACACCAAGGAAACTAACATTAAAGATGCATGATCCCTAGACCACTGATTAGCTCTTACAGCCCACTCCTAGCAGGGGAATCTATTTCAATTAGTGGTCAGCTGGCATTTCTGGCGACAACCGGTCATACAATATCCTCAAGTTGAAAGAGGGTGTTTTCTAGGCATATTTGAAGGCCAATTGGGAAGACGCCATTCTGGGATAGCATGTTCTAGTGAAGGGGAGGAAGATGAGGGATTGCTCTAAAGTACAACTAGGCAGAGGGAGGTTTGGGAGTGGTAGGGTTTTATTGTCAGGGTTGATTGATTGATATTTTATTTCTATCGCGCTCGTACACAAGTGTTTCAGAGCGCGACAAGGCAAGGGAGGGGAACAGGGGAGAACAAAACAGCAATCTTACTAGGCCCAGTGACATTGAGAACGTGCAACTGCATGGGAGAGAGGGAGGGGAAAAGTGCATGGACGGGGGGAGAGGTGGAAAGTGCGAAGCAGAGGAGAAACAGATAAATAACAATAAATAAATAATAAAGGCAACAAACAGTGGTAATGCAGCCAGCAATTTGCAAGTGCTAGGTTTAAGGCAGCAGACAGGGTAGGTCTGATAAGATCAGGAAGAAAAGGGGGGGGGGCTGTATGGGTACAGATACAGACCCCAGTGCAAGGGGTGGCCCGGAGGCAGTGCGGGAGGGTGGCAGGATGAGCAGGTACCTGGGCCCAAAAGACAGAGGGTGGCCAGGTGCATGGTGCCAACAGAGAACAGATCAGCAGGGGAGAGGGGGAGCGAAGGCAGGAGAAAAGAGGAAGGTCTTGAGGTGCTTCCGGAACCGGAGATGGTTCTCCTCAAGTTTTAGAGTGGCGGGGAGGCTGTTCCAGAGGGAGGCCCCAGCTGAAGACAGAGATCTACCCCCAGCTCGTTTCTTAGAAAAACGACTGACCCTGAGTGAGTTGGAGGTAGAGGAGCGAAGAGCTCGAGAAGGGAGGTATTTGCGGAGGGATAGCTGAAGGTATTTTGGACCCAGGTCCCAGAAAGCCTTGTGGACAATGCAGAGGGTTTTGAATTTAATCCTTGCATCCACTGGGAGCCAGTGAAGAGATTTCAGAGCTGGAGAGATACGATCCCAGGGCTTGAGGCCAAGGACAAGTCTTGCAGTCCTGTTCTGGATTAGTTGCAGAGGGCGGAGAGTAGAGGCAGGTAGATTTAGAAAGAGGCTGTTACAATAGTCCAAGCTAGAGAGAACCAAAGCTTGAGATACCATGAGCTTCTGGGGGAAGGAGAGGAAAGGCAGAGTAGCTCTGAGGAGGTGCAGTCGGAAATGTGACTTTTTAGAGACCTCCGAGATGTGGGCGGATAAGGAAAGGGTGGAGTCAAAGATGACCCTGAGGTTCTTAGCTTCGCAGGTGGGGGTAGGAGGAGGGCCAAGGGAGGCCGGCCAGAGAGTGAGGGGAAAGGATGGTGAAGGTGTGCCGATGAGGAGGATCTCCGTCTTGCTGGCATTCAGACAAAGATCATTGGCGGCACAACAATCTTGAATGGCAGTTAGGTAATCAGAGATGAGAGAGGGAGAGGAGGTGGCAGCTGGGATGGTCGATCTGAGAGGAAAGAGGTCAGCCAGGCCAGAGCCTGATCAGTGATACCCAGTTTTTCACGGAGACGGTTGAGCAGGATGGTATGGTTGACCGTGTCGAAGGCAGAAGAGAGATCGAGGAGGATGAGGACAGATGGAATGTTAGAGTCAAGGTTGGTGAGCAGATCTTCACAGATGTTTAGGAGAGCAGTTTCCATGCTTCTGGCAGCTCTGAAGCCAGACTGGTTGTCATGGAGACAGCCAACAGAATTGGAGTGAAGGTTAAGCTGAGAGATGGCCAACTTTTCCAGGAGTTTGCCAAGAAAGGGAGTAATGGAAATGGCGATAGTTAGCTGGACAAGAAAGATCAGCTGTGGGTTTCTTGAGAAGAGGATGCACAAAGGAGTGCTTCAGAGGGGAGGGGAAGGATCCAGAGGCAAAGGAGTGGTTGCAAAAATCAGCAAAGGCCGGAGCGAGGGTGTCAATGTGGTCCTTGATGGTTTTAGAGGAACGGGGATGGACCTGTTTTGAAGAGGCTTTCATAGATCGGACTTGTCTAGCAACCTCGTCAGGGGTGAAAAGAGTAAAGGACGAGAAGGATGGTGGGAGGGTGGCTAAAGGAGGGTCAGCAAGCACAGATGGAGAGGGAAGAGGAGGAGTGTGGGTGGAGAGAGTGGACAGGATGTCCTGGGTTTTTTAAATGAAGTGAGAGGCAAGGGCATTGCAAAGAGCCTGGGAGGCAACAGGAGGGGTAGGAACTGCAGCAGGGTTGGCCAGCTCCTTGCAGATTTCAAAGAGTTCGGCCGAGTTGTTAGATGCCGCAGAGACACAAGCTTGAATGTGGACTCTCTTCTTGGTGAGGACAGAGAGTCAGTATTGCCTTTGTAGCAGGCAACAGGCCAGTTTGTCAGAGGATGAACAGGAAGTCCTCCATTTCCTCTCAGCTGCCCTACACTTACATTTAAGTGTAGCAAGGTCAGAGTCATACCAGGAATTGCACTTGGCTTTGGACTTCAAATGGATCCTCATGACAGGGGCAAGAGCATCAAGTGTATCAAAAATTGAAGAGTAGAGCAGAGACAGGGCTGTATCAGGATGAGAGACAGCCAAAGGTCGAGGGGGGGAGAGAAAGTGGCGGCAAACGCCTCAACTGACACACGCTTCATCGGCCGGATGTCCGAGAAGGTAGGTGGCAGTGTTGGGCTTGGCTTGGGGGGAAGAGAGGGAGAGATGAGATGAGAGGAGGGAGTGATCACTCCAGGAGAGAGGAGTGGTCAGAGGGATGGAGAGGGGGAGGTCAGAGGAGATCAAGACATCAAGTGTGTGCCCTGCAGAGTGAGTCAGGCCAGAGGGGAGGATGGACAGGGAGAGGGAGTTGCAGAGGTCACTAAAGAGTACAGAGGAGGAGCAAGGAGAGTCTAAATGTATATTTAGGTCACAGAGGAGGAGGAGTTGAGTGGTAGAGGCCAGGAGGGAGGAGGAGAGGTCTGCCCACTCAGAGAGAAATTAGGTGATTTGACCAGGAGGCCGGTAGATGGTAACCACAGTAAGAGAATGGGTAGGCGAGAGAGAAAGCCTACAGACAAGGCATTCGAAAGAGAAGTAGGTCTGAGTGGGAATGATAGATGCAGGAATCCACTCAGGAAAGATCAGGGCTACCCCCCCACCGGACCGGGAGGATCTGGGTGCTGAGAGGATCTTGTAGCCATCAGGGAGGAGAGTGTCAAAGCTTGTGACTGAGCTGGACCATGTCTCAGTAAGACCAAAGACATCAAGGTCTAGTTCTTCAATGAGGTGGCAGATGTCATAGGAGTGTTTGACGGCAGAGCGAGAGTTGAGAGTGGCAATATGAAGAAGGTTGCCAGCCTTAAAGACCTTCCGGGGAGGGGTACAGAACAGAGGCACGCCCTGTGGACGAGAAAGAGCCCTCGGAGGGGCAGAGGAGGAGGAAGAGAGCAAGGGCAAGGTAGCCAAGGGGGGAGAGAAGGGGACAGCAGGAGATGAAAGGAAATTGATGAGGTGAGGGAAGCGCCTATCAAAGAGGAGGAGATTGGCCTGAGGGCCTTGGACGATGACAGTGCCATTTAGGTAGACATTAATGATGACTTTAGAGGAGTCGAAGGAAGCCATGAGAACTTCCCAGCGAGTGCCACCATTAATGGGAGAGGAGGAGATAGGGCAGAGCACAGAGACCATATGAGGAGTCCATAGATCTGGCAAAGGAACGACAAAGAGGATGTTGGTAAGGGTCTGTCTGGCAGAAGCATTGGAGTAGGTGTCGGCGATAGGAAGACCAGGATTAGAGGCCAAGATCTCCTTTTTGAACTTCTTCCTACCAGACTTAGTGAGAAGGGAAGGATAGTCAATGGAGAAGCAGTTGGAGAAGATAGGAGAAACAGAAAGCGCCATTGGGGTGGAAGTAAGGAGAGGATGGAGATACTGGGGGGGATAAGTCAGGTAGGTGTGAGACAAAAGAGAGTGGTGAGGTTACTGGGCTGGCAAGTTACAGAGAAGAAACAGTATACAAGCAAAATACAGAGAATTTCGCAATGGGCAGCAAGATATGACTTTGTAGCACAAAGCAAAAACAGCAAGATTTGACTTTTTAGTACAAAGCAAAAAACAGCAAGATTTGACTTTTTAGCACAAAGCAAAAACAGCAAGATTTGACTTTTTAGTACAAAGCAAACAACAGCAAGATTTGTCTTTTCAGTACAAAGCAAAAAACAGCAAGATTTGGCTTTTTAGTACAAAGCAAAAAACAGCAAGATGTGACTTTTTAGTACAAAGCAAAAAACAGCAAGATTTGACTTTTTAGCACAAATCAAAAACAGCAAGATTTGACTTTTTAGTACAAAGCAAAAACAGCAAGATTTGACTTTTTCAATCTTGGAATCGGATGTTAGCAAAGGGTTTTAGGAAGCACTGCGCAGCAGGATGACAACATGGGAGCAACAAGCAGAAAGAACATTGATAGTCAAAGGCAGTAGAAGTGAGTCCATAAGGAGGGAACTAACCCATAGTTCTGGAGGTGGCAAAGTCAAGGCAGTCCGGATTTCTTAGAGGAGTGAGGTGGCAGCATCATTGTGGTTAAGGTTCAGGGAGGACCGCAATTAGCGTTCCGGAAGCGGACAGGGAGCAGACAGGGACCTTGGAAGTAGGCCTTTGCTGAGACGGCCGGCTGAAGCCTGCCGGTCCCTGATTGGATGGAAGAAAACACTCAGCAACCAATGGGAGTGCAGCACAGGGAGAGGTGATTCAGCACAGCCTGCCTACACAACAAAGAAAACCACGGCGGCCATCTTGGAAGGGACAAAAACAGTCAAATAAGCAGCAATAGTAGGAAAAAACAAGTGTTTTCAAAATAGTAACGCAGCTCCAGGTATTAAAAAGCTCAAAAAATGGCTGCACAATGACAATGCCAAATAAAACAGTCCTTTCCAACAATATTACGCAAATTTCCTCTTTTTTTCTTTTTCTTCTTTTTTTTCAAATTTTGATTTTTCAGGTTCAATAATTCCCCAGGAGGAGCAGTAATGCACAGAAAGTGCACCTACCTAATGGAATGGTCAGCAGCCAGGCACAAACTCCACATGTGCAGGAGAACAACAGATGGCCAGGAGGGTGGAAACAGGACCTCACTCCCAGTGAGAAGCAGATGAAAGAGTTAGATGTGTATGGGGTGCAGCGTGATATAACTTGTGATGTGAATGTGTGTGATAGGACGGATAGGTCATGGAAAGGTTTGTAGACCAAAGTGATGGCTTTGTGGAAGGCACAGTATTGCACTGTGCGTTATCCATGTAGATCTTTGCAGGAAGATTTGAGTCTAAATCCGTAGTGTGAAGGCACAGTATTGCACTGTGCCTTATCCGTATAGATCTTTGCAGGAAGATTTGTGTCTAAATCCATAGTGTGAAGAAATGATCAATGTTGAATTCTAGTCTTTCTCCCGGGACAGGAACCAATGCTCTGGGAGAACGATGAGGATACTGTTACAAGATCCCAATCTGCTGCGTACAAATCCACTGTTGAGTTTATGAGATTAGGCGGTGGGGAATAAGCTCTTGGTTTTGAGGAGGTGATAGTGGCCTGTCATGGCTGTGATGAAGGTGGAGGAGTGCATGTAGCAATCATGGTGGACTCAGGTTACGGGCAGAGTGAATGGGGAGATGGTGTAAGCAGGCGAACAGGTGGAAAGAGGGTGGTAAGAGTGCTGTTGGAGGTGAAATATGGATGTTCGGTTTCAGAAGGTTTTAACATAAAAAGCACATTGCTGCCCAGTGACTTACTGATTTGTGGCAATTAGTAAAATGTTCTTCAAGTAACAAGATGGAATGCAGAGGTGAGCTTTGCCTTGTCAAAAAGGAAATGGCAGTTGGCTAATTGAGAATTGGGCCTTCATACATTTCAGGAAAGTAAACAAGAAATTGCTTTTGGAAGTCTTCAGGACACCTGTGCTTGGGTTGAGTCTTAAATTCAGTGGATCAACTCAAGATCCAAGGTCATAATCAAATTATCCACAGCTATCTTAACAGAAACATGTTAGATTGTCTGATGAAATATCTTCCGTATGGTGCTAGTGTGGCTCATCAGTAGAGATTCTTTTTCTTCTCAAGAGAGAGAAAGAATCAAAACATAAAATTAGCAACATTGAAATAGATCATAAATGCATGTTGCAGTGTCCAAACACAGACATTCAAAAGAAAGGAATGTAATTAAAACGTAAACGGAAGTAAAAGAAACCGATTATTTGCAATGGTATCCAACGCATGTTAGACAATACTGCAATAATTAATAGAAAACGTATCTGTGCCCCAAAGCCAAAGTGTTCCGGGTTGAGCTTGGAGCAAGGGAATTAAGGTACAAATAAGTTAGAATGCCCAGTAATTGTCTCCCAATTGTCTCATGACCCTCTGCCTAACTTCAAAGTACAATCCCCAGTAAAGCTAAAGATTTGTTTTTTGGAAAATGTGTTCTAAATACATTCCTCTCAGGCGTGTAAATGCACTGACCTTCTGATCTGATCTGTGTAGCCACAGAAATCTTAGACCAACATGTTAGGGTAACAAAGGACACTTCCTGCGCCTGTTTTAATCGACCAAAACTTCTATTAAGGAAGCTCCAGGTGACAAGTACTCTTGGGATTTGACCAAAGACCACCGCCAAGGTGCCTAAAAGCGCCATCACTGCTAAAGTATCCACTACTGCTAGGAATTTGTGAAGGATTTGGAACCTCAGTCACTGTCACTCTAACCTTTCCACTTCTACTGCTATATCAAGATGCAATGGAAATGCACTCATGAAGAATTTCTTGGAAATGTTTTAGAGCCTTTTTTCCACCACATTTGTCTCCTCTGCTGTCCTGTTGAGCCAATTCCAGACGAGACAATTATTGGCCTTAATAAATACCAGTTGCAGAAAAATAGTTACATAATTATTTATATGCAGGAGTATGTTAGTGGGCAGACCAAATACTAGTTAGCAGTTGCAGAGAAAAGTATATGATTCTTGGTAAGCAGGAAAAGATTACATTCAGTGACTGTAACTGAGTGTGTTGCCTTTTAACAGCCATACCAAATAGTAGTTGCAGAGAAAAGTTTCTTAGTAGGCAGGAGATTCTATTCAGTGTCTGTAAGTGTGTCTGTAGAATGTTGTCGGCTTGTGGCTACAAAGAAGAGACCATTTTGAGTCCTGACATATCGGGAGAACTTAAGAGTACCAGAAGGAGGACTGCCCCTTGTCTCTGAGGCAGAAGGGGCAGCAGAGTTACAAATTGTATTTACTGATGATACAGGAGGAATAATTGCAGAGGTGTGTTTTGCATGATGTCCCTTGTCTCCTCCAACACTAACTACATTCACTGATAGAAAGTCTTACAAAAGTGATTATAACCGAGATAAAGGTTGTGACCAATCTGAGTCAAGGCCCCTGCACCACATGATTTTGGAAACTTGTTTTTAAAAGAAGGGGGTGGGCAATGCCACTGTTAGAGGGATACAAAGGAAGGCCAAAGCTACTCTTCCATCCTTCAGACAACATGTCAGATCTGAAGGTGCACATTCTCAGCATGTGGTGGCCACAGAACCAACTCCACGAGGGCCAACATTTGAGCCATTGATTTTATTCTTACCTGGACTAGCCCATTTCAACCCAATTATCTCCTTAACTTCATTTTCAAATTATTTTCACTACCCTTTCAACTCTACAGACAGTGGTGCAAAATATGCAACACATGCAACTCATTTTGACCCTCCTCCACACTTGGAGGGGCACTCCTGCAAAATCTGAAGAATATCCTTCTGGCTCTGAGTTGGAGGGCAATCACTTGACCTGCCTTTTTCCCAACCTCTTGCCCAATGCCCAGACCATCATCTGCATGAAGTTGGGATGGTGCCGGAACATGCGTTCCTCCACAGTGTTGTGATGAGGCAGCCCTTTTGAGGGCAGTGGCCTGTTACAGTGCACAATTAGCAAACAAACCTTACTCGGGAGTCAGGTAGTAGAGAGGGCCAGAAACACCCTTTGACGTAAAGCCATATTTATAAGAGGCATAGAGGTTACCAGCATGAAGACCCAGTCTCTGGCATAGAAAAATAGATTGGGTCTCTTTAACACACTCAAGGGAAATCTTCACAGAAATACAGACTAGGAGTTTGTTACATTGCATAGCCCTGCAAAGGGAAATCAGTCTGAAAAGGTGTTTGAATACACTATATGTTTCCTCCTGTACGGAGAAAGAGAAGGAAAATACCAACAGCTCTACCAATAATAAGCAATTGCGCAAATACATTGTATCAAGTTTACCTTCTGCTGAGGGAAGACTCACAAATAGAGATGCAGGTGAACTATATTGAGAATTGTGTTCTCTCCCTGACAACTGTCGTGGGAGATACTATCTTAAAATCTAAAATTCAGCAAAGGCAACAAAGGTCACAGATACTTTCCCAGGCTTGGAAAAGGGTTTCTAGATAGAAAAAAATTCACTGGTCTTACCAGTGCACACAAACGGGAAACAGGCAGCCTCAGAGGAGTGGGAGACATTACCCTTGAAACAGAGGCCAGCATGAGATCAAAAATGGTGGTTGTCCCATCTATAGCTTTAGGCCAGCCCCCAGATAGACCAACTGAACACATGGCCCAATGAGGGAACAGCACAAACCCCTTCATCCAGGTACAAGCTATTCTCCTGAACTCCAACCCAAACCAAAGATGGAGCAATCCCCAGATACAATGCAGCCAGCTCAATCAGCCTTTGCCAGTCCTGGGAAGGACCTGCAGGAATGTGAATAGAGACTCCATGTCAGGTGACTTAGCAGCTAATAGTCCTGCAGAGACATTTTATGAGTGGAGATTCTGGAAGACCCCCACCCCCAAGTCAAAAGACTGGGCTGTGAACCGGATGACCAGAAGGGAGCAAGCAAGAGGGAAGCAGCAGGCACTGGTAAGCCTGCTTGAGAGAATGTTCACCTACAATTGTGACATGTAGAGTAAAATATAGCCCCTGAATGCCAGAAATAAAGAGGCCAGAGTGATTTGTAACGTCTCATTGAAGTCTAAAGCCAGCACAGAAATGGTGATGTCAGACATGAGGCCTATTGAACCAAAAACATGCCTAAATCTCAAAGGAAAGAAAGTGGGCTTAAATCTCAAAAGTGCAAAAATATGCGCAATGCATTTCAGCAAGGAAAAGAAAGACATGTGGCTGACAATCCTGTTTTACTAAATCCATGGAAAGCTACACTTTCTACTTAAAGAGAGAGAGATAGCAGCGTGTACAATATCGTTATGCAACATGAGACCATGATCCCGAAATCTCAAGTGAAACCAAGCTTCTTGTATTTTTAAGAAATAAAAGAACTTCCTTTCTGTTTTTTTTTCTCATCCTAAATGACAGTATGCAGAGAGAAGTGCCTACTGGTTTTCAAGGTGAACATGGATTCTCATATAACTGCCCTATACATATGGAAAATCTAGAAGTGATACTCATGTCTTTTGCAACTGTGAGATTAAAGAAATACATTGCACATGGATATGAGACCAAGGTGCCTTATAAAATGTCATATAAAATGCATTGTGTGTCTTGCAGAATTCTACATGCAGCTGGTCATTTCTCCTGAAATGAAACTTTCACCTCAAAGACCTTCCTTTGCTGGTCCTGGAGAGGGAAGTCTGGTTGTCAACAATCAATCCGGTCCATTGCTTAAAAATATAAAGAAATACACTGCTCTTGATCAAAACCACAGTGGAAATAGATAAAACCCTTCCTGTCTTTTCAGCAGAAGTGACCTTGAGGACACAACTCCCATAAATGGTGCATTAAAGTAGCAGCCAGCGCCATTACAAGGCCAAGAAGGGATAGGCTAAAATAAACATGAGCCAGCATCTGACTGGTCGCATGCTTAAGAGGAAATGGAACTTAAGAGAACAAAGGTGGGGGCCAGAGTGAGTGAGGCATGTGAGCTGGAGTTTAGTTAATAGAAAAATACATTGTATTGCATAAAAAGCATGTTGTAAATGCCACAACGCTCATTCCAGACTTTTATTAAACGTGATAGTAAACCCATTTGAACCATGCCAAAACGATTTGTGTGTGATAAATATAACAGAAGTTATTAAGGAAAAGTTTGATTTTGACCTTCCCTTGATTCTGAGAGCTGAGTAAACAAAGAAAAAATGTATCTCTGCATAGGCAGGGCATACCGACTTCAGATTAGCATCATCTGATTGCCCTTAAAATTTAGTTCTCAAAAATATATCCATACATGTAAAGATTAAAAAAATTAGGGTACTTGCCATGTTGATAGATTTTCAGAGTTTGAACATGCCAAACCCACATGCCAGTTTTGGATGACAAAGCTTCTCCTCCCACAGCTTTCCTAACTCACACAGGTGGGAGGCGGATACAGAAAACCAACCATCCTGTCTGCGGGAATCATGACAAGTTTGTGATGTCAATTGCCCTATAAGTAAACCAGTTTGCATCAGAACTGGGCTTTTTCACTTATTTCAGGAGGTAACCTGCTGCTGAAATCTTGCAAGAAACACCCAAGCACAGAAGCCCCCAATCTTGCATTGGAGCCAGGGACAAGGAGACATAGAAGCCGTCACCGCATCTGCTCCTCCCTCTTTCCTCCGTCACGCTGTCATGGAAAGGGAAGAGGGGCTCTGTATGGAGCCCCGCCACCTCCTTTCTTGGTGGCCATCTTGGTAAAGGATTTTCATTTATTGAACCAGGCGCATGAGGCTGCCGGGCCGTTAACCCCTTTTCCAGCCCTTGGAACGAGGGCTTAACGCCACAGTACAAGTCTGCATTCCTAACGGCCTGAGTACTTTGTATCTTTGAACCTCACCCCCATTCGCTCCCGCACATTGGAAAAACCACTGGCAATAAAGATTTTTTAAATGAGAAATTCACAGATAACTGACCTCTGCACCTGGCCTTGTTTTTGCTGCTGAAATCCATTTGACATATTGATTACTTACATGTGATCAACACTGAAAACGGACATCAATGCAGACAAGGCGCCGTGCAGATAAAGGTCAGTTTTAATTTTTTTTTTTTACAAAAGGCCTTTGCATCTGCTTCTTTAAGTCACGAGTGCTAATGCCGCTACTCACCTTCAAGGAGTGCTGACCTTGGCGATTATTGCAACATGGGCCCCTCATTAATGGCCCTTGTTTTCCTCGAGCCAGTAACTTCGGCAGGCAGGCCGACCGTCAGAGTCGGCCCACCATGATGAGTAATATTGCCTCAATAACAACAAAGGTCAATTATTGATTAGGGCAAACAAATCAATTCACACAGGATTCTCAGACACACCATGGAAGATGACTAAACCAGAAACGATTATCTGTTTCACACATAAATGGAAAGAGATGTTTAGGTTTCACAAACAAGCTGAACATAAAAAGGGAACAGGTTTTGAATTGCTTTTGGGGGGGAGCGGATTAAAGGCAAGATAAGGAAACTAAAATAGAACAAGTCACACAAGGGATAGAAGCACAAACACAAAGCCCAATGGCTTTAGGAAAACAAAAGGGAAAGGGGCTGTTTTGAAACTTTTTGGAGTGACACAAAGGGAATAGGAAAGCGGGAAAGGACAGGAAATCTTTTTGAAGTGAGAGAAAGTAAGGATAAAAAGAAAAGATGATAAAAGGACGCTCATGCACACAAACAGACAACAGGGGTCAAATAGGCACCAGAATCACTGAAATATAATGCACTGCCAAGAAAGATCATCAAACTGCTTCAAAATCTGCCAAAACACCTCTAAAACACAAATGGCCGCACCCACACCCTCACAAAACCAACAAAGAGAAAGCCAATGTGATTTGGTTGTTTTACATGGCTCCTGAGGATCGCAAAGCACACCAAATCCTGCTACGTAATATAGCAACTCGGAATGGTCTGCCAGAGAGAGCCCTGCCTGTCTGAATCAGCAGGATGGGCTTGAGCATCTTACTATCAGCCCTTGATGTCCCTGGGAATACATGGGAACTCGGGTTGGAGCCGTGGGTAAGGCTGGGGGGAAATTCATCCCGCTTACTCGGGTATATGGGGTATCACGTGATAAATTCGCCTGAGGCGACATTTCTACGGCTGGAGTTAGAATATTACTTCATACCTGTCCTAGAATATGTGGAGGATGGCTTTTAGGGGTGCAGGAAAATAAATCGCCTAACTGGCGACTTTTTCCCAGGGGACATTTTCACATTGTAGGGTGTCCTGACCCACGTTTAAGCTACCCTGCTACAACATTTGGTGCTGTGGGCTTAGGAAATTCAAGATGGCGGAAAACCCACATGTGCGCCGAAATCCAGGAAAGCTGCGCAGTTGTGCGCACACCAAAATGGTTACCTAACTTGCCACCCACCAGGGTAAAGAAAGGTCTTTGTTAACAAAATCCACTTTTACTGATGTCAAAAAGTTGCTGAAATCGTGACTCATTGGACCACTTTAAAGATTCAACCCTTTTTGTGGGGTTCCACATAACCATCTTACTGTAAGGAGCCCCATCAAAACAATGTTAAGCAAGGATTTACTACCATGTAAGAACCATTCCTGTTTAGAATGCATTAATCCAAGAAAATCCCAAAAATGGGTGCAGTACCAGTACTCACCACTATCCAAAAGCCGGCGTTTTAAAACCCACTGTGTGTTTTTCTGAAGGCAAGCAAAATGCCTATTTCAAACATTGCAACATGTGCAAAATATTCACTGAACACCAGCAGACATTTGGCAGAATGGAGTTTTGTGTGCCTACAAAATCTGGGAAATGAAGAGCCCAAAAACAATGCTTATAACAAAAATGCTATGGAGTCAGCAGCTTAAGCCTAACTGCAACTGGATTTAAAACCACCAAAATCGAAATTGTTAAATTAAATGAGTGACCTATGTTTGGTGTCACATGCCTTTGTAACTGTTGAAATGTCATAGTTTTGCACTTAGAATCAGCATTCTAGCTGCATGTGTAAAATTACAAGTTATTTTAAAAGCAACAAAAAGTTAGCTGAAGGTCTGGCTTAAGGAACTTGATTTTGCCTAGCAACGGATCCCATCAGGAGTGAAACTTGAGTCACAACTATGTTCCCAGGCCAATGTTCCTTTTGCTGCCCACACTAAGGATATGCCATCTATCTGATAATTGAATTTCCTGTGCTCTGCCAGAGAGTGAACAAAGCCCTCTCCACTCAGGCAAAGGTTTTTATTACAGACGTCGTAAAAAGTGGCTTCCTCCTGGAGAAGCTGGGAGGGGCACTGCCTGTGAGAAGCAAGCTGGCTTGGCAGAAACTGGAAAGACTGGTTTCTGTACCATGTGACCTGAAAAGACACACCCCTGCAGCAAGGATATGGTTTTATAAAAAGGGGGATAATTCATAGTGCGGACATGTGAAAATTTTATAAATGATACCATAATTCTTGTGATTTTTCTGCCCACAGTTTAAGACGTGGTAGGAACCGGTGGTATGTTCAGGGGGGTTTTAGCGGAAAAGTGGATATTACTCTAAATGTGTGCATGTTAAAAATCTGAAACTTCATCAGTTAATGTCCCTACCCCCTGCACACATGTATGTAAAGTTGGGTCCATGTCGGAAATTGAAAAAGCAGTTAAAAAGTCAATTATGTACACTCTTTGAATGCAAGCTCCGGGAATGAGCAGATTTGGACATAGACATGGCTAAATTCAGCCACACCATGTATATGTAATTTCAAACAACTGTGTAACTCTGAAGTATGGATTTTGATCATATATATATTTGGGTGCACAGATGATAAGGGAGGTTGTTTCAAGAGATCATAAAATGACATCAATCTGACTCACAGTTCAGTTTGCCAATCAAGCGGAGGAATGGAAGCCTGACCAATGACGAATGAGAGGGGCAAGCCTAGTGATGCAACACACACACCCATTCTCAAGAAACAGATAAAAGCAGAGAGTCAGGACACATAGAGACATTCAATTTCATCTGCCGCTGGAAGCCCTGCCGGAAAAATCCATACTTACCTCCATCAAACTCCAGAAAGCCAAACTAGAGACTTCAATCTATCCAGAGCAGAGACCAGACCAGAGAGAAAGCAGTGCTGTGCCTAGCAGAGACCAGACCAGAGAGAAAGCAGTGCTGTGCCTAGCAGAGACCAGACCAGAGAGAAAGCAGTGCTGTGCCTAGCCGAGACCAGACCAGGCGCTGTGAGCAGAATCCGGAAAGACCTGACCAGACTGAAGATCGTGACCAAGTCGCTTTCCTGTTCAAAATCTCTTGTGAGTACTTAGCAAAACTCAGAACACATCTCTTAGTTTAAATTCATCTAATTCAATCTATTTAACCTAAGTAGAACTGCCTCCTATCTGTCACCTGTCATTTCTAGTAAAATTTGTCATTTTGAAAAAGTGTGCGTTTAAAATTTACAAAACCAAAAACGACCTTTACTAAATTACTCATATCTCCGCAACCGTTTGGGCTAGAGACTTGCAATAACTTTCATTTGGAAGCTGAGATCCCAGGCTTTCCTAGGACCCCGGTAGAGATAGTCCTTGCGGTTCCTTTGTAATAGCGCTCGGCGCATCCGCGAATTTTGCCGCGATTTGCAATTTCTTCACATGTAAAAAAACTGCTGCTGCCTGATTTCATTTGCCAGAAATTCGTTTAACCTGCTAACTATCCCTGCATCATTGCTAGTGTGAGCCTGGACTAATATTAACTAGATACCACTCATCCTGAACCTCTAAAAGGGAATTAAGAGCGTTTCCAGCATATTTCTCATTCATTGCTAGCACCTATCAAAGCATTTGCCTGTGTTTTCAAACTTCTGTTTAAGCTTGCTGGATTGAACTGAATTACAGTTGATTGCATTTCTGAGAACTGTGTGTTTTCCTTCCATTTCCTTGCCTTGCATCAAGGGGGGGAGGGGAGTAGCCAGAGAAAAGTGATTACATTGTTTGGTTGAAATCATATTGCGTATTTTCTGTACTGCATTCATTGAATATTGCATCCACCTGAGCCTACATAAAGCATCCTCTACCACATTATACTTTTGTTCCTATTTACCAGTGTGCTACCTTATCCATTTCATGTCAACTCATTAGTGATTAAAGAAGTGTGCTAGTGCCAGATTCTCCGTTGTTAATATTTACCATATCAGATTAAGTGTGATATTCAATTATTAATTGATTAAAAAGTGTGATATATATTTTAATTTATCAAATAAACCTTTTAAACTTGCAAAACAGAATTACTTCTTGGCTCAGTGGGGTCAGGGGGATTCCAAGAGAGGGGTGTTATACAAGGGTAGTCATCCAGAACGCATGAACTGGACCTAAAGATATATCAATAAGGGTTTTCATTCAGTATTCTAGACTAGGCGTTAACTTGGCTGTAGTGCTGAATTGAATCCTCTTACAAAGTGGGGGCTCGTCCGGGATGTTGGGTTAGATTTACCAGTTGTGCAGCTTAATACAGTGTGCTAACTGACGGGATACATACACCCGGTCGGATCACCACGCTGCATTACGCTGTGAAGCATTCCTCAAAAGGGACACTCCAAGAAAAGTTCTGTTCTGCAAAAATAAAATACTAACTTCTGTAAGTCAGGACAGAGACCAATCTCTAGAATGACGACCTTAGTAGACATGAAAATAGCCAGAGAGCACCTCTTGCATAAGCTATTTGTGAGAGGTGAATGGACCGAACAGGGCCAGGATGTGTGGTTGCAGGCCATCACACAACAGGTCACTGAAACAGGGTCAGATATATATAGAGATCAGGGTCCCTTACATGTGGCCCTGAGTGAACTATATATGGCTCCTAAAGCCAAAGAGGAACACAATAAGATCGCCAGGATAGCAGCATACCTGTACCTATATATGGGAGACATGCAGGATAGATGTGCTGAAAGCCAAAATCTGGCAAATAGGCAACAGATGGCATTACAGAAGGTCCAATCTGATCTGGACTCTTCTGAGCAGAGGCTGCAGAGGAGCCAGGAGTCAGAAAATGACAGCAGACTGTACATTACTAAAATAAAGGAGGATATGGATGTGCTGCAAAAGGAAAAGTCAGAACAGGATACTAGATTTCTGGCCCTGCAGAAGGAGCACCAAGACAGTTTGGACTCCTTACTGCAGAGCCAGAAAAAGCTGGAGCAACAGATCAATTTCAACAGGGCATGCACAGAGCAGGTAGCCACCCTGCAAATCCAACTAGACAGAGAGAAAGAGGAGAGCAATAAACTGATCCTGAAAGACCTGGATACCCAGGCAGAGTTTGATCAGGAGCGCCAGAAAGCTGGTGCCTTCCAAAGGCAAAGGGACGACCTGGCGGCACAAATGCAGGCTCTTAGTCAGGAAAGAGACGCCTTAGGCCAGGAAGTCTGCCATTTAAAAAGGAAAATGGAAGAAAATCACCTGGCCCACCAGGGACTGGGTGACCTCCAAAAAGAAAACCAGAACTTGCTAGAGCACACCAGGAGGGTGGAGGATGCTCTAGCAAGAAAGGAGCAGGCCAATAGGGACACAGCTCAGGAGGTAACCCTCCTGCAGCAAAGACTGGCCCAGTTCTCCAGGACCAACCAGGAAGCACAGAGGGAAAATGAGGCCCTCTGTCAACACAATGATAGGCTCCAACAGCAGGTAGCGATGCAGGAGAGACTGATAGAGTCGAGTAAGGCCTTAACTGAGGAACTGAAGGCACAAATGCAGGCTCTTGCATTGCAACAGGGAGCAGGGGCGGATAGAGATGAGGTTCGCTGGGAAATGGAAACTCCGGAGCATAACCTCAGGAGCCCTAGTACCAGAGGCCCTCATACCTCTCAGTCCCTGGACTCTGCCACCCCCATGTCCCCGGGCGCACATGAGCACAGGGCCACAGGGATGGCAGATTACTATCCAGCCAGAAGCATGGGGCTCATAGGCCAGTACCATCCAGGAATGGAGGGGTGGGCATCCGGGTATGGGCACCCAAGTACAATACAGTTCAGTGGGGAACCCCAGGAGAGTAGGCCCATTAAGGGCATCCTGAAAACCTCTGCCCAGTTAGGTCAGTGGAGGGGGTACCCATCAAATCCTGACAGCAAGGAGGAATCTGAAGACTCCTCTGAACTGCGCAGGACACAGGAGACCAGGTCCCCACATTCTGCCAGCCATTCCCAGGCTCGCAGAATCCGGGAAAACCTGGAAGAACAGACGGGAACCTCTGGGAGCAGTGCCTCTGAGTCCGACGAAGAATGGACAAGGGTTACCCGAACCAAAAAGGCCAATAAGGCAAAAAGGGCCTTGCTCAAGGACCCCTTAAAGCAGATTAAGGCGATCAGGAGCGTCATCACGCCTTACCATAAGAACGCTAAGTATTCTGTTTGGGAGCACTTAGAGTTGTTTGAACAAATGATGGAGACTTTCCATTTGAAGGACAGCCAAAGCTGCATTCAATATGTAAAGTGGACCTTCTCCCCGGAATACTCCAGTTTCTTTGCGGGGCTGGAGGACCAAAATCATTTAAGATGGTCCACCTATAAGGCGGCCATCCTGAAACATTTTTCTGTTCACAGAAATCCTCAAGAGGCTCGCAAGGCAGCCTACAATTTGCAATGTGGGGAGGATCAGGCCCCACAAGAATTTGTGCAGGAGTTAAAGCGGGCTTTTGCACAGACCACAAGAAGGGTGCGCACGGATAGCCGTGAATTTATAAACACGTTTTTCCATGCCTTGCCCAAATATATCATGACCCAGCTCGTGAGGGATTTTCACGAGAAAAGATCTTTAGACTGGGTCATTGAACAGGCTACCCGCATCTATGAGGTGCAGAAGCCCATAGAAAATAAAAGCAATGCCCAGAAAAACCCCAAAGCCAACAGCACCCCTGCTGCTGCCAAGGTGGCAGAGGTAAAGGTCACCCCCGTTTTGGATTTGGAGATGGGGGGGCCTAAAAACCTACCTGCACCTAATAATGCTAGGCCCAGAAGGTCCTCGGGCCAGTCGCAGACAGGGAGCCAGGGAGGCAGCCCCACAAATGGGGTCCCTCGCTCTCCTGACTATGTAAGTCCTCGCTACAAAGGTAACAGACCCATCCTGGGTTATGTGTGGACTCCTCCAGCCCAAGGGGGGGGATCCAGCCAAGCACCTAACCCAGGGAACTTCCCTCCAAACTTCCCACAGGAGGGCAGAAATTTACCAAACCCTGGGCAGAACTTTTTCCCCAGATATCCACCCGACTTCCAACCCCAAAATCATCCATCCTTCTTTCCTCAATTCCCTGAGCCCAGACCACTGAATCCGGGAGAGGGGAGGCCAAGGGTGGAGGGGTACCAAAATCTTCCCAACCAGGGGTACTACCAGAGGAGGGACAGCTACCCTTCCCGGGATCAGCCCAGGGGAGAAAACAGGGCCCCGTATCAGCCTGAGCGGGTTTCCCAGTTAGAGCGCCAGGTTCAAAACATGGCGCGGGATATGGGTCATATACTGAGGGCACAGCAGAACCCTCAGATCAGCATGCCGGCGCAGAACGCACCCAACTCTGGACCTGGTGCTCCAGAACAATGACGGGGGCAGCACCCCGATAAATCACCGGTTCCCAGGGAGGAGGCACAAAGGGAAGGGGGGTGTAAAGCCTTGGAGGAAGCTTCCTTCCTCACTTGTAAACAGCCCCTGGAAACCCAGGAACCGGAAACAAAATCTCTTGCCCCTGAAAGTCTGCCTCCTAAGGAGCAGAGGGGGGGTAGGAGAAACAAAAGACCCAAACAGACTCAGTTTGAGGAGGAGGTACAGATCTTCCAATTTGAGGGAGAGGGATCCTCAGAGGATCCTGGGAAAAGGATCTTCTCCTTCAGAGAGGGGGGAACTCCTCCCAAAGAAAAATGGGTCCCTAGGGATGCAAATCCAGACTGGGGAGATGTGGAGACTGAGCTACCGCCGCCCACCATCTCATCCCAGAACCAACAGCAAGAAAATCCCCTGGTTCAAACCCATCCTGGCGACTGCCTCCAAAAAGGGGGGGGCGGCCCAGAAACGGAGCCAGGGGAACCCACAATGGCTCTGATCTCCAGTTGCTAATTTTTTCTTTCAGATTCCCAAGACTCTCCACAGAATTCTGCCCAAATCTCCTCGCTAGCGATGTCCAAAACCAGAAAATTAGCCCACCAGTTGTCCAAAAATGTACATTATCTGTGCCCCCTTGAGGAGAAGGAGGGAAGATATTATGCCCCGGTACAAGTACAGGGGCAGGGTACAATCTCAGCACTGGTGGACACTGGATCTCAAGCTACCCTTCTGTCCAGAAGGGCCTTTGACGAACTGAATGCAGGAAGGGGAGAGAATTACCAAATTCCTCTCACCTCTCTTCCTGGACAACTGCAGAACTTTGACGGGAAGGAAATTCCCGTCGAGGGGACGGCAGACTTGGACATTAAGATCGGGCGACATAAGTTGAAACACCCGGTCATAGTTGTGACCCCAGAGGGCACCCCTTGTTTACTAGGGAATGACCTCCTGAGAAGGTTGTCACCCCTAATAGATTGCGTAAACAAGGTCCTCTGGACTCAGACTAGCCGACCCATAAAATTAAAACAGAGTGTCAACCATGTTAGTTTAAACGGCACATGCCACATGGTTGAACAAAAATCTGACCAAGTAGAATTTCACTTCCAGAACAACCAAATTCCAGACGTGACGGTAATAGCAGTAGGACAACAGACTGGTGATGGGGGGTCCTCTCTATTTCTGAAAATCAACCTTCCTTCCAGTCTAAAGTGGTATTCCACGCTGGAAGGAAACACTCTGAAATTCTATACTAATCCACAATCAGAAACCCCCACTCCTATAGTCCAGAAAGATGTGAAATCAGCTCAAAGCCTGGCTGATATTCAGCAAATTGGAGAGCAGTTGTTCATCCCTGTTCAGTTAAATGATGGGAAGGACTCTGTTCTCGCTCGAGTGTGTGTGAACAACGGTAAGAGCTTCATCAGCGAAGCCATGTTCCACCAACTCCCAAAAGATCCAGCCATTCCCACCTTCAAACTGATAGACAAATGGGAAATGGACCTGGAAGCACCTGACTCCAAACATCTCCTGCCAAGCAGGTGTATGCTCAAAATCTCCATTGGCAACAAGAGCATAGTCCATAATTGTTGGGTCGTGCGAGACGTCACTGCCGCCTTTTACTTAGGCAGTGACATTCTCAATCGCTTTGCCATTAGTTTGGACCTAATAAACTTCAAAGCTTGGTCCCGATTAGCGGATAATCCCATGGGCTTTGATGATCCAGAAAAAGCATTTAGGTCAGCTCAATTGCTACCTTATGCAGTTGAAATTCAGGTTAAAGAGGAAGTCACCATCCCAGAAAGGACCCGACAATTCTCCCTGGAAGTGAAAGTTAAAAGGGGACAAGAGTTGAAAAACCCTGATGCTTACATACATCTAAATGCTTCTCTCCAACAGCAAGGGTTGGGGGTAAACCCGACTCCATTAGTCAACATAGAACATGACCCCATTCTAATAGAGGTGGATAACAGCGACTTAAAGAGTATTACTCTAGCCGCAGGCACCATTATTGGAATGGCGGTTGATGACCGACATTTCTCCATTGATCTTGTAAATGAACTGTTAGGACCCATCCCCAAGGACTGTTTTGACAGTGACAGTGATGACAACGCAACACCAGACAGGATTTTTACCCGGCATGGGGGGAACTTCCTGGTGTACACTTCCTGCCCCTATGGTAAGGAAGATGTGACCTGTGACTTCAGGAGGGATGAGGTGATTTTCCAGGTCCATGAGGGCTGCCTTTCCCACCTGAAGCCTCCGGTCCAAATCAGCACTCTGACCAGGGACTTCTCCACCCAGCTGGAGGAGGCCGCGGAGATAGCCAAACCAGAAGTCTTTCCAGGCTTCAGGCAGATGGTGGAAGAGAGAGTCAACCTAGCTGATGCCTGTGTGACTCTGGAACAAAAGCAAAAGTTGAAACAAGTTTTCTTGGATTTCCAAGATCTCTTTGCGGTAGACTCATATGACTGTGGTCGCACCGACATCCACACCACAACAATCCCCACGGACCCTGGCATGACTCCAGTGTTTGTGAAGCAATATCGCTTGCCTATCGCATCAATGGAGTCCCTTACTGAAATAATTAAGAACCTTGAGTCCCGGGGAATAATCCGTCCAGTCCACAGCACCTTCAATAATCCGGTGCTGGGAATATTGAAGCCAAACGGCCAGTGGAGACTCTGTGCCGACCTCAGGGAGCTCAACAAACGGGTCCATACTTCCCGATGGCCTCTGCCCTACATTGACCAAGGGCTGGCCCAGATCCAGGGGTCACAGGTATTCACTGCAATAGACCTGACCAATGGATACTGGACCGTGCCTGTCAGCAGGGAGGACCAATACAAACTGGCTTTTACCTTTGGGGGCCAGCAGTACACATGGACCCGGACTCCCTTCGGATACCTCAACTCCGGCAATGAATTCAATATTTTCCTACATAAGGCCATGCCCGACCTGGGTACGAGGGGTAACCTGGCTTATGTAGATGATGTCCTCATCAAAAGTTCATCTGTGGAGGAACACATAGCAGAGATCCGTTATGTTCTGACACAGTTGAGGGCCGCCGGAGCAAAACTTTCCTTTCAGAAAGCACAGTGGTGTAGAACCCGTGTTAATTTCTTGGGGCATGAGATTACTCCTCAGGGCCTCTGTCCCCAGGAAAAGAAAGTGGAAGCACTTCAGAAACTGAAAGACCCCACAACTCTGCGGGAACTAAGGAGCCTCCTTGGACTGACTAATTACAGCAGAAAGTTCATTGAGAGCTACGCAGAGATCACCAGACCCCTGATTCATCTCCTGAAGGGGGGGGTCAAGTGGGAATGGGGTCCAGAACAAGCCGAGGCAGTAAAACAACTCAAAAGAAGCCTCTCACAAGCACCTTGCCTAGCTTACCCTGTCAGAAACAAGGAGTTCTTCCTGGAGACGGGGTTCTCTAATACGTGCTTGACGGCAGTATTATATCAAAAGCATGACAAGGTCAATAAAGTTATCTCCTATGCAAGCAAAACTTTATCCTCTGTGGAGGAAAAATTCAACGATTGTGAGAAGGCACTCCTGGCAACGGTGTGGGCATTGAAGAATTACCGCCCGTTTATCCAGGGGGAACACATCATAGTGGAGACTCCACACCAGCCTCTGCAATATCTCCAAAGTGACAGAATCCGGGCCGGAAATGTGAGTAATTCCCGAATTACCTCCTGGATTCTGTCAATGCAAGGCTTTCCTGTGGAGGTCCGATATGGCCAAAACAAGAAGAGTCCCCTCGCGCAAGGTCTGGCTGACTTGCATGATTGTGCCAGAGAAAACTGTCTCGAGGACGAAAGTCTAAAAATAAAGGACAACATGGAGGCATACCTTAATTCCCCCCACAAAGTCTTTGAAGAAGACAAGTGTGAGGGAATGCCCACTGTGTATGTGGATGGATGCTCTTACCATGTTGACAACAACGGGGAGAAAGAACTGGTGGCCGGCGTAGGGAATGCATGGGTGAATGAGTCCCCAGAACCCTCCGCTGGATACAAAATTGGTCCCCGAAGTAGTCAGGTGGCAGAATTGATGGCTGTGCATCAGGCCATCCTCACTGCTGTCCAGCATCAACTCCACGAACTGGTCATAATCACAGATTCGGATTATGTACGGAACGGGTTCGTGGAGCACCTGGTTAATTGGAAGACCAGAGGCATGGTATGTGCTAACAACAAACCCTTGAAACATGGGAAGTTGATCCAAAACATTGATGATCTGGTCACCTCGAATGGGATGACCATCTATTGGAAAAAGATCAAGGGTCATTCCAAAGTAGAGGGACCAGACAAAACTGGAAATGACTTAGCTGATCAGCTGGCCAAAACCGGGGCCATCCAAGGGGATCTAATTGAGATTGAGTCCCTGTTGGGGGAAATCCAGGTCACTGCCATCACTAGGTCACAGACAAATGCTCACAACGACCTTTCAATTGCACAATGGAGTAAGGAGACCCCTGATGCTGATTTGATTACTGCTCAGAAGGGGGATCCAATAATTGGTAAATTTTACCAGCACCTTGAGGACCCTGAGAACTTTCCCCTGACGGATACCGATTACATTGGGAAAGAGGACCTAAGAGTGTTGATGAAATGTCCAAAAATGTTCCGGATCCAAGACGGTTTGTTGGTAAGGAAATCCAAAGCTGGCCATGATCAGTGGGTGGTTCCTACCTCATTCCGAAGCCTGATGTTAAGTCACGCCCATGATGCGGCCACCGCCGGTCATAGGGGGTTTCACACAACATTGGAAATCTTAAGAGAGGTTGCATACTGGCCACACATGGGGCAGGACCTCGACCAGTACCTGAAGGGTTGCCTTGTGTGTGCACAATTTCAGCCATCATCCCTCACACACCGGGCGCCTTTACAAAAGAGGGGAATGACACTGCCATGGTCAGATTTACAAATCGACTTTGTAGGCCCTGTGATTCGCTCGGCTAGGGGGAATAAGTACATGTTGACCGTGACATGCTTGTTTACCAAGTGGGTGGAATGTCTCCCAGCCCCAAATTGCAAGGCAGAAACTGCAGCGGCCTTGATGATTAACCACATGTTTTCCCGTTTTGGTCTACCTCAAAGGATTGAGTCAGACAGAGGTAGCCACTTCACCAGTGAAGTAATGACAAAGATGTGGGAGATACTGGGGGTCAAGAGAAAGCTGCATATTGCTTATAGACCAGCTTCTTCTGGGGCAGTAGAGAGATATAACCGGACAATTGTGAGCATATTAAAGAAGTTTGTGGCAGATTCTGGGCCAAGTTGGGATATCCGATTACCTCTGGTCCTAATGGCCATCAGATCTACCCCTTCATCTGCAACCAAAATGTCACCATTTGAGTTGATGACTGGGCGCAAGATGGTGCTTCTGCAGCATTTGCTCTACAGGACACAAGAGCAGACACTGATAAATGCCTCCACTACTCATGAGTATGTAGAGAATTTAAGGAAACACCTCCAACATGCTTTTGCTTATGCTCAGCGGAATCTAGAAAGATCGGCTGATAGCATGAAGACCCATTATGACCTGAAAACTTCCAGGAAGGAATATCAGGTGGGAGACCGGGTCTATTTATACAACTTCCAAAGGAACCAGGCCAAGCAGCGCAAATTTTTGCCTACATGGAAGGGACCCTTTGAGATCGTCGATAAGATCTCCCCTGTGGCCTACAAAATCCACATCCCCAGAGGCGGTTCGGCAGAGGGGGAAGACAAGTGGGTCCACATAAACCAGTTGAAATGTTGCCATCCCAGGCACACTCTGCAACAACTGGAGGAATCCTCTGGAATCCTAGCGGGTACTGTATCAGACTAATTCAGTTCCAATCATAAAACCTACCACATCTAGTCTCTAAAATATTGTGATTTACATGAAACTGTCTCTAGTGATGCTGTTTTTTTTTTTCAAAATAAGAATGTAATATTTCGTTACGATGAAATGCATATGCTGCCCCACTATCTCAACAGTGGTGGAAAAAAAAATCGTCTATGAGTAGATATTGCCGCTCTTCCTTTATCATCCTAGGAGAGATGAAACCATGAAGGATGACCAAGAAGGACGATCCGGAGACCGGGAGCAAAGACACAACGGGCCCGGGGTACCGCCCAATCTTCCCATCAGGACCGGCGAGGAGAACTGATCGATCTGACCGGATGGAGAAGAAGATGCTGAACTGTGCCATCTACAGAAGAGGAAGAAGATTATGCGGACAGACCGGTGCGTGGGTCAAAACCCTTGGGCACGCGACTCCCCATCGACCCAAACTCAAAGTGCAGTCACGTGGGGGGGCTTGTAGGGTGTCCTGACCCACGTTTAAGCTACCCTGCTACAACATTTGGTGCTGTGGGCTTAGGAAATTCAAGATGGCGGAAAACCCACATGTGCGCCGAAATCCAGGAAAGCTGCGCAGTTGTGCGCACACCAAAATGGTTACCTAACTTGCCACCCACCAGGGTAAAGAAAGGTCTTTGTTAACAAAATCCACTTTTACTGATGTCAAAAAGTTGCTGAAATCGTGACTCATTGGACCACTTTAAAGATTCAACCCTTTTTGTGGGGTTCCACATAACCATCTTACTGTAAGGAGCCCCATCAAAACAATGTTAAGCAAGGATTTACTACCATGTAAGAACCATTCCTGTTTAGAATGCATTAATCCAAGAAAATCCCAAAAATGGGTGCAGTACCAGTACTCACCACTATCCAAAAGCCGGCGTTTTAAAACCCACTGTGTGTTTTTCTGAAGGCAAGCAAAATGCCTATTTCAAACATTGCAACATGTGCAAAATATTCACTGAACACCAGCAGACATTTGGCAGAATGGAGTTTTGTGTGCCTACAAAATCTGGGAAATGAAGAGCCCAAAAACAATGCTTATAACAAAAATGCTATGGAGTCAGCAGCTTAAGCCTAACTGCAACTGGATTTAAAACCACCAAAATCGAAATTGTTAAATTAAATGAGTGACCTATGTTTGGTGTCACATGCCTTTGTAACTGTTGAAATGTCATAGTTTTGCACTTAGAATCAGCATTCTAGCTGCATGTGTAAAATTACAAGTTATTTTAAAAGCAACAAAAAGTTAGCTGAAGGTCTGGCTTAAGGAACTTGATTTTGCCTAGCAACGGATCCCATCAGGAGTGAAACTTGAGTCACAACTATGTTCCCAGGCCAATGTTCCTTTTGCTGCCCACACTAAGGATATGCCATCTATCTGATAATTGAATTTCCTGTGCTCTGCCAGAGAGTGAACAAAGCCCTCTCCACTCAGGCAAAGGTTTTTATTACAGACGTCGTAAAAAGTGGCTTCCTCCTGGAGAAGCTGGGAGGGGCACTGCCTGTGAGAAGCAAGCTGGCTTGGCAGAAACTGGAAAGACTGGTTTCTGTACCATGTGACCTGAAAAGACACACCCCTGCAGCAAGGATATGGTTTTATAAAAAGGGGGATAATTCATAGTGCGGACATGTGAAAATTTTATAAATGATACCATAATTCTTGTGATTTTTCTGCCCACAGTTTAAGACGTGGTAGGAACCGGTGGTATGTTCAGGGGGGTTTTAGCGGAAAAGTGGATATTACTCTAAATGTGTGCATGTTAAAAATCTGAAACTTCATCAGTTAATGTCCCTACCCCCTGCACACATGTATGTAAAGTTGGGTCCATGTCGGAAATTGAAAAAGCAGTTAAAAAGTCAATTATGTACACTCTTTGAATGCAAGCTCCGGGAATGAGCAGATTTGGACATAGACATGGCTAAATTCAGCCACACCATGTATATGTAATTTCAAACAACTGTGTAACTCTGAAGTATGGATTTTGATCATATATATATTTGGGTGCACAGATGATAAGGGAGGTTGTTTCAAGAGATCATAAAATGACATCAATCTGACTCACAGTTCAGTTTGCCAATCAAGCGGAGGAATGGAAGCCTGACCAATGACGAATGAGAGGGGCAAGTCTAGTGATGCAACACACACACCCATTCTCAAGAAACAGATAAAAGCAGAGAGTCAGGACACATAGAGACATTCAATTTCATCTGCCGCTGGAAGCCCTGCCGGAAAAATCCATACTTACCTCCATCAAACTCCAGAAAGCCAAACTAGAGACTTCAATCTATCCAGAGCAGAGACCAGACCAGAGAGAAAGCAGTGCTGTGCCTAGCAGAGACCAGACCAGAGAGAAAGCAGTGCTGTGCCTAGCAGAGACCAGACCAGAGAGAAAGCAGTGCTGTGCCTAGCCGAGACCAGACCAGGCGCTGTGAGCAGAATCCGGAAAGACCTGACCAGACTGAAGATCGTGACCAAGTCGCTTTCCTGTTCAAAATCTCTTGTGAGTACTTAGCAAAACTCAGAACACATCTCTTAGTTTAAATTCATCTAATTCAATCTATTTAACCTAAGTAGAACTGCCTCCTATCTGTCACCTGTCATTTCTAGTAAAATTTGTCATTTTGAAAAAGTGTGCGTTTAAAATTTACAAAACCAAAAACGACCTTTACTAAATTACTCATATCTCCGCAACCGTTTGGGCTAGAGACTTGCAATAACTTTCATTTGGAAGCTGAGATCCCAGGCTTTCCTAGGACCCCAGAACGGTAGAGATAGTCCTTGCGGTTCCTTTGTAATAGCGCTCGGCGCATCCGCGAATTTTGCCGCGATTTGCAATTTCTTCACATGTAAAAAAACTGCTGCTGCCTGATTTCATTTGCCAGAAATTCGTTTAACCTGCTAACTATCCCTGCATCATTGCTAGTGTGAGCCTGGACTAATATTAACTAGATACCACTCATCCTGAACCTCTCAAAGGGAATTAAGAGCGTTTCCAGCATATTTCTCATTCATTGCTAGCACCTATCAAAGCATTTGCCTGTGTTTTCAAACTTCTGTTTAAGCTTGCTGGATTGAACTGAATTACAGTTGATTGCATTTCTGAGAACTGTGTGTTTTCCTTCCATTTCCTTGCCTTGCATCAAGGGGGGGAGGGGAGTAGCCAGAGAAAAGTGATTACATTGTTTGGTTGAAATCATATTGCGTATTTTCTGTACTGCATTCATTGAATATTGCATCCACCTGAGCCTACATAAAGCATCCTCTACCACATTATACTTTTGTTCCTATTTACCAGTGTGCTACCTTATCCATTTCATGTCAACTCATTAGTGATTAAAGAAGTGTGCTAGTGCCAGATTCTCCGTTGTTAATATTTACCATATCAGATTAAGTGTGATATTCAATTATTAATTGATTAAAAAGTGTGATATATATTTTAATTTATCAAATAAACCTTTTAAACTTGCAAAACAGAATTACTTCTTGGCTCAGTGGGGTCAGGGGGATTCCAAGAGAGGGGTGTTATACAAGGGTAGTCATCCAGAACGCATGAACTGGACCTAAAGATATATCAATAAGGGTTTTCATTCAGTATTCTAGACTAGGCGTTAACTTGGCTGTAGTGCTGAATTGAATCCTCTTACAACATAGACCCGGATAGGGCTAGCCATGGCTCCCTAACACCCGGCACTGTGCCGTGCATGCAGCAGTGATGGGTCCTTATTTAAGTGAATCCTCGGCATAGCACTAGGGAGCCTTCCAGTCTTTGTGATGGCATAGAATCTGCTTGCCTGTGGTGCTTACAAATTCAAAGACAGCTCACTGCAACTTAGGTCTCATGTGTGTATGTATGTATTTATATTTGTATCGGGGCGATTAGGACAAAAAAACACTCATGAGACCCATAAGTGTCTGATTCGACTGGAGTTGCATTGTGAGCGGAACCTTACCTCCTCATCCACCCGCTTACTGCCCACTTGACCATGCACCTGTGGAAATATAAAGTCACAGGTTTTACACAGTGATTTCTAGCAACAACGATCCTGCGTGTAATGGTTATTTTTTTCAGATGTGGATATTTAAGCATTACCTTTGTCCCCTAGCCAGCTAGACAGGACAGCCCCTCCCCCACTCTCATCACAAAAAATGTCAGAGCCTCACCAATCGGAGAGCAGTGCACTGGTCTCTCTCCTTGTATCTCTAGTCATGTTGGGCCAGTGGTGACAGCCAATCACGAGGGCCGGCCCAGCGTTCACCTATGCTGTGACACCGGGCACCAGGCAGACAACCCTCTCGAGGTGATATGTACAGCTGATAACAGGTAAATAAAGTTATCAGTTAAAAATGGGACATAAAATTCGCTGTACATTTCCAGGTCTATCTAATGTGCTATGGGAGATATTATTTGCATAGATTTAGATAACAAGTTGGCTTTTAAACACATATGTTAAGAGGCAAATGGGAATAGACTATTTGACGCCTCGCCCTTACCCCTTCATTCCCCTCCCGCATCTAGCCCCCTTTACCCAGGTCTAGCCCTCATCATGGGCAGTCAGTGCCGTCGCCCAGAGCCAGCAAGGCACAGCTTCCACCACTATTCCAAGTAATATTGTATTGTGCTGCTTCCAGGCTCCCAGGGAGACCGCATTGCCACCTCCCACCCCCCCGTGCAATTGTAGAGGCGAATGCCCCCCCCCACTTCTCAAGTGGCTCTGGAGCCACAGCAGACCCCCCCAGGGGCCTCATTTAGATGTGTCATTCTCCTTTTGTTTTGGCACAGCTTTTAAAGTTGGGGCCATTTGGAAGTGATGGTTAATTTAAGTAAATATTGTTTTCGACGAAATCTTCTTAACATTTTTGTGATGGAAAAGGGGCATTTTGATTCTGAAAGCACACACAAAGCACCAGCTAGCTGCCCAAATGCATGAATTCTTCCAAACTTAAAATATGTTGCACGAAGTCTTTAACTGTCTCCGTTATTTTCAAGTGTTCTTATTTGTCACACGAAAAATAATGTATTTTTTGTAGAATGTCCCGTTTTCCGCACATCATTTTTGAAGCGTGGCTTCGTCAAACAATAAAAAAACAACAGGTACCTTTTCATGTGCTATCTTTTGTTTTTAGACTTTATAAGTCTTGAAAGAAAATTTGCAAAACCCACAGGCCATATTGTTTAGCCTTTCGCTGAACTGCAATCTGCAATTAATTTAAGAGGGGAGACAATAATGCAACAGTGCAACTCATTTTGCATAAAATATTTCCATAAGGATTGAAATGTTTGTCTGAGTACATTATTTTGATTTGTGTACTTTTCAAGTCTTCTTTATAAAACAGAGTAACTTGAAAGCCAAACATAGGAGGGGAAGGGGCGCGGGGGGGGAGGGGGGCAAGTTGCAATACACCATGAAAACACCATTAAAATAAAAGCAATCAAGATACTGCTGCAAATACATCACTTTACTTAAATTAGAAAAGCAGTCCCCATTATTTTGCACTGCATTCCACAGTAGCAGGTGTTTTCAAATAAAAGTTGCAAAACGAACTGTTGCTAACACCATTTTTAACAACTACAGCTGGGCACTCTGTTCAAGTGCAGAGTGGTTTCAAGTCCCAGCTTCACCACTCAATCTAAATGCTTGCTCCTGGACAAATCATTTAACCTCATTGTGCCTTATTTGCAGTGGCAGCTCATCCATAATGGGCGGTGCCGCACCCACCCACCACCCATCATGGAGGAGCGACCACAGGGACAGGAAAAGCAGAGAAACATTGTTTCCCTATGCAATTTGTAGTTCTCCAGCGAGCATGCACAGTGGGCTATGCAACGCCGGGGTGCTCTCTTCCTCAGCCTTTCTTCGTCCATTAGGCAAACAGGCGGGGACCCGGGAGGGCTAAATGTGAGTAGGGGGACTCCTGCAACCCCCTACACATTCCCAGGAGCTGGGGTGTCATGTTCTGGCACCCGGCCCCACTGTGCATTTACAGGGCCCAGGAAGCTTGCCCTGCTTCATGCTTTCGATCTGCGTGGTGCACGGTGGGCCTGGAGCAACTGAGGAGGAGGTGTTGAGTCCAGAGCTGGAGCATAACAGGCAATAACAAATATTTGCATATGCATATATGCATGCATGTAAGGCTATGTTTGTGCCTGCAAGTTGTTGTGTCTATCTGCATAAGTGAACATGTGAAAGAGTGCTTTGTGAATGTGTATGGGTGTATGCGCGTGGGAATGTTAAGGCAGTGTGAACGTTCGCTGTCGTGCATGTGGATGAGAGAGAAGTTGAATGCGAACATGACTTCACGTGTTAATGTTTATGAAAGTGTGTGTGTGTGTGTGCGCGCTGAGGTCTAGATGCTGGGGGAGGGGGCAATTGGGGCAGCCAGCACAGACATTTCTTTACAGTCAATTCTGTCACTTTGAACTTTTTGGCTGTCAGTTGTTAACAACGAATATTAACTTCCTAACTTTGAATTTTGACACTGTGAGATTTCCCACTTTGAATTTTGCCTAAAGAGGTTTTTGACAACTTTGCACCTTGCCTCATTTAAATTCTGCCACGGTGATCCTCTTATTTCTCACTTTGAATTTTGCCACTGTGGGCTCTCTCTATCCGAATTCTGCCACTGTGAGGTTTGGCACCCTTTTAATTGTACCACGGCGTGGCCCTGCCACTTGGAACGTGGCTACTGTGAGATTTTGCCACCTTTTCAAGCACGGTACCTTGAGGTGGCCACATCAGAACTTTGCCACTCGGCCACTTTGCACTCGAACTTTCTAAACCACCCAGTCTTAATTCTGGCAATTTTGAGCTTCTTGCTTCAAACTCTACCACTGTGAAGCCGAGGTTTCCACACCACAAGACTTTGCCACTGAGAGACAACCACCACCGAGAGGCTTTCACCACTGTAAACCTGTTGCCACTACAAGGTCCTAAAAAAGTGGCTCTAAACCATCAGGAGAAAATGCCACATTGAGCCAATCACCACTGCAAGGCACCACAATTACAGGGTCGTTTGCCTATTAGGCTCAAACACAGTGAGGAATTACCACTCATAGAATCTGCCATTGCAAGACCTCACCATCACAATCTTCTTGCTCTAAGAGGCCTCTGCCACAGGAAAACCACGACCAGAAAATAACCCCCTGGGATAGTTTTTGTCATCAAGATACCTTTGCCTGTGGGATACATCTTACCCTTGGGATAGGTCAACCCCTATGATATGTTTGCCCCTAGGATGTTTGCCTGCAGGATAAGTATGCCCCTAGGATAAGTCTGCCCATGGATAGTTGGAGCCCTGGGATAGTTTGGGCCCTCGGATAGTCTGGCCCCTGGTATAGTCTGACCCCTGGGATATTCCACTCTTTGATATCATCCTACACACCATGCCCCCACTCTAAGCTGGAATAGTAAGAACAAACACAGCTCAAGCAAATATTGGCTACTGAAACGCCAACAAACCAGGGACATTGACCAACGAACAGTACCCACCACCCATAAAATCTGTCCGACTGGACATCAAGGATGAAAAAGAGAAAAAACTCTGTCGACAACCAGACAACCCACCAGAAAAACACCTGAACATTCAACCTAACTGGAAACACAGACCCAGAATAAAACAAGAAACCTAGCCTCTAACCCACAAACCCACAACGCAAAAATGCATTGTATCAGGACTGAAGTACAAGAAGTAGCCAAAATAGAACAAATAAAATGGAATAAGACCACCCATCTCAAACCACCATACCTGAGCGCCAACACCACTAACTAGCACATCAAACTGCCCACTGGAAGAGAGCACCTTTGCTGGAAAAATATCAAGTTCACTCTACTTATTGTGCTATCTATCAACTGACTTCCCACTCCCACAAACACACTAAACACATAAGGAGGACTACTGGAAACACAATGGACAGATATGCAATCCACAGAAGCACAATCAAACTAAATGAACTCAACACACCGTTAATCACATTTCGGAGACCTAAAGAATCATCAGCACAAGCAGGCAGAAGACCACAGAGAAAACATCAACCCAAAATGCAACCTTCTAGATCTGCTCAACGAGGAAACAGAAGCAACAAACCGAATGCAGCATCTAAAGAAAAAAAAACACTACCAACTCAAATTAACTACGTCACCTCCAAAAAACAAACAAATCCAGAAAACAAAATGATCAGCTGAAACCTAGTCAATGCTAGATCAATGTCAAAACACACCACAGTGATATACAAACTCCTAGGTGATGGAGGAACAGACATCCTATTCCTCATTGAAACCTGGCTAACTCAAAACTTCAAGGTAGTCACACATGAATCCCTATCTAAGAACTTCAAATTAAAACAAGCCAAAAGAGAAGGAAAATGAAGAGGAGGTCTTGCTATCTGTTGCATACAAAGATAACCTAAAGATGACAATAGCACCACCACTAAACATCACAAACTGTGAATCACTCCTTCTGCACTTAGCTTTAGACCACCAAACCAACTTGTAATTCCTACTCATTTACAGACCACTGACATACAACCCTACTTTCACAGACACACTTAAGGACGCCATCACCAACATCACCATAAAATATGACCACCTAATCATACTAGGAGATTTCAACATCTAGTTTGAGGAAGAAAACACCAACTCACCTAAAACACCAACAAATTACCTAGAAACAATGCATCTAGAGCAATTAGCCATGGGAGCAATGCGAGGAGTAGGGCAGACTCTAGATGTAATATTTTGCAAAAGAAGCCTGGTGACACCTGCACTCCTGATGCAGATCCTCTAGAGTGACCACCTCATAATACCCTTCATGATCCACCCACCAAAGTTAATACTAGCTAACCTCCTAAAAACCCCTCCAATTCAGAAACATAGCAGACATAAGCATCAGCCTGGAATCCAAGGAACCATCAATCACAGACTTGGACTCATCCAACATCAAACTGAGACAATCCAAAAATGGATCACAAAAACACTAGATGACATTGCACCAGAAAAACGATTCACCACCTCACAAAAGAAAACAATGGCAAGATAGTTCACACCCCACCTCAGGGCCATAATGAAAACTAACAGGAAACTAGAGCAAGAATGGAGGAAAAACTATGATCAATAGAAAAAAAATCACATACCAAAGACAGATAAGACTATACGAAGCTGAAATACTCAAAGCAAAGTAAATTACACTGATCATATCAGAAACACAAGAAACACCCAGAAAGAAATGTTCAACATCATCAATGAGCTAAGAACCCGAATCGCCTGCAACAAAACACCCACATCCTCACTAAAACTTTTAATTGACCTTGCAGACCACTTCAAAAACGAATTCACAAACATTGAACAAGTCATCAAGAGCGTGCCCAAAAATACCAACAATTCCCCTAACCATTCAGTGCCAGAACCAACTATACGACTAAAGAAGTACTCATCAATTTCTACAGAAAAATTCACAAGCTGTGTGAACAAAAGCAACCGAGCTGGATCACAAGCATGTAATTGCACACCAGACATGTACAAGACCATCCTCACACAAAAAACACCTGCAGAATACTTACACAATCTCTTCAACGATTCACTAGCAACAGGAAATGTGCGACAAGCCTTATATTGGTATATGTCAAGCCACTACTTAAAGACCCATCGGGAAACACAGAAAACCTAACCAACTACTGGCCAATTTCAAACGTTATATACCTGGCAAAAGTCCTAGAAATCTATGTTTTCAAACAAATCCCGGAACATGTACAAAACGATTGGATACTAGACCAGGTACAAGTCTGCTTCAAACCCATGAGAGGAACAGAAACACCATTAATACCTATATGGGATGATCTAAAAACCAATGCAGACTCCAAGATCACATTGGTACTAATACTTCTAGATCTATCAGCAGCCTGCGACAAACTCCACCATAAAAAAGACTTGAAGAAATAGGATTCTGCAACACAGCTTTACTATGGTTAAAATCCTTCCTAGCAGAAAGAGCAGAACCAACGTGGCTAAACCCCTTCAAATTAGTACCGCGCACAACAACCTGTGGGGTTCCACAAGGCTCATCACTCTCACCACTGCTTTTTAACATCTACATGACCCCTCTCATCAATGTCATCAATAAACATGATCTCACTTGCTACAACTATGCAGACAAAACACCTATCCTCTACAAAATCAACACTAGTGGAGAACAAGACCCAACCCTTATCAAGTGCCTCACAGAAAATAACCATTTGATGAGTGCCAACAGTCTTAAACTGAAGCCTGACAAAACAGAAATCATGCCCAATGGCCAGTCGAAGCACATTCCATGGCCTACCAAAATGGGAAACTTAACACTTGAACCAAAAGTTAACGGAGTAATAAAGAAGTGCTTCTTCCACCTGCACACAATCAAGTGGATATTACCTTTCTTCACCTTCCTACATATAACACTCGCCATCATCTTCCTTGTCAAGAATAGACTATGCCAAAAGCATCTAGCTCAGAATACTGGACTACCATACCAAAAAACTACAGTGAATACAGAACATGGTAGCCAGACTACTCCTCAGACTCATTAAGAGAGAGCAGATCACACCAGCACTGAAAACCCTATATTGGCTACAAGTCAAAAAACTATTATCTTCAAAACACTCAGCATGACCCACAGAGAAATCCACTACCAAGGAGCGGAATTCATCCAGGGAAAAATCTCCATACACAAACCAAACTGAACACTAAAGTCCAGCAACGACTTTTGCTGCAAACCAAAACAATACTCAAAGCAGAAAATCAGCATTCTCCTGCATTTCCCCAAAACTTTGTAACTCACTCCCGAAGGAAATACAAACAACAGAAGATCACCTAAAATTCAAACATTTGCTCAAAACATGTCTCTTTAACTGACCAAGCTAAACAGGAAACACTGTTAAAGGGAAACAGCCAACTCAACACAAGGGAAACACCCAAAACAACCATGAACAGAAACCTGGATGCCCCAACAAAATAGCACAAGCTATCACAGAACAATATGAACCCTGCCAGACCAACAGAACCACCACGCAAAAGGATACTAACAACACTAGGATTTTTACCATATCCTGCATACCCACCGTCAAACACCAAACAAAACACACATATACCTCTATTGCAGCAGAATCCTACAGCCACCACACAATGCACACACTCAGCAACAGCCAACTAAACACAACACACTACAGAAAACGAAACCATTACCCACAAATCATCCCACACACACTCATACAACACACACCAACTAACCTGTATCAACAAAAACAAACCCAGCACACTGCAACCGTTTTTTCCAAACAGAAGCTATTAACAGCATATCAAAGCTCTCTGGTGCTTTACCCTCTCTATCCCACTAATTAAGCCCTTCCAGCCTTCCTTCCTTCCTTTTCAGATGCGCCATAGCACCTGGAAATCATGGAAATGTCAGTGGTGCGCGATATAAATCACAATAACAATACATACAGTGGCAATGCACGTTCTTATGTGGGCATATTGGCCTATAGTGACCTTCCTTGGTGCAGCCAGCATAGCCTTGTATTTTTACAGTGGCATGCCATTTGTCTACTAACATTGTGGGCTAAGCCAACATGAGTGTTCTTATGTGGGCATATTGGCCTTTACAGCCCTACCTTGGTGCAGCCAGCATGGCCATGTTTTCTTACAGTGGAATGGCATTTTTTACTGGAGTTCTGGGCAAATCCAACAAAAGTGTGTTCTTGCGTGAGCCTACTGAAAAATACTAGCACAGCAGGTATGGACATGTTTCATTATATTATCATTACTGGCACTATGAGCAAGCAAACATGAGTAATTTCTTATTTGGAAATACTGGCAGACATTTGTCTATGCCAGCCAGCATGAACATGTGTTTTTTTTTATCCACTGGAAGAAAACTAACATATATTGTGAGCAACGCCATCATGAAAATGCATTGGAACATGTGCACAGTTGATGACTTTACATCTGTTGGATCTTTTTATGTGATGCCCTACAAAACCGATTGTAAATTGTGTTGCTTTATACCATATTTTCACTGAAATTGTGGTCTAAAATGCACCATTTCATCCATTAAATAAAAGATTTTCTCAGAGTGAAGGGTAGAATCCCTGCCGAACCCTAACCTTGGTTGTTGTGGGCTCCCTCGCTAGGCTTGGAATGAAATGGAATGAAAACTACAATGACAAAATCATCAGCCACTGCTGTTTATTTGCAAAAAGTAGAAGTCCCTACAAATTAATAAGTCTACACTGTCCATCCACTGCTAAAAACCAGCCTAACCTATGATATTACCATATAGGACAAAACAGTGACCATACATTTTATTATTAGTAGTATTGGTATTAATATTATTGTAATTATTTAGGGCAGACCTCGCTTTGGGAAGCAACAGAACAGTTTACTCTCATAAGGGAAACAGAGAAACAATGGAGCTAACGACAGGGGAGGTTTAGACATTTGGTAGCAAGGGATCTACAAGCAGCCAGGGAGGGAAAGGTTGGGGAGAAGATCACCAGGGAGGACAGGGAATAGGGGGTGTGTGTACCTAGGTGTTAGGGAAGAGACCATTTTTGAAGAGGAAGGTCTTGAGCTGACTTCCTGGACTATAGAAGCGAGGATGCGAGTCGGATGTTGACAGGGAGGAGGTTCCAGAGTCTGGGGGGCAGGGACAGAGAAGCCTATTTTCAAGTTCTTTCCTTTGTGCACTGGCAGAGTGCAAGTCTGCACATGTCCTTACTTCTGCTGGATCGTAGGCCTCTGTTTCTCAGTGAGGTAGCTTGGGGACTTCAGGGTGGCAGCCCTGTAGATGATGCAGCAGGATTTGAAGATGATATTGGCTTGCAGTGAGAGCCAATGCAACTTGATGAGGTTCAGGGTGATGTGGTCAAATTTGCAGAGTCCTTTGATAAAGACTGTGATGTCATTTTATGTTATGTCACTGCATATGCATATAAGGGGGGCTCCACACATCTGTTGCCACCCACGGCACTGCACATTCAAGGGCCGGCCATCCCTCCACCAGCTGCCATGCTAATTACACGCAGAGAAGAGAGGAAGAAAGATGAGAAGGAGATGCGTAGAAAGAGAGAGGGGGAGAAAGTAGACAGGTAGAGAAAACAGAGAAAGTAAAACGCCAAAGACATAAAGAAATTGAGTAAAAAGCTGGTGGAGAGAAACTGTATTTCCGGCCAGCATCCTGTTGGAGCCTGGCCAGACAAATAAACATTAAATGGCGTGTGTTTGACGTGATTTATTGGTTGTGAGGGTGCTGCAAGGTAGAGTTATAGTTGGCCCGCTGCACTGTGCTCGAAATCTTTTAATGCACCAAAGTGTAGAGGTGTGTGTTTTATATTAAAATGTCGCACTCTATAAATCTAAGCAGACAAGTGGTCTTCTGGCTAGCCCCATCGCCATGTCCCCTCCCCCGCAGCGAGGAATATTTCCTTACATTGTGCGCAGCCCCACAGAAGACCAGGAGCCCCAGCACCTCAACACCACGCCAAGAAAAAGTACGGTAAACATTAGCCATTGTATTTTCTTTGAAGTGAATAGGATCTTGAGCATGGCCTTTGCAGGGAGGGCTCTGCAACCTCAGGCTCTGCATATGTTTTGGAACACGACTCCCATGAGTCCTCAGAATTGATTAAGCAGGGGAAGGTTGATGGGTGTTGTAGTCTCAAACATAAGGAGGTCCAAAGGTTGCAGATCACTGGCCTAGAGGAAGCGCCTGGCACGTAGGGTCATCACTTTGCTCAGTGTTAAGTAGCCAACTGTTTGCATTTCACCTCTATATAGACTTGGCTTTTTAGCCAACAACACTTTGCATGCAGGGACTTGTGGTTTAACGTTTCCATCACAAATATTGACCTACATGTCCAAGATGCAAAGAACTGCTAAGTAAAAGCCAGGAATGGCTAAAGGTAACTCTGTAGTGAGGGGGCTACAGCATGGTAATGCATGATTGGGTAATGTAAGCAGCCAAAAATAAAAATGTCCTATCTATTGATCTGCATCGGCGAATTAACCCATATTCTGCAGCATGCAGTTGCTCAGTAATCTAGATGTGGCAGGTTGCTGTGCATACTGTTGCACCACGACTCTACTGAATCCACGGTCGTGAAACCACTCGCTTTCATAGTCCAGTCATCTGTAGCCATTCTCCAGCTGCAGCATTTCTTACTGATCACTGTTTTTGACTTCATGCTTATGGAAGTGACTTGGCTTGCTTCTTGATCTAGTGACGCATGACTGTGCAGCGTCTAAGAGCTGGATGTGGCACGTGTTTTCGCTAGTCTGGTGTCCCTTTACCCATTGAGGCTGATGCTAGCAGAAATGCTCGGAAAAATTCACTAATTAATGCAATACAAAGTGCTTAACTTCTGGTCGATGCTGAAAAGTGTTGCCAAATTAAGTACATGGGTGGGGGCGGTGGCAGAGATAGTATGCAAATACTAACATGCCAACTGCGCACAGATGAAATTATGCCTGTGAGCGCGCTCGCACACAGAGGGGACGTGTGTCACATCCAAGTCACTGGCTCAAATCATTAATGTCGATTGGTCTCCCATTCGTTTGAGTAATAATAAGATGTGTTATTTACAACACTACAAATTAATAACACATAGCATTGTATAAACAACCCATTACTAGTAGTGTGCCTTAAGTGCGGCGGAGATGCCTGTCTCTAACTCGTCATGACCCCAGGTTTACTTGCATCAATATCTGAGCAGAAACGTGCTTGGTCTGCCCAACATTTCACATGTTCATGCGTGCAGGAAACGTGGGGTCTGAGTCGTGGAATTTATAGCGCAGTGCAGTGACTTTGCACTGCCAACAAACCGCCTGATTCACCAAGCGGTGCAAACTATATTCTTGCAGTTCAAAGTGCCTTTGCACTGACTTTGCATTGCTGGAGAGTCACTTTGCACTGCAATGATATGATATGGCATTTATAACTTTGCACCGCTCTGTGAATCAAGGGGTTTGTTGGCAATGCTAAACATTCCATGACTCAGGCCCTTAAGGTATTTGGTCAAGTTAGAAAAGAAATGAACCAGCTTTAAAGTACGCAAAAGTCCAAATTGCTACACTGTTGCTTTAAGTCATGACCAGCATCTGGGGCCGATTGCAGGTCCTTGGTTTCATCAAGTCTCGGGGGGATAGCTCAAGAGCAACATGCTCGCCTTGGAAGCAAGAAAACACAGGTTTGATCCTCAGGTCCGCGCTTAGAAACCTCTGGGTATTAAGCGTGTTATAAATAACCGATCATATCACCGGTAGAATGTAATTTAAAAAATGTTAATACAATCCCTTTCTCTGCGGCCGGCAGGTTCACACTGTTTGAATCACCTGCCGCATAGAGTGGGACAACATGAAGAATGCAGCTTGTTATGCCAACCAATCCCCATCTGTACCCCGGCTGGGTTCTGTGCCCTGAGGGGACCCATACGGGAGCCATCAAGGGTTGGCTTTCAAATAACAAAGATAATCGGAATGGGTCCGGGCAGTCCAAAGGGGACCTCTGTGCTGTGTAACTCTGGGGAAAGTTTAGAAATGATTAAGGTTAGAGTACCAAAAATGGACGGGGCAAGATATGCTGGCCTACAGACCCAATCCCAGTTTCCTAATATTTTCAACCTGGGATTTCATTTTCAAAGGAATATGTATTCTAGGAACTCTTATTGTTGTTAAGTAATAGTGTAAGCTTAAAAACAATTTAAGAACTCCTACTTATGTCCGGCTTTGGTCCGGCATCTTCCCTTTTCTTCTTTTTTCTTTCGTTTTTTTGCCCTTTGGCCTTGTTTGGTTAAAAGTGTTGATTTGACAGTTAATATATGGCTTCAATGATTTCACCTATTGTTATATATATATGTGTAGTATATGGCTTCAACCAGTTAATATATGATTTTAATGATTTCACTTATTGTTATGTATGTGTATTACATGTTTGACTTAATTGTATGTACAAATATCTCGTATTAAATATGTTTTTTATCTTACACAAAACTCAATTGTTATGTGAGGTTATGACTTTGAAATATACAAATGGGTGTAGTGTTCTACATAACCAATGAGGTTATTTCGGGAATAGGACTCACACAGGACTTAACTCCCTATGAGTTTTCATGGGCCATCCTCTGCGTTACCAGTACCCCTTTTGTTATATATATATGGCCTACAGGACAGGCCTGGCACCCTTTTTCTTCCGTTAAATACTGTTACACATGTAGGGTGACAGACCGAGTTGGGGCACCGATATTCATGCGTGTGACTTTCTGGTAAAACACAGACGTCTGTTTATTTGTTTATTTGTAAGGCACCGAAAGCCTGCGGGCATCGGGGCCCCAACATAAAGACAGGACGGCAATGACAATACAAGGAGACAGGACACTTGGTCAATGGAGGAAGACCAAACATTTAGGGGCTGATTCATGGAATTTGTGCGCCGAAAAATGGGAATTTGTGCCCCATTCTGCCTGCAAATCCCTGTTTAACAAATGGGGGATTTGCGGGCAGAATGGCACACAAATCCCCGTTTTTCAGCACACAAATTCCATGAATCAGCCCCTTAGTGTGTTCAGTATATGTTACGACAGTCTTGTAGCCCAATTTATTTAAATAGGAGTGTTTTCAGCTTTTTTCTGAAAGCAAGGTGATTGGTCTCTAATCTTAGGTTTAGGGGCGGCCATTCCAGTTTGTGGTTGCACGGATCGGAAATGCTCTGACTAGGCCGTTTGCTTTCTTGTGTCGTTTTACTAGTGTGAGTCCTAGTGCTTGTGACCTGAGTAAAGGTGTTGGCAGGCATTGGGTAATCTTTGATTTCAGTTCTCATTTGCAACATAAAAAGGGTGTGTCTGAAGCAGGGTCTATGGGTGTGAGTTTGTGTTGCAACATATTATGCAACGCTGTTGTGTTTAGATAGATTTGTTTTGTTCCTGTGCATTTTTCCGAGGAGTGTTTACACACTAATGCTCCTTTTAATGCACACCATGTTCCTGCCTTGAAGGGGGTGCTTCCCACACACACACACACACTGCTTTTTGGACTTTCACTTCTTTCCATGCTTGTGTTTTGTTTTCCAAATTTCAATTTTGCTACAAAAGGTCAATTTTCATTTTTAAGGGAGGTTTGCTCATTTTTCATTTTTTTCCGTATGCCTTTGTCCTTCTTGTCTGCATTTGCAAGTATGCTATGACAAGTTAAACAATGCTCTGGTTTTAAGCTGTATGTGGCAGCGTCTCAAATATGAACACAAATAGAAAAAGTGCAGAGGATGTGCTTCTTGCATTTCCGCATCATCTTATCCAGAAAGGTGACCTGCGCATTTCCAGGGGGCTGAGCTGTAGTGCAATTGATACATTGATCAATCACTGTGTGGCCTGTGCATTTCGAGGGGGCTGAGCTGTAGTGCAAATGATACACTGATCAAGCACCGTGCAGCCTGTGCATTTCGAGGGGGCTGAGCTGTAGTGCAAATGATACACTGATCAAGCACCGTGCAGCCTGTGTATTTCCAAGGGGCTGAGCTGTAGTGCAAATGATCAAGCACCGTGCATACATTAGTGTCAGAAGAGTTCTCTAGTCACTGATGTAAAACTGGGAGTGCATTTCACAGTGATGGGCCCTGTAAGTGCCCGTGTCACTCTGAAAAGCTAAAAAAAGAAATGCATTTCTATCCGTGCATGAGGACTAAAAAAAGCAAGAGGGACAGGAGAGTTTCATGCTGCCGAGTTCCATTTAAAACAAAAAGCATGACAGGGTGAGGAATAACTCAGTCATGAATAGCGAAACCCTTAACCGCTTTCAAGAAGGAGGAGGGAAATGTGTTTTAATTTCTGTGCATTTCAAAGCACCTCCTGCTTCTCATTTCTGGATGAGCACTGAAATGAGCAGGCAATCCCCCTTATTTGGGCAAATGTGAGGTGAGAAATGGCATGTGCACATATTCAGGTAATTCCCATTGGGAAAAGGTTGCCAGGTCTTAGAGGGGAAAATGAAATGTGCAAGTGCATCTCATCACTTGCACTGAAAAAGTTTTGAGAATCTTCCCCATTTGTTCTGTTCCCAAATGCATCTTGGCCTCACTTGTTATCACAAAATCCTGCTTTTTTGTGCACCTTCCTTCTTCATTGATCGGGGTGACCCCCATTTCTCCTCATATTCCGCAGACACGGCTTCCATTGCTTTCCATTATGTTTTTTTCATTTAATTCTTCGTTCCGAATTTCAATGAGGTTACCGAAGGCTATTTTTCATTTCTAAGGGAGTTTTGCTCATTTTTCAATGTATTTAGTTGCTTAATAATATATACTCCCACCCACTGCAGGAACATTTATAACTTTGGTCTTTCATATCTGCTATCACCTGGATCACTTCCTATATGGAATGTCACTCCTTTTAAATCTCGTGGGACTGCCAATGCTTTGACTCCATGCCTCCCTCCCTCTGTGTGTACCCTCAAGGATCCATGCATGGACCTCTGCTCTTCTCTTTCTACCCCTCTGCCCTACGAAGACTTATCTCGTCCTTTGCCTTTCACTATCTCCTCTCTGATGATTACACTCAAATCTTGTTCTCCTTTCCCTCCTTCACCCCAGCCATCTCGGGAACAGATTTCCAGCTAGTAGTCTGTCCAGAAGTGACTACAAGGAAAACTGCCTTAATTTGTATCTATAGGTGTTATGATTTCTAGTGTTGCAAATATAGTTTTGTGATATTATGTACTAAATTCAATTGATTTATTTTGTATGTATTGTTATTAAGTTTAGAAATTTGTGTACAGTAGCCACGCCTCATTAGACAGTGGGCCTCATTACGACCCGTGCGGAATGGGTTAACGGGTTCCGCTAATGGATGCGGACCCGTTAACACCATTCCGCATGATTACGAGGTCCCCTCGCCGGACTCGGTAAGGATGCCTGGTAAAACCAGGTGTCATTACCGGGTCCCGCGAGGGGACCAGGGAGCTAACAACGGGCCGGTCGTAATCGGCCCGTTGTTACCTCCCTCTCCCATTCCCATTGAGCCCTATGTGGGCTCAAATGGGAATGGGGAAGGTCCGGGTTCCCAGAGGGAGGAATTACCGGGCCCTCCGAACTCGGAATGGCCCGGTAATTCCCCATTCAGGGAACCCGGACCCGGTTTTGGTGGCAGCCATGCCGCCAATAGCGGCATGGCTACCGCCAAACCCGTAATGAGGCCCAGAGTCTAGTTAGGGTATGCACATAAACAACTACATATGATGAACCATCAAGGGGTGATGATAAAGAATAAAAGAAATCAAAGGAGGAATAATTTTACTTATTGTGATTCCCTGGTTACAGGTTAGGAACACTTGTATGTTGGAAAAAGGTTTTGTTTTGTTTGTTTATGCATCTTCTAACCCTTCATTGTTTTGGACGTAATGTTGATCATGTTATGGTTGCACGTTATGATACATCATGTTATGTCATACTATATTACATGTTGTTAAATCCTATTTGGAAATGTTCTGTAACTTTGTACAAGGCCGACACGTGCCGTGGACTAGCTGGAAGGTGACCTGTACTACCCCACACACACTCAAATAAATAAATAATACATATTAGTGGCACTCGTTGCATGAAAAGGGCCTGCAACACCCAATGCAGACCTGCAAATTTAACCTGGCATGGCAGGCTCTACAAGCCATTTGAAACTTAAGAGTCCTCTGCTGCCCTGTATTTCTTTCTTCTTCTCTGTCCTCTTCTGGAGTTTTATTGAATCTCTGAAACATATCTGAGAGTTACTTTGGTAATGTAAAAACACTTATAAATCTATCTATACCTTGGATCGTGCTTTTGTTGTGATGAGCACTGGAAAACTATGCATTGCTTACATTAAATTTAAGTAAAACATTTATGAAAGGCGCAGTAACTGCAGCCTATTCTCAGACGGGTAGATGAGGCTGAATTATGCAGATGAACTCTCAGAAGAGCCCAGCCACATCTCAAGAGCAATTCAACCTCCCACACCACCATTACCATCCCCATAAAGCTTCAAGCAAGCCTCAAGTACTTTCAGGCAGCCTTGTCCAGGATCACGCTCCAAGAGGAGACACAGGTCAAGCCCACCCTCCTTAAGAGTGTTTATAGTTCCTCCCAGCTTTACACCTGGTAGAACCTAGCCTTTCGTGATGTTCTGAGCCTAGGGAACACGTGGAAGAGCAGGTGCTCTCATTCTCACTTTTCCACTCATAGCCAGTGTGTTATGGCTCAAGGTGGGGAGATCCTCTGTCAAACTATTTCTGTGTCCCCCACAGCACTCATTCTGCACACAGGCACTTACTGGCCCAGACACCTCCACCAGGGGACTCAGCTTTACCAGCACCCCCTCAGCAGGAGGGAGCCCAGTATGATTATCTGGCGAGTAGCACCCACAACTCACAGGAACTCTTGAGCACATCTCAAGACCATCGCACATGCAGAACATGACTTAACGTAAATATAACAACCACAATGGGAACTGCTTCCATGAAATTCTGCTGCCCAACAAGGGAAGCTCTCATCCCTTCTTTAGATTACATTTTATCCCAGTCAAAATACTGAGAGCTATATATTTATAGCAATGATAACTATCTCTCTCACTCACTCAAATGTATACACGTCTGTAATGCTGTAAGTGAAGTTTCTGCATTTGTGTCGACTATTCCCACACTTACTATTTGTCGCTCTCCTTGACCCGGGTTCATTCTCACCACACAGACCACGGTCTGGCTACCACCCTGGGTGGCGTCACACTTCACCTCTGCACAGACAAGGCTTTGCGCTGTAAGATCACTACGGCGGTGATGTGCCCAATAGAAAAGGCTGATATAATATCATAATATGTTCACAACATCAAAAGTGAACATGAGGTAACATTACAGACAGCAGTTTAAAGAAAGTTGTTATGCAGATTGGTGTGGTAGGAATAAAATAAAAAAGGAAAAGAAATAATATTCTTGATTTAGGCTTTTATTGTTGCGTCGGATTCCTCCCTTTCTCCACAGAAAGGATCATGCTGGCTATTTGATTAATTCCAGGCACGATTAAGTCAACGCAATTTGTGCTGAGATGCCAGAGCACCAACTTACTCAACTTCATGCTGTTCAGAATGCTATGGTTACATTCTTCCTCTCTCCAAAGCATCTGCCATCTCTTGGTATGGACCATCTCTTCACTGGCTTCCGGATCGTCGAGTGATCCATTTTAAACGGTTGTAGAGGGTCTTGCATGGGCTTGCCCCTTGATATTTGGTCAATAAGGACCAGCTGTCTGACCCCACCAGACACCTCTTACCTCAAAACAGTAATTTGTATTAAACCCCTTGCACGAAATTTAAGGCTAGAAGAGATGGGCATTTTTCTGAACTCAGGCAGCATCTTCATAACTCTTTCCATTGTTATCTGCCCCCCCCATCCCCTCGACTCATTATGCTTCTTCCGAAAGGCACATACGTCTCATCTTTTCACCTACATTTCTGTATGCTATGGTCAGTTTAGTCTACCTGGATACGTGGTATATATTTATAAAACATGCACTTTGGACAAGGTATGGCCTTTGGCCATGCCGCGGGGCACCCCCAAGCCTTCTGATTTAGCCACTGGCCAAAGGCCATGGCAGTGGTCACACTGCCATGGGCATGACGTTTGGCCATGTTCATGGTACCTCCGGTATCCTTGGAGAATGGTCTTTCGCCTGAAGCAGGGATTTAGGCTATGTCATGGACACTCCAGCAGCCATGCCAGGCTCATGAACTTGTCCTGGCTCTAGAGACTGGTCTGACTCCCAAGAGGCTACTCGGTATGTTCTGCAGGCATGCTCAGTTGCCAGCCAATCCAGTGGTGCTGCTTGCTCACCAAGCCACTACTAGCCACTGCACCTAGTCCGTGGGTACAAACCTGGTGTGCTAGTCTCAGGCCGGACTCAGTCTTGTACCCAACCCTGGCCTACAAACTGAGCAGCACAAAAAGCAAGCTGGATACTGGGAGCCTCTGAGGCAGGTCCACAACACCATGGAAATGCCATTTTCTGGGTCCCGCTGACCGTGTCTAGGATAGAGGTGGTTGCCCAAGAGGCTGAAATATGCCTAATTTGCAAAACAAGGGCTTCAGGACCCTATACAAATTCTGAGAATAACTAAATTGGATGATTGTTCTATGTACCAAACCAATAAGATTGTCTGTTTTCCAGCAAGCCAATTAGGTTTCCCCTTATTAAAGTTTGCAGACCTGATGCCGGTACAGAAACGCCAATCGATCAATCACAGCACTTAAAATGGACATGTGGGTTCGGAACCAGTTTTGGGTGATTCCAGATTACACAAACTGAATTTTGCCAACTTCTGGTTAGGTATGAACTAAATTATTTTTGCAGGTTTTCACCAACCAATCAAAAGCAAGCTTTTGGGACCGGACACCCACTCCTCTCGAATGTTTGGCACAACTCAGTGCAGCGGCTCGAGCTTTGAGAGCAAAGTTTGCCTTATGAGAAATTGGATTGGAAGCACGTTTTGGGCCCCCCTCAGTAACCTGCTCCCATTCCCAAATAATTTAAAGGTAGGTCTGTGTTTGGGAAAGTTTTGTTAAGATTTGTCAAACAGCGCCTAAGTACATCTCAATAAGCTATGATGAATATTAGTTTGCTCCCAAGAATTGCGCACACAACCGAGAATTATGATGCTCAATTAGGTGTAGTTTAATGCAGTTTGAAGACAGCCAACACGTGTTTTGAGTAGCAAGCTCTTCTTCCAAGGCTGAGGAGGCTTGGCACTAATTCTTCATATATGGTAGATAGATTTCCAACAAAAATTTCAATTGTGGCTCTGCTATATAGACGCCTGTGCGTATTAAAACTGTAGCAGCGTTTCCGCCCGAACTGATGAACTGGAGCGGAAACGCCGCTACAGTTTTAATACGCACAGGCGTCTATATAGCAGAGCCACAATTCAAATTTTTGTTGGAAATCTATCTACCATATATAAAGAATTAGTGCCAAGCCTCCTCAGCCTTGGAAGAAGAGCTTGTTGCTCGAAACACGAGTTGGCTGTCTTCAAACTGCATTAAACTACACCTAATTGAGCATTATAATTCTTGGTTGTGTGCGCAATTCTTGGGAGCAAACCAATCCTCATCATAGTTTATTTATGTGCACACTGTAGGCAGGGTGTTTACACACTGCTCCCTTCTGCTGCCGGTCAACCATCTTACTCTTTGGTCAAGTGCGCCTAACCTCAAATTGTCCTTTCTGCCACACTCCCTTTTACATCTCAATAAGTGCTCTTCCTCTGGGGTTTCCGGCTTAACCATAATTACCCGGTCGCTATTGCTGACTATGTAATATGTGATATGCATGATATTGAGGACATAATATATGAACTACTGCCTACTAGCACATATAAGTCACCCTAAAGCCCCACAATCATGCTGTAATGCCAAGCACAGGATTTAAGGAGGCCCCATAGTTGAGTGTCAGTAATGCAATGCTTTTTCTGATGCGGGTGCGGCCTAAACATATTTATACCTGCCAGCGGCAACTATGGACACCTGTCATAGCTGTGACTATGGTAAGTCTGTGTTGTACTGCGAAGCAATAGAATTGCAGAGCTGCCCTCTGTGTTACGTTAAGGATCCATTGGAATACTGAGGCGATATGCCCGAGGTGGCAGGCCGACTCTGTAGGTAACAGCCCGCTGCCCAAGTTAACAGCCTGAGCGCAGCGCCACCAATGAAACTGCTCGGGAACACAGGCTTTCATTCGTGAATACAGCCCGCATTCCAAGCATTCTCATTGGTTGACGGTGCCTCCCAGGGTGCTAATGATGAGTGTGTCCTGTAGGCTACAATCCAGATGCCCATAGAACATCAAAATAGGGCCTTCAGTCTTATGCAGAACACCTCTGGAATGCTTCCTAGCACACAGGCTGAGAGAGCCGATGGTTTTATGGAAATCCTGACATATGAGAACTATTTGCTGCTTCAGTAGAAAGTGCCCGGCTCTTTCCCAGCAGGCAGTGCTGCTGGAGGAGGCCCTGCCTCTGCAGTTCTCCACACACTGCATCCCAATCTGAAGCAATGCACTGCTTGCTGGGGGATCTGTTCCACAGTCAGCCAGCAAATATTTTCCACCCCTGCTCGCCATCCCTCGCAAATGTAAATCACTTGAAAAACCCTGGCATATGTTAAATATTAGCTGGTAGCATTTCAACAGTAAAAAACCTGTTTGGCGTCTACATTTATTTTAACTGTATAATTATGAATGTGATTTCCCATTACATGAATATGGTGATGTCTGATGTTTTGTGCTGATAGGCCGCGTACAGCAAAGGCAGGGCTTTGCAAGGAGTGTGCTACTCTCAGCTTAATTTGTTAAAGGGGAGTCAGCGCAGTACTGGCTGCTTCCAGTAAACCGTCTTTCTGACTGGTCCGTGCAGAATTAAAAACATGAGCTGGATTCGCACGCCGGGTTACGTTCGGCAATGCAATTGTTTCTGGTTATGTCCTGGGGTATGGTGTGTGGTGTCCTCTCTCGCTGTCATCCATTATTGTTTATTGTTGAAGTTGTATAAACGGTGACGGTTAGCCAGCTAGAAACCTCAGTGGGTTAGTGCTCCTGCTGTGAATTCTGCATCAGGGTACTTTAGCCTACCCAGAACCACAAATGCACCATCTTTGCAAAAGTAGATGTTTTACCTGCAAAACTCCCCAATGGCACGGTGAGGAATTCGACCATATGCACGGTGGGTGTGCGTTCACCTGGGCTTTTTGGAAATTTTATATGAAACAAATGATGGTAGATCAACCTCAGGAAAATGTGTGGGGCTAATCTGCACACATTTTCCAATGCTCATTGCACGACCTACACATAGACAGGTGTACTCTGGATGGACAAAGTCTACATGCGCAGTCTCCCCCTGTCATATTCAGTTGTAATATGACAGCCAGGAGTACACCATGTCATCTCAGAAGGGTCAGAAGGGGGAGGGCCAAAGCTTCACCCTGCCATGGCCACCCTAATTAACTAACAAAGGCTCCATGGATCTGTCCTGTCCTTTTGTTTAGCTCTGTAGCTGGTGGCAGCTTTCACATACTAATCAGAGTTTAATTTAAACAGGCCCGCATGGGGCTTGGCAGCAGAGGCCAAGAAAGGAGATGGGAAAACCCAACACCCTTTCATATGCACTGTGTCAACCTGAAGCCAGCTCCCACCCTTAGTGTCAATTGACAGTGAAATGTCATGTCTGGGACTGCTTGTATTACAGTAGTCATACCCGCAGGGAGACCCCATTTAGAAGGTACGAGTATGTGGAATGTCGGCGCTAGAAAGTCTGGTGCTGAAGCTTCAAGGGAGACCTAACGCTTTAATTAGGAACCACAGAGAGCTCCATTGACCAGAGAGACCCTTTGATCCACAACAGAGAAGAAGATAGGTGGGACTTACTATTACATGTTTTCACCCCTTTAACTTTTCTGTTGCAAAGCGCTCTGGTAAAGACCTCATGCACACAGGAGATTTCTGGTGGGGACGCAGGATTGGTTCATTAAGGTAGGCTTAGCCTACACCAATCACTGTGGCCCATTTGGCTTTAAAAGACGACTGAGCCCCTCTTTTGGCTGTTCATATGAAGACTCTGCAAGGAGTAACATGAAGAACTCAGCATTGGACCCTGGCTGACGGTACAGTCTGCCTTACATCTTAAGCCAGTGAAGGAAGGACAGACCTCCAAGAGGAAAGCAAGATCCCTCCCCTGAACATCTGCCAGGGAAAGGAGGGAGGTACTGATTCCAGAGGACCCTCTAGCAGCTCCAGAACCAGTACCCAGCCAGCACACAGTATGCCCTGCTAGGCTCTGCAGCAAGCCTCCTAGGTGGGAAGTGCCAGAGAGTGTCTGAAGCAACCAAGGACAAGGCAGCTGCCTGCAACACTCCCCTCAGCTTTGGGTCATCCGCCCTAAAGGACGACACAAGCCCAGTGAAGAAGCTAGGTAGAGTGCATCAACAAGCATCTACTGATGTTACACTTAAATGACATTTTTCGAGGCAGTCAAGCCCCTCGAGCTGCAACTGACTGCACCACTGACTGTTGTTACGCAGCAGGTGATAAAGCAGTCCGAGCCGCCTCGACCAGGGCTTCAGAAATGCCGACCAGCACTGAGACAATGATCCCGAGCTGCCGCGGAAGGTGGCTCGGAGTGTCCCTAATGGTGTCCCTGAGCTTAACAGACATCCGGTGAATCCTTCTCTTCACCGGCTTACTGTCTCCATTGTCTACATCATGGGGTGACCAATCTGAGCCACCTGGAGTCAGCGAAAACAGAACACTAACTGTCCCTGTAAGCGGCGACTGTCTGTCAGTTGCTGTTCTGACAGGTCCGTTGCAAGGTTGACAGCTTCAACTGACCCATCTGTAGCTTCAGTGTGCAGGAGGTCTGGATGGTGAATGGTCTCCCTGTCAGTCACTAATTCCTTGACCAAGTAATCCCAGCTTTAATTGGGTTTTAGCAGGTTCCCGTGAAGGACCCTGCATATCAGGTCCTTTCACGTCAATGATATAATTTACCTCACTGACCTTTTCCAGCACACAGTAAGGCCCAGTCCGCTTGTCCTGAAAGGCACTGGTTTTGACAGGCTCCATAATCCACACCCATTGACCTGGAGAATAGACTGGCACAGTAGCCTTCTGGTCGTGCCAGTGCTTCATTAGCTCCTGACTGGCATTTAGGTTTTTCTTTGACTGTTCCATGTACTTTGCTATTCTGGATCAAAGGCTAAGTACACAGTCCACCACATCTCATGTAGGGGATATGGGGTTGCCCTCCCATCCCTCTTTCACTAGACTGAGGGGACCTTGTACAGGATGCCCAAACAGAAGGTCAAAGGGGCTAAACCCTACTCTGTTATGTGGCACCTCCCTGTGGACTAACAGAAGGCATGGCAGGATAATATCCCATTGTCTCCTCAGGTGCTCTTCCAAGTCACCTTTCATGCCTTTCAGGGTCTTGTTGAACTGCTCAACAATCCCGTTTGTGGATTGAAGGATGTAGATAACTGGTAAGTTACTCCACACTCTTCCCACATAGCCTTCCTGTATGCGGATATGAAGTTTGATCCCCTGTCAGAAACAACTTCCTTGGGGAATTCAACACGGGAGAATATCCCATTCAGAGCCTACGCAACCACACAATCTTTCATGCTCCTCAGAGGGACAGCCTCAGGGTACCTTGTGGCGTGGTCCACCACCAACAAGATGTATCTGTTCACTAAGTTGCTTTGAGAATCCAAAGGAACCACAATGTCCATGCCTATTCTCCAAAAGGGTAGTGGAATTATGGGGGCCATTGCACCACCTGAGTTACCAGAAGTTTAACAAGTCTGGCAGGACCAGACAAATTCCTTAACTTTTATGCTGAATGCCAGCCAGTAAAAGTGCACAGACAACCGGTCCAATGTCTTAGGACCTCCCAAGTGACCCTCTAAAAGGAATTTTTCACCCCTAGAAACACTTGTGTACAGGCACGTTATAAATGCCACATCATATATCATATCATAATTTGGTGAACCAAATCCAGAAGGAACATTCTGTGGCATTGGGGAATCACCAACCTTCTGGTGCCCTCCCCTCTGAGTCTCTTGGCTCACTGTACAGTAGTCCATCCTTCCAGTACACTTTGAACAGTCCAGGGGCCTCACCCTTAGCCTGCTCCTCCACCTGCTTCCACAAGACCACCAGAGTGGGACACTCCTTCTGGGCTTTAAAGAAGTCAGTCTGATCTGGATCCCCAGTGGATGGAAACTCATCCAGCTTGTGTTGCCCATCCAGATCTGAGCTTACCTGGTCCTCCACCTCAAAAACTTTGTTAAAGGGACGTTATGCTTGCAAGTAAATTGAAAACCGCCAGATATAGTAAGTTAAGCAACCATAACTCGCGCCACCACCGCACACTGTTAAGACAAACATACAGTACATTAAATAGGACATCACAAAGGCCAGGCCCTCTGCCCATGGCAGAAAAGTGATATCAGTATTTTTTGTACTTACGTTTCGACAAAAAAAAAAAAAAAAGTTAAACAGAGGACAGATTTCCAAAAGCATCCTTTCAGGTCCTCGCTGATGCTCAACTTGCTGAACTTATGTCACAATATTTTGTGCCACTGTCCACGGCAGAAAAGTTATATCACTATTTTTTGTACTTACGTTTTGACAATTTCAAAAAATTAAACAAAGGGCAGATTTGCAAAAGCATCCTTTTAGGTCCTTGCGGATGCTCCTTGTGCAAGCTTGTTGTAATCCCGTCCAGCACTCCGGACTGCAGCCACAATAAGAATTTCTCTTCCCATTTCAACCTAGAGCTTCAGCCATGCCGCATGCCCCAATAAGTAACTCAGAGTAGACATTCATCCTTGCTGAGGGCCAGGTCCATTGTCCATGTACCAAACCTATATCACTATTTTATGTGCTTACAGTTGGACACTTTGGAAAAATAAAAAACAAAACAGATTTGAAAAACCATGCTTTCAAGTCGTTGCTTATTCTCCTCGCGCAGGTTTGTTGTCTAATTTTTGTAAGAACTCAGCCGACACGTAATTTGCCTCTCCAGAGTCTTTCTTAAATCATATGGATTGTGGGCCAGTCATTGCTGTGAGGTTGTAGAAATGAGCCCAGCATCCAATCCCAATATCTTGTCCCACTATGGTTGCAAATAAGGGCGAGTAATGCTTTCAAGGGGTGGCCTGGTGACCACGTGGGCACATGGTTCGACATGCTTGGTAATTATCCGCGATAGTCACGGCGACCTGTTGATGCAATCCTGTGAAGCACTTTGAGCTGTAGCCACGGACAGAATTTTAGCCACAGGCAGAATTTATTCCCCATTCAAACCTATCCCGATTTTCAAAAACCTCACCACGTAGCCAGTCCCTGGTAGCCATTCATACTTTAACCCATTGCCAGTCTCTCGTGGTTATGGCCTGTAGCCAGTTTATTCGAGCCCTTGGCTATGACTCAGACAATCTGGCCACTGCAAATGGCCACCGGCTATGCCTCAGTCACCAATGGTATATCAAAAATTGTTGTACCTACGTTATGACACTTTTCAATCAATCAGACACATTTGCAAGACCATGCTTTTAAGTCCTTGCCAATGCTCCTTGCACAACTTTCCTACAAATCCATTCACGATTTATTTTTTGAAAAGTGTAAAAATGTACGTACATAAAATAGTCATAGTACTTAGCTCCCAGTGGACAAAATCCATTCAGACATTGCAGAAAAATTCAAGGTTCGGTCTATAATCTTTCTAAAATCTTTTGTGCACGTTCATCAAATGGCAACAGAGTTATAACCCATCTAAAAATGTTAAAATCCCCCTCTAATTTTGCAGCCTCTTCACAAAATCCCACAAACTGTGCAAAAGCATTCAATTCTGGCTCTTAAATCGTTTTGCAAACGTTTGTACAGATTCCTGAAACGGCAGCAAATTTATAAGCCTTTCATATATTTTGAGAACCCGCCTCTCTAATTTTGTTCCCTGTTGGCAGAACAGCACCAAACTTTGTAGAACCATTCAAGGTCACATCTGGAATAATATCACAGCATTTCATACAGTTTCATCGAATGGCGTCAAAGTTTTACGCCATCCAAAAACTGCTTTTCACCAACCCTGTAATGCAAAAATATCTGTGGATGCCCCTGAACATCGGAGATGTTCGTCAACATTACAGAGCTGTCCCCGGACTGTTAGCGGACATCGGAGATGAAAAACTGCCCATTGTCTCACTTTTTATGGCCATATCCCATCCCATCCCCATCACCCCTCACCTCCCCAGAGATTGTTTCATTACTTTGACAAGTGCAATGTTGTGTTTTTTAATATGTTTTTACCACGATGTTCGCGGACAACGGTCGCTGTCCATGAATCCAACATGGCAGACTTTTCCAAAAAAGATGACACACCTCACACTTTTTACCCTCCAATCAGCAGGCCACCCACTGGACCAATCGGAGGCCCGTCCGCAGACCGAACAGGGGAGTAGGTCTGCGGACCGAACCCACATATCACTATTTCTTTTGTACCTACTTTTTGGCTGCTTTAAAAAGAACTACTGGACAGATTTAAAGCAAATTTACAAAAGCATGCTTTTGGGACTAAGCCACCGCTCCTGGTGCAAATTTGGTGAAAATCCGTCCAGCGGTTTGGTCTGTAGGCATGAGCGAAATTCTTTTTCCATTGCGTCTATGGGAAAAACCACCATCTGTTTTTAAACTGCTAAAAGGTAGGTACAAATAAATTCATGATATCTGGGTGCGGTTCGCAGACTCACTTCCCTACTAGGTCCGCAGACAGCCCCCTGGACCAATCAAGGTCCGGCGTTATGTCCGCAGATATCATACGCCCCCATGGACATCGTACACACCCGCTGTTTGGTCAATTAATAACATGAATTGCGTCAAAATCTTTGAAACGGACGCCATGTTATATTTGTGAACAGCGTCTGTAGTCCGTGGATATCACAGTAAAAACATTAAAAAAACACAGCATTTCACTTGTCAAAATCTGTTTTCTTTTCTGACATCCAGGAACATCTCTGATATTTGAGGACATTCCTGTGATGTTAGCCAACATCCCAGATGTTCGGGGGCCTCCATGCATATTTCTGCATTACAGGGTCGACGAAAAGCAGTTTTTGGATGGCTTATAACTTTGGCGCCACTCAATGAAACTGCATGGAAATGTGCAATATCATTTTAGACCTTGATCCTGAATGGGTATGCAGAGTTTGGTGCTGTTTCGCCAAGAGGGGGCAAAATCAGGGGTTAGAGGCAGCCTTTCAAAAATATTTGAAAGGCTTATACATTTGGTGCCATTTGATGAATATGCACACATGTTTTCAGAAAGATTATAGACCCAACTTTGAATGTTTGTGAAAAGTCTGAATGTATTTTGTGGGGGCTAAGTTATGTGACTATTTTTTGTACACACATTTTGACACTTTTCAAAAAATAAAACATGGACGGATTAGCAGTAAACTCGTGCAAGGAACATTGGCAAGGACCTGAAAGCATAGTTTTGCAAATGTGTCAGTGTTTTATTTTCTGAAAAGTGTCCTAATGTAGGTACAAAAAATAGTGATTTACCTTTGGTGATTGAGGTATAGCCTGTGCCCAGGGGCAGTGGCCAGAATGTCCGGGTCATGGCATGGAAAATACGGCTACTGGCCATGACCATGAGGGACCGGCAATGTGGTTAAAGTGGGCATGGCCACCAGGGACCGGCTATGTGGTAACGCTTTTCAAAATCAGGGAAGGTTTGAATGGGAAAGAAAATTCTGCTTGTGGCTACGACCCATAGTGCTGGACAGTATTGCAGCAAACAGAATCAAGCCGGTTATTGCCGGTTTGTGTCCTGTTTGTGCTTCTTTTCTGTCGCGCTGCCCCAAGATGTCTGTGGCTTCCGTGTTTTACAATCTGCTGCTGGCCCAGAAACTTGGCCGTGATGCTATCGTAAAAAATATACTGACTGCACTTTGGATCACAATGTAGGTACAACCTCTGCTATACCCACCTCCAATTTTGCGGTGGTAGAGACATCATTGCATGAAAATTTTATAGCCATTATTAATGTTACTACACACCTCTCTAGTGTTTTTATTTATTCAAGCTGATTCTTCTACTCTGGACACCTTGTTGCATGACAGACCTGACATCCCCACTCTAGCTATGACAAATTATGAAGGATCTGATAGTCTACCTGTCGAGACTACCTAATGACATGTCATTACTGTGTCCTTACTCAACACTCGTTCTGCAAATAGACATGCAATAGATATACATGACTATATTGTTGACAATAAGGTTGACCTTATGTGCCTGACAGAAACTTGGCTGAAGGACTCGAGTGGCACAGTTATTTATCTCGTAACCCCTGTTGGCTACAGATTTTAGGGCAAAAATTGGCCTACAGGCAATGGAGGAGATGTTGCTTTTATTGCCTGCGAAGAATTGCATTTTTTTACCTCCCCAATTTACTGTGAGGATTGTGATGTATTACATTTGAAAATTATTCCCTCAGCTAACACATGCACTGATTTTAGCTTAATTTATCGCCCTCCATAGGATACACCTGATTTTACTGAAACAATTATGAATACCCTATCTTCTTTTGACAAGCCAAATCGGTCTAGTTTGGTTTAGGTGATTTTAATAGATGTTGGAATAACTCGGAGGACTCAGAAGCTCTAACTCTGGAACATCAGCTTCAATACAATGGCATGACAATACATAATAATGCCCCACCCATATTCTGGGCAACACCCTAGACTGAGTTGTGTCTAGCAACTTACGTCTCAATTCTTGGGATATCACTTCCTGTGTAAGGTCAGACCATTTCTTCATTAGTTTAAAGATATGCCTGCCTGGAAACCTGCCCCTAGGTTTAATGTCTCTAAGAGTGTTGTTACTCGAAATTTGAAGAAAAGAAATCCGGGCGACCTTTGTTGCTGTCTTTATTTTTTGTAACTCATTTTATTCGATTTTCAAATGAGCAATCAAAACATATAATATCATCAACTTAATAAACATAACTCATCAAAATTCAAACAGCAAGTAAACCCAAACTTTCCCCCTAGTTAAACAATCCACCATAAAAACCAAACCCAAACTCTAGAAAGAAAGGGAAGAGAAGGGATAAGAGGAAAAGGAAGAAAAAAAGAAACAAAACCTCTTAATTTATATATTTATATTGTACAATCATTTGATATAATCAATTTCAGCAAATATATACATACATAAAAACAAACATAAATATACAAGAAATTGGTGGTGCCCTGAGTTATGGTTGCCTGGCTTACCATAACTGGCGAATAACTGGCGAATTTCTGGGAGTTTTCGGTTTTACTTATAACCAGAACGTCCTTATACATACATACATATTAGGAGTCGGTCGCCACCCAATACTTAAGATCAAACCAATTTGTATTGACTTTTTCAAAGATTCTATTTCCAATAACTTTTGACTTCATGGATGGATTTGGATGACATTTTCCAAAACCCAATGACTGACACATACCAATCCAAACTGGAAATTTTTGTTCAAATTCATTAAACGTTTCAAAATGTTTTGAAAAACACATTTAAAAAGCTGATTTCATCCCAATCCAATTCATTTTACCATAGAGAAAAAGGCACTTCACTTTAAACACCCCCTAAGGCAAAAACGTCTGGATGGATTTGCACCAAATAATGAAGATAGGCACAAATCGTTGCAGGTATTCCTTTTCTTGGCTTAGTTTAAATCCATCCTCTAGTTTTTTTAAATATGTGATACACACAGAGGTGACCCCGGTTCCAATAAACATGTATATACCTCCTGTAATGCATTGCATCAGTGAGGCTTTTCAGAAATGAAATCCGCCATTATGTTCCCTCATTGCCAGAGATTACTGCAGTAATTCCTTGGGAAGTCAAAAAAGAAAAGGGCTCAAAACAACCTTTGGAGGGGTTAAACAGGTGGTTTCACCTTAGGGTAGGGCTGGGATGAGGGAGGATGACTAGAAATGTAGTGCGAGAGTTGGGGGTGGGCTGAAGATCCTGTTGTGTGGCAAAACATTTTTATCTTACTGGGGGAATCCCCATAGGATTCCTGGAGAAATGTTGCAAGTCACACTCAGAAAAAGAAATGTACTGCACAAAAATGCAAAATAAAGGGGATAATATGAGATGGTCAGGGAGGATTTGCAGAAGGATGGAGAGATGGGAGGACTTAGAAAGGAGGATGTGTTCACATGGAGATTGGCAGTAGGAATGGGGAAGACTTTTACATTGTCAAATGCTTTCCCATTTCTGCAGTAATCAGAAACGATGCACTGTGGGAATAATTACCGGTATCGATTACCACAGTAATACAAGGCACCAGGGAGGTGATCACAGTTTTGTTTTCAGCAAGAACCTCCTGGGGGAAACTACCCTAGAAATTAAAGGTGGGGGCATTGGCCAATTGTTAGTGACCCATGTAATTGTTATTGTGTTGGTGTGACAGGTCAGTGCCCATTGCCTGTGGAATCTGATAATTTACTACTGATGGTGATATGGACCACAGTCTGTGCGCCTAATTGGTGCAACAGAGACTTTACTGACATGACTGAAGGCCATGAACACTGGCCATTTGTCTATGGGTGTAGGGATCTGATGAGTTACTAGTGTAAATAAGCATGGTATCAAACAGTAAGACAGACACAAGTGATCACAGTTCAAGGATGTTTATTGAACTTCAATTGGGTTTGGAAAATGTCTATCTAATCCTAAATCTAAAGATGGGAGCAAGCTACGACTGCCAAATAATAATAACGCAATCCTAGTTGAGTCTGTCAAAATAAAAATGCCTATACTAATAAGCCTTTTGCCAATCCCTACTTCTAAATACAAATAGTGTGGGAAACAATGTTATGCAAAAAAAAAAAAAAAAAAGATATGTCAGGATATTGAAGACGTTGGCTTCCCTTCCCCACATTTTCAGCACGGGACAAGGCAGCGCAGTCAAGCTTAGCACACTCTCAGGCTTCACTAACATGAGGATGCAGTTCAAAATCTCAACATCAGGGTATTCTGTGCCAAAGTCTCTTGGCCATTCTGTGGGCCTCATTCCGAGATTGGAGGCAGCCATGGCGCTATTTGCGCCATGGCTGCCTCCAATACCGGGTCAGGCACCGGTGTGGTTCAATGGGGACTTACCAGTGCATTCCGACCCTGGAGGGACCGATAAATCCCCATTGAACCAACCATTCCCCTTTCCCATTTGAGCCCCCATAGGGCTCAATGGGAATGGGGAAGGCGCCAATTCCGGGCCTGCTAATGGCAGGCCCGTAATTAGCACCCTGGTCCCCTAACGGGACCCGTAAAGGACTTGTGGTCCGACCACACGTCTCTTGCGGCTTCCGCTAAGGGACCTCAGAATTGGGCATTAAGGGATTACCGGCACCGGTCTCCTTACCAGTGCCCGGTATCCCTTACCACCCAAGTTGTAATGACCCCCTAAGTCTCTTATTTCAGAGAGCGTGATGCAACACGACAATCATTAAAGTTAATTTCTTCTTAGGATTTCACATATTCAACTTCTCAGGTGATTCACTGTTCACCTCAGGTCCCCCTTTTCCGGGCTCAGACCCACTTTAACACAAAACCTTAAATTGGTCGCCCTCTGTTGAGTTCAGATAAAATGTATCTACTTTTCCAAACTTTCTCTACTTCATCAAAATTGAAGATGTTGGACTGTGCACTGGATTTTGCTTGACTCATCGCAGGACCACTTTGATTCACAATTACTCGCTCTCTTCTTGGTATAACCTTTTCTCACTTTCACGTTTGCCACTTTTCAACTGGATACCTTACAGAGACCTTTGATTGAGCACCCACGCAGTGCCATACCACTCTGTCATAGGTATTGTATCTTGCTTTTAAAGTTCAATCAATCATCAATAGTTCAACTTTACTTGAGTCTCTTATCACACGCGCTTCAGCAATGTTCATTACAGTGCTCGCCATACAATGTTGCTTCTTGTAACCTTGGCTTCAACACAGACTGGTCTCGTATCGGTCTCCCCAACTAACCGGCTGTGTTGATTTCACTGACACTGCTTTGTTCTTGAAGCCAAGGATAGTACCATAGCAGCTGATGATTCTCCGCACCTAGATTATTGACGCGGGAGGGCCCCAGGTATCTCCGACACACAATGCAGGATTCTTCAGCCTGGTTTCCTGGTCTTATACTTTCTATTCTCAAGGTTAAAGGAAAGTAATGGTTGCTTGTCGAAAAGGTCAAGGGAACTTCCCTCCTTGCAATCCCCTTCTCTTTTGCTGTCTCTATTCTCTTTCTCAGCTGCCATCTCGAAACGGCTGTTTCCTCATGTGCTTGGCCTCACTCAGAGTGTTATCTTGTGCTCCACCTTTTATCCATGTGAGGAATGGAAGTCAGGTGTGTGTGATGGTCAGTAATTGCCTGATCTCGCCTGACCATTTTATTGGGACACGTCAGGTATACTGTTTGGGTGTTAGTCTGGTTTCTCGCTTGTCTGGTTTCTCGCTTGTCGGCTGTCTGTGAGAAAGTGTTTGTGTTGTAAAAGAGGTTCGGGGGTAGACTTCCTAAATATCCTACCTGGTAGGATGGGGTAAAGGTGTTACAGGGAAGGGGATACAGCATCTCACCATCCAGTGTCCCACTCCCACTCCCCGAAGACCCTGCACCCAGGTGATCCTTCTACAATGGTCCACCACCAGGAACTGGATCCAAAAGCGATCGCTGTGTCTTGGCCACCTGGATGACAGATCACCAGGGACTAGTGGGTGAGACACCTTCTGGTTTCTCACATTATGCAGGATTTTTCAAGCAGTCTCTGTTATTTTCTCCACTGGATGTTGTTGTGGCGTTCTGTTCCCTTTGAGCTGGTGTGAGTAATGCTTCTCTCATGTGCCAGGTGCCAGAGTGTCAGAATCTGTATTTGTGCTGTCAGCTTTCTCCAGATGTCTGCCGGGCTCTCCCAGTACTGCATGGCATGATGGTCCTTGTAGTTCTAAAAATATTGCAATGAGCACTTAGGCCAGAATTGAGGGTGCAATGGATTGCTTGATCGACTGTGGTCCCAGAAGCAACAATCAAGACACATATTGTGTAGCAGAGACTGGGGCAGTGCCAACTCCCTCACCCAACCTCTGGGGTAGGATTGGCTCTAGCATATGCCCTGGTAGCCCCGTTACCACAAGTTGGGAAGGGTCCCTGTTCCCTCCTGACAGGGTCAAGCTGTTGACCCTGTCAAAGAAACCCAAGAGTTGAGGCCCATATGCCAGCTTGGCAACCAGATGATACCATGATATTGAACAAATCATTTTAACGCACTGTATAATAGTCGCTGTATTCAGCGAAAAGATTTGTTTTATCGCATTGTGGTGGCATTGCCTGCTTTTTCTTTTCATGTAGGCAATATGTGTGGAACGGGTTCAATACAGGAGCGAGGGTACCAAATCGGATAGGCTTATTTTGCGGTCTGCTAATTTGACTGTGAGGAATTCGACCATCCGCAAGGTGAGTGTGCGCTCGCTTTGGCTTTTTTGAAGTTTTGTAATTAAAATGAATAATGGGAAATCAGCCTCACAAAATGTGTGGGGATAATCTGCACACATTTTTCTCTGCTCTCCGCACAACACACACATAGTCAAGTGTACTGCGGGTGGACACAGCCTACAGGCGCAGTCCTCCCTGTCACATTTAGCTGGAATATATAAAAGCCACAGGAATATAAAGCATCTCTGAAGGGGGAAGGCAGCACCTTCCTCTGGCCATGGCCAGTCTAATTAAAATATCAGAGGCTCCATCGATTGCCCTGTTTGACTGTCAAAATTCTGTGAAGTGGCAGTGCATACTGATGAGATTTAAATGAAAACACGGCCTGCGAAGAGGCCTGGTCACAGAACTAACATAAGAGACAGGAAACACCAGATCCTCTATGATGTGCAATTGGTCAGTTTCAAGCTAGCTCCGACCCCTCTGTATGAAAGACAGTGAATGTCAAGTCTGGGACAACTGTTTACAGTAGGCAACCCCTGCAGCGAAGCCCCTTTGAGAGGGAAGAAGTATGTGATTTGATGGAAACAGAAAGTCTGTTCACACCACAAACCTCAAGGGAGACCAGCTCTTTGATCAGAATTCACAGAGAGCTCAATTAACCAGAGAGGCACTTTGATCCACAACAGCAGGAAGATGGGTCGGACTTAGTAGTATATGTTGTCACACGTTCCATTCCTGTTGCAAAGTACTCCGTTTATGACCTCACGCATAACAGAAAGTTGTTGGTGGGACCCAGTATTAGTTCATTAAGGTAGGCGTAGCCTGCACCAATCACTGGGGCCCATTTGGCTTTCAAAGAGGGCTGAGCCCCTCACTTAGCAGATCATCCAACATCTTCAATAGGTGTAAGAAGGACTCATTTGGACCCTGGCTGAAGGTACAGTTGCCTTGCAGATTCTGCCAGTGAAGGAAGGTAAGGATTTTCAAGAGGTAAACAAAATCTTTCCCCTAAACATCTCTCAGGGAACAGAGGGAGATACCGGCCCCAGGGAACCCATCCAGTAGCTCCAGTACCAGTACCCAACCAGCACACAGCATGTCCTGCTAGGTTCTGCCAGCAAGCTTCCTAGGTGGGAAGTGCCAGAGAGTCTCAGAACAAAGGACAAGACTGTTTCCTGCAAACACTCTCCTCAGATTTAGGCCGTCCACCTTAAAGGACGACACAAGCCCTGCAAAGAAGCTAGGAGGAATGCCACAACAAGCATCAACTAGCATCCATCTCTTAAGGACGTTTTCGAGGCAGTCGAGCCCTCGAACCGTGACCAGCTGCACCACTGACTGTTGTCACGCTGCAGTCACTAAAGCCATCCAAGACCCCTCGACCAGCATTCCAGATCTGCCAACCAGCACAGAGCCAATGATTCTTGACCCTGAGTCACTGTGTAGACCAGCCTGTAGCCATCTGTCCAGCCTTGCTTGCCGTACTGCCTGCCGTCTGATACCTGCAGATGTCGCCTGTCTTGAACTCTGTCACAGGGGCTGCAAAGCATCCTGGAACCGACTCAATGCTGTCAAGCATCAAGATCATTTCAAGCACCAGGTACATTGTGGTTCTGTCCCTCTGGTCCTCCTCCAAAAGGCCCCTAGTGACATTTACGACCCCTTGCTCCCTTGGTACTGAAACCAAATAACATTGAACAGTTAAGACAGATTGGTGTACCGACTACCCTCCTGTCAGTACCCAAAGTGCATCCCTTTCCTTCATGAACCTGTCTGTCCTCTGTGTCCCTTTACAGGGTGGGTTGTATTTGGTAGTATGCGAGAACTGTCTGTAGTAATAATAATAATGAAGTAGATATTTGTATACAACCTTTACTGGACAGTCCTTTTAATCATTGGGTAATAATTGTATTTTTGCTGTGTTACAACTAACCAATGATCTACAACCTTGCAGAGATAAGCCTGCCGTTCTGTCCACGTTACCAAAATTGGACAAGGAGATTTATAATTGACTTGTGTTTCCAATCTGTTCGGATCCATTCTGGTGTACTAAAGGGGCTGATTGATGGTTTAGAGACCGATATTCATCCCTGGACCAATGGTGCCCCAGAAGTTGATTCGTCACATTGACACAATGGGCCTCATTACGGGTATGGAGGTAACGAAAAAAGGAAGGCGGAATGGCATTACCGGCATCGTTAACGGGTCCGGGTCATTACGATCCGACAACCCACCAATATCGCCACCGCCCATACCGTGCCCCTTCTTACCGGCATACGCACGTACACGCCCCCCTTCACGGCGCCAATACCGGGATGCCGCTAACAGGAGGACATCACAAGGTACGCGGGCATGCACTTACCGGCATCCTGAAGGCGGTAATTAGGTACTTGCACGCCGGTGGCAATACAAGCATCGCCGACCACCCGCAAATAGCAACCTGCAGTGCAAGCAACTGCCACAGGTGCACACAATCACCACAGGTGGAGCCAATGGAGCCTGTCCCAGTACAAAAGGAGTACACCCACACACCACACCCCTTCCTACACCAAAATGATCCCACTAGCTGTTGCAATAATGGGGCTGGAGGACATGCCTGTACTGCTACAACTACTGCAACAACAACAACAACTACAGCTACAACAACAGGCAGCACAGAGGAGACGCAGAAGGAGAACGAGGGTGAGACAGGCCCAGCAAGTTCCATCAGTGCAGCCAGTGGTACCACAAAGGCAGCCACCAATCCATCGCATCAGACCCAGTCCATTCAATCTAACCCCTGAGCAGATCCACACCCTGTACCGGTTGGACCGGGACACCATCACCACCATAATGGACATGATACACGATGATATCATCAGCCTGATAGAAATCTGTGCTGCCATCCCCCCTCTACTAAAGGTGGTGTCTGTGCTCCACTTCCTGGCCAGAGGCTCCTACCAGCACCCAGTAGGGGAGATGCATGGCATATCACAACCACTCTTGTCCCGCATGCTGACCCAAGTGCTTGATGCCCTCCTGAAGCATGCAAGCATCCACATTTACCTACCACGGACTGGCCAGGAGCTCGCTGACACCAAATTAGGCTTACATGCAAGGGCAGGCATGCCCAATTGCATCGGTGCCCTCGACTGCACCCATGTAGAATTGATGGCCGCTCATGCCAATGATGTGGTGTACCGCAATCGCAAGCAATACCACTCCATCAATGTGCAGATGGTAATTGACTCCAGCAAGATCATCACACATTGTTGCGCCCCATATCCTGGATCTACACATGCTGCCCTGGTGCTGCATAACTACACGCTACCCTGTTGCATGGAGCGACATGCTCGAGGACGTGCCTGGCTGCTCTGTAAGTTGCCTGACTGGGCCATGGCAGTGCATCGGAGTAGTGAGGTGGGGATGCATACTCCACCTGGGTGGGATGGGGGGATGCATACTCCACCTGGGTGGGATGGGGGGATGCATACTCCACCTGGGTGGGATGGGGAGGATGCATACTCCACCTGGGTGGGATTGGCCGGTGAGTGGACAATGCACTCAGAGCTAAACACTGTTGTCCTGCACATCCCAACCTGAACATGACACATCAATGCCGTACCTCAATGACAACATGCAAGACGCACAAGCAGGCCACCATGGGTATGTCAAGCGATGAATGACTAAACATGATTACAACTGTGCCAATGCCACTAGTGTGATTATTTAAAGAGTAGCATACAGTGCAATCATGGGTGGCAAGACATCATTCCGCATCCACAGTACATCCGCATCAGCATGCAAGTGAACACCCTGCATCATCTGTACAACGCAATCCACACTAGCAGAACATTTTGCGGTACACAATGCATCAAATTAATCTGTGTGCATACATACAGGGACATGTGCATGTCAACACCAAATAGCTGTGGCCATGGCCGTGAATCCTAAAGGTGCCAGCTCAGATTGACTCCCACATACCTCATTGTGCTCCCATGCAGGTGATGGAGGCTATCCCTTGAAGCCGTGGCTACTTACCCCTGTGCGGAACCCGCATAACAGGCACGAAGAACAGTACAATCGGGTACATACCCGTACCCGTGTCGTGATTGATCAGACCTTTGGCCTGTTGAAGGCACGGTTCCGCTGCTTAAGCAGGTCTGGTGGAGCACTCCTTTATGGCTGAGAAGGTGGTAAAGATCACCATGGTCTGTGTCATGCTGCACAACATGTGCACCCAGAGAAATGTACCACTGCCACCTGACATTGACATGCATGCACCGGATGAGGATGATGAGGATGATGATGGAGGAGAAGCAGCACCCCCACCAGTATGTGATGCACAAGATGGTCGTGTTGTACGCCAATCACTGATTGATGATTACTTCTGAACCACAGGGACGGTGATGGTTATGTGTCAGTGCTACACTGAGCACTGGAACCGCATGGACATGGACACAGGGTGTGTGGGGAGTTGGGCACTGTGCGCTGTCATGAATTGAATAGACACACACGAAATGAACAATGTCCAGGCATTAAATGATATTGTAAGTAAAATTACAAAATAGTGCTTCCTCCCTCCACCACTCACACGCCCTCCCCCCTCCCCCAAAACACCCAAACACCCCATACCCCCCAAAACACCCATACCTCCAATAAACACCCCATACCCACCAATAAACACCCCATATCTCCCAATAAACACACCCTTAATCCCCTCTACACCACCAACACCACCTCCCCCCTCATCCATTGTCATCCCACACGGGCTTTTTGTGTGTCCGGGGGCAGCATTTCGGTCTGCCTTGCACTGCGCCTCGTCCTCCGCACAGGGCTGCAGGGTGCAGAGCTTGCAGGTGAGGACGGTGGGGTGGATGCAGATGGGAATTGCACCGCCAGTGCAGGTTGCTGGCGTTGCATGTGTTGGAGCATGCCGGTTAGGACCTGTGTGACGGCCCCCTAACTGTCACGGATCATGATTGCACATGAATTTATGACCGCAATGGTCCCAGCATTGGCCTCACGGATCTCTCTGCGTGTTTCCTCGCCATCAGCCACATATTGAGGCACTAGCTCGATCATCGAGTCCTACCCTTGACAGGTGTGCCTCGATATCAGTGGGGGCTGTGGAGGTAGAGGGTGCTGCGGCTGGGTGGGCCATTGCAGGGCTGGCCTCTGCGGTGGTTGTGAGTTCTGGACTTTGCATGTGTCCTGAGTGGTGTGTTGGGGGGTGGACGGGGAGCTTGGGGTGCGGGGGCATTCCACATGGATTGTGTCATCAAGGTCCTCGTACTCCTCCGCTTCCACATCCACATCGCTGAGTGGGGCTGTGGCTGCTGCCTTAACCACTGAACTCGTGGCAGCGGACTGGGTGCCATCAGCCTCCCCTTCAGCTGTTGTTGGCAGCTCAGTTGTCGCAGTCTCGTCCGCTGCTGTGGTTTCCGCATGAGCCTGCCTGGCCTGTGCACGTGCCCTGGGTTGCACTGTGGGCCGCGGTGCGGCCCCGGAGGTGAAATGGCCAGTGCCCTGTGGTCTGGCCCTGGATGTAGATGGCCTTGGTGCAGTGTCCTGACTTTCACCTTCTGCATCAGTGCCTGTGGGGGAAGAAGAGATGCAGGGCATCAGTGATGGTGTTACATGCAAGATGCATGAGTTGATGCTGTACAGTATTTTATTTCTCATGCATTGCAATCTTATAGGTGTGTCACACAGGGTAGTTTCAAGGGGGGGTGGCATATTGGCATAAACCGTGACGTCTCCATCCGGCACAGATGCATACCAGGTGGCATGCCATTGTATTGAGGTTTGTGTGATGTATGACATGCAAATGGTCCCTGTGTGTTGGGTGTCTGTTGGTAATGGGATTGGCACACAGCATGCATTTCACTGTGGCAGGATTTGGGCCTCCATCTGGACATGGATCTGTATATGTGTCTATGATAGGCCATGCATTGGCTTGGCTCACTTTCACATCAGTTGTACTACGTCATGGTTTGGTTGGCTTACTGGGGTTTGCAGGGTCACTCACCTCAATCTCCCGATGTCGCAGCACCTGTCTCCATTTCTCCGAAGCCCTCTATGGACTCCATTTGGATGGTCGTGCTGCAGTGCAGGTTTCTTCCCAGCGCATCAATTTCACTGGTGAGTGGGCACCCCTGCCTGTGGCAATGACCTCCTTGCGATTGCAGGACAGGATGTTCCAGACCCTGAGACGGAGGTCGTCCCATCTTTTTTCACAGTCTTTGAATGTGCGGGGGGGGGGGTGCCAACCACTGACACCTTGCACGCAACCTCCTCCCAGACTTCATTCTTGCGCATCTGAACTTCCCTTTAGAGGTTATCAGTAAAAACCTCTTCTGCATGGGCTGCAAGGGTATCAACTAGCATGTTTAGCTCCTCATCGGAGAAGCGCTTCTTGTACAGGCGGGGTTTTGTCTTACGGGTAGCCTTCGACATGCTGGGTGGTATGGCACTGCTCTCTCCTCTGTATCACTGCCGGATTGGGAGGATGGCAATGGATTGTGTTTTTAATGATGGTCACCGGCGCATTTACCGTTCTGATGCAATGATGTTACTTCTGGGTCCGGTATTACGAGCCTGGTATTAGCATGATGTTATTACCGGGTCGTTATTAAGGGGTTGTTCCTTGGCGGAGGCGGTATCGGCGGGTACTGTGATGGTGCTATCGGGGGGTTGTGGGCCTTTAGCGGCATGGCGGTGCACCCATTACCCGCATGTGGGTTCATGTATGCTCGAGCACTCGTAATCAGCCACTATTAGCGACGTCTAGGGTGCACGGACCCGCTACTACCTCCATGCCGGTAATGACTCCGTTTTTAGCAGGATTTTCATAATGAAGCCCAATGTGCTTTGCTTTTTCAAAACATTTCATTGTTCTATTTCACACCATGAATAAGAATGTGCAAGTGTGTGTCTACAAGCAGTTAACCTTATCACCATGTTTAATCTGTTAGGTGTATTTGCATCTTTAAAATAAAGTTGTTGAAAAACTATGAGCATTTTTAAGGCTCACATTAATTTGGAGTGTGGTACTTGTTGGCTTGCATTTATGATGGAGAAATTAAGCTACAATCATGGTCTATTACAAGTTTCTATAAGGATTTATTTTTTTAAATAGTGTCATGTTTGCTTATCATGTGATTTGTGTACCTGAGAGCTATGCGACTTGGTACTATGTTAGCTCTAAAAACCAAACATGAACAAATAATGTCACTTTCTTGTATAACAAGAACAGGGAAACAAAAATGTGTTTAAGTGCCAAAACCACAGACTGGGCTACAATCCCAGTCACCACTTAACCAAAGAATGTTATATTGTACCACTCATATAATCTCATAGTGCCTAACCTGTCAGAAAAGCCAGACCCTAAATATTTCAAAATTGTCAGTCCTTAAGAGTGATTTAGTTCTCATGGTACACTATTAAAAAAGAAAAAAGCCCCACTCATACGAGTAACTATTTATACATTGCAAACCACCAAGACATTTGTTTCTAGGCTCGCTCACATCAACACAACTTGAAAACAATCTCTCTTCTATTCTCAGTATGTGGTAGGGTATGTGCACTTTCCTGGTAATACTCTTTCCGTGGTTCCCTGCCCTTGTTGCTTTCAGTTTGATTTGTCACTTGTATCTATGCTTGGGTGCCTGTGCATTCTGTAAGCCTGCCTGCCTGAGGTCTGTATGTATGCTGCATAATGTTTACATTCTTCATAGAGCAACCTGCTACCTGCTTCATGGCTGCTATTGTTAAAAGGTATTCGGCACAAGCGCTTGAACACAAGTTACCTCATAGTGGACTGCTAATGTTGCCCTTCAAACGACAGCATGGATGAAATGGTCAGTGGTCTTCAATGAAGTTCCTATGCTAAATTCTGTTTGGCCTTATTAGGTCCTGTTGGGTGCTAAGGCCTCTCATTTTTCCCTATTTCCCCCGCCTCCTGATAACCATCCACACAGAAGTACCACATGAGTCACATTTTCCACACCCGCGGGATCGGTTATGAACTGCCACAAATGTGTACATAATCTGAATCTTTTAAATTGCAAATTTGGTCATCTGAGGGAACCTGTGTGATCTGCGTCAATGTTTGTTTGTGTAGGGCCTTGTCTTTTTTTAATTGCATGTTTCATCACATAAGACCCTTTGTTTTCTTGTATTTTTTTTTTATGGCCACCTAGGACTCCTCATTATTAACTTGCAGTGTTTGGTTACGTAGGATCCTGTGGACCCCCGAAAGCTGCCTCAGTAGCACCCACTTTCAAAGCTAGTGCCATTCCTACTCCAGATCCTTACTGTTCTTCCACTCTCTTTCCCCCATGGCATCTGACCAGCCCCCTTCTCCTCAGCTCCCCCTGCTCCCCTTCCTCAACTCTCCATCCCCATCCTTCTCTGTCCTCCCAAATGCCAATCATCCCACTTCTTTCTCCCACATTTCACCCACTCCAACCTCATCTACCCTAGCTTGCCCGTTCATCTACTCTAGCAATTTCCTCCTCTACCTCTGTGTCATTACTATCCTCATACTAGTTCTCCGGAAAGCCCAATTTCTCTGCAAAAAAATGTTTTCTCATTGATCATGGTGATTCTTAACACGCCAAACTCTCAGTGATATCTACCACAAAAACCTGGTTTTCACCTCATGCCATCACCAACCTGGCAGCCCTTTACTTATGTATTTATTTATTGTGCCATTTGTATAGCACGCTGAACCTGGAGGCATCTGGGCACTGGATTGCAGAAAGAATTAGATACATACATGCATACATAGTGCTTAGTAAATACATACATAAAGGTTACTGGTTATGAGCATGGTAATTTTTACAAGGTGGGCTGTGAAGTCACAGCTAGTTTTGCAGTTCTTGTGTGAAGAGCCAGGTTTTGAGGCCTTTGCGGAAGGACCAGAAGGAGGCTTCTGATCTTAGTGAAAGCGGAAGTGTGACCCAGTGGTTAGCTGCCACCACAGGGAAGCTACGACCCCCCCTGCTTTCTGCTGCTTGAATCTGGGAATGGTGAGTAGGTGCAAGTGGGCGGGTCGAGTAGGCCTAATGTATTGCGTTTTGGAGAATTTACTAGATAAATATTTCAGGACGGTATTAGACAGACATTTGTGGGTCAAGGAGAGCATTTTGAACACAATGTGTTTGAGAACACATGGACATTCCATCTGGCGGCAGAGATGTGTTTTCTTTTAGGGAGGTTAATCGCGACTCTTAGCGCATTATTTTGCATCACCAGAGGTTTTTTGACGATGCAAGTATTTGAGCTTGCGAAGAGGGCATTGCAGTAGTCTATCCTGGATAGGATAAGAGCTCTGGCAAGCGTGATGCAGATGTCTGCGGTCAGGAATGGTCTACAAGTATTGATAAGTTTAGAGATGTATGCTGCTGCAGATCCAGTGGGATTTACCTGTCTAGTTAAGGTTAGAGTGGAGTCCATGTAGACACCCAGGGGTATTACTTCTTTTGAGACTATGATCATTTTGCCATCAATGATGAAGGATTTAAAGGATCTGCCAAGTTTGTTTAGTAGGATTTGTGAGCATATGAGGAGAAGCTCGGTTTACACATTGTTTAAGCATAGGCTGTGCTGTGCCACCCAAGCCTCGATGGTTTGATTCATTTTGCTCAACACCTTGAAGTCAGTTTCATAGGTGCCTGAGATAGGGAGGACAATTTGGGTATCATCCACATAGTTGGTGTAGGTGATACCCAAATTGTCAAGGAGGTCGGGAAAAGGCTTAGTAAAAATGTTGTAGAATGTCGGGGAGACACAGGAACCTTGGGGAACTCCACAGGTGAATGGGGCAGGTAGGGCTGCTGCAGAGGAGGAAAAGACCCTCATAATTTGGTTAGTTCAAAAGGACTCTATTCAGGTTATAGCTTTGGTGGAGAAGTGCACCGCTGAAGAGAGATGTTGGCAGAGTATTTTATGATTCACTAAATCAAAGGCAGCTGAAAGGTCCAGTAAGAGGAGGAGGGCTAGGTTGCCATTATCTTTAATCTAATCCAGAGTGGGAGTGGAGGGGGAGGTCCGCACAGCTTTTAGATTAACTGGCATGTTGCCCGTTGAGAATGAGGTATTGATCAACAACGTGATGAAAAGAGCAAGCTCAGCAGAGCATTCTTTGACGAGCAATGCAGGGCAGATATCCTCTTGCCTTCTGGAGGGCTTTAGACTTTTGATGATTTTAATGACTTCAGTGACTATGACAGGGGAAATCTCAAACTGGCTCATGGGGTTAGTTGGTGTTGGTACAAGGTCTTGTATAGCTTGACTGTGAAATAGATTATTTTTTGGAGTCATACTTTTCACTTGTTGTAGGGAGATTTTATCAAGAAGTGCCCTTGGGATATTTGAGCACCAGGTAGCGCCTTTAAGGCAGTTGTCTTGAGGTGGAGCTGGTGATTCGGGTTCTCACAGGATGGTGAAGAGCTCCGTAGTGCCTTAGTTGGCTTTATCTATTCTCTCGTTATAAGTAGCACTTTTAGTTTGGAGAATGGCTTGTTTGTATTTTTTTGATGTGATGTTGAAGAGTTCTTTGTTAATCTCAGTGGGGAATCTTTCCAAGTGGTCCCGGCTACTCTCTTAGTATAGCGCAGATCTTTGAGGTTTGGGGTGTACCAGGAGTTCAGGTGGGGAATAGGTTTGGATGTACGCATGCTAAGAGGCGCTACTTTGTTAATTGCTGATAAGAGCGTTTGGTTGTATAACTCTACCATAGTGCTGGGGTCATTGGTAAGGTCATTAGTAGAGGGTATGCAGGCTATTAGTGGTTGCATCAGTTGGAGTAATTCATCTGAAGTAATGTTGTGAGTATTTCTTGAGAGGGCAGCTGGTGCTAGTTGAGCAGTGGCATCTATAAGGGTATTCTTCAGGATAGTAAAGGAGATGACATTATGGTTGGACCAAGGACAGGGAACATTAGAAAGGATGTTAATATTGCAGTTGGTGTCAGCCAACCAGTCTCGCGTGCATCCTTTCTTGTGTGTGGGGTTAGTGATTCGATGGGTGAAGCCTGAGGATTAGATGTTATTGGCGATGGAATGTGCATTGTCATCAGTAGGATCTTTGAGACCCAGATTTATATCGCTCAAGAGTATGATTCTGGAGGATGGATTGGTGTAATTTGAGAGGAGTTGTGTGACGTCTTCCTCAAAGGATAACAGTGGATCCAGGGGTCTGTAGGTTAGGTGTAGGGCTAGGGTAGTGGTGGTGGATAGGGACATGTTGATTGAGAGCAGTACACCTGATTGGAACACTTGGTTGAGGATTTCTCTCATAGACAGTTGGTGTTTAACTATGAATGTTACTTCACTCCTTTTGGGGGCCTGTCTGTAGAGGCGTTGCTGGGGGGGCTGAGAGGGCTATAGCCCCAGGTATTTTGGTTGTAGCACCGGATAGAAGCTCAGGGGCTACAATCAAAAGGCTAGCTAGCCCCGAGTCACGACAGTCCTGACATTAGCATAGCCCTGTATCCTTTCCAGACCTAGCAACACCCCTGCCTGTCTGTCTGTCCTGCAGATTGTGTAGCTGTCTGGGATGGCTAGGGAGAGGACTGGACCAGTGACTGCATAAACGCCACGTTTCTGTAATGGCTACAAAGTCTAGGTTATTAGTGGTGATGAGGTCTGCAATATCTAAGGCGTGTGCTAGGAGAGTTCCGGCATTGATAATTGCTCCCTTAAGGAGCGTTGATGCATGCAATTTAGTGTTACCCGTAAGGGTGTGGTTGTTACCGGTATCAAATGTGTGTACGGCGGCCAATGGGTTCAGGGTGCGGGTGGCCTTTGCAAGTACTATGGTAGTGGCCTCTAAAGTACAGTAGGTGCTAGTTACTGCTGTGGCAAGGGTTTTCAATGTACCTAGTGTGTATAGGGAGAGGGTTCCAGAGTGGTGGAACAGCAATCCGCCCAGGTGTGGTTGTGACAGGGGTACTTGCGGCAGCAGTAAATGCAGGGGTTGTGTACATGTGTATGCTACAGATGTCCGTGGTGTCTGAGGAAATAGGCTTCAAGGGGCAGGAATCATTGGTGGAAGCAGGGGCAGAAGGATTTGAAATGCGTAAGTGTGGTGGCAGTGGAATTCAAAGTAAGATTGTCAACAATGGAACCTGGGGCAAAGACATTTAACGTACAGTTGTCAACAGTGGGGCCTGGGGCAAAAGCATTGAAAGTGCAATTGGTGAAACCTGGGGCAAAAGCATTCGAGGTGCAATTGGCAACAGTGGAGTCTAGGGCAAGAGTATTCAAAGTACGATTGGCATCAGTGGAGCCTGGGGCACATGCATTTAAAGTGCAATTGGCAGCAGTAAAACCTAGGGCAAAAGTATTCAAAGTACGATTGTTAACAGTGGGACCTGTTGACATTTTCCTTTTCTTTCATTCCCGTTGACTCCACACTAAGAACTCTGATGACCCTTGGGAAGATGTTGCTCCCTGCTGCCTTCTTCCACCCCAGGGATGGTGGCAGACTGGTAGTTTTCCATGGTTTCTTCCACCACACCTCTTACAGCAAGTGCAGGCGCTCTGGTACTGCTGTGAGAGCATGACTCCCGTGGGCCGGCCCACTAGCCCCTCACAGACACAACTGGGCGTCTAGCTGTGCATGATCACAAAGGCTGTGTTTATCCAACGAGGCTGCTTTCATACTCCGGCACAACTGCCTCAAGAGGCAGCTTTTTGCTTGCACCCCTCTCAGCCCAGCAGCACCCTGCCCTCTTGCCTCTAAGGGGTATTTGCCAGCAGCCAGTGTGAACGTCTGTTTGGGCATGGAGGGGGGCCAAATCCCCAGGAACTCCTCCGTAAGATCTTGCTGCTCAGCAATCGCCGCAACTGCCTTGACATAGTGTGTGAATAGGTGGAGACTGGAAGGCTCCCAACGTGGGCCTGGTCAGACAGTGTGTAGAGGGACTGCAGCGTGTCATGAGTGTAGATGTCTCAGACTGCCTGCAGAGCTTGTCTCACCTGAGTAATATTCAGGTACCACATCCTGCCCTGCCTGACACTGGATTTCTTATACATCCAGGATCTTTTAAGGCACCCCCCCATCCACGTTTTTGTCTGCGATGTTTATGTTTATTGGGTGGAGCAGCTGGATATTTTGTCTTCCAATTTTCATATTTTTGCTTGACTATCATTACTGTTCTATGTTCCATAAAATCAATATCTTTCTGTTTTATTTTCTCTTTATTCTGTCTATTTTTGCCATCATATCACTGTTTTGTACCAATGCATTGATTATGTATGCTGCTGCGGCGTAAAGTGCTATAGAAGCATACATCAAATCAAATCAATCCAAACAAGAAGTGGTGTTGGTCTCATGAGAAGTAAGGACACAGCAGCAGCAACCCTTCTCCTCTCTGGTTTCATTCAGTCCTCCGCGCAGCATTGCTCAGTCCAACGCCTCACTCCCACCTGGTCTTACTATCTTCCTCATCTATGCCACCCTCAACCTTTTCTTTTATGATATTCACCTCATTCTCAAATTGGTCAAAATTGACCCTTCCACCTATGACCACTCTCTCATCCCCTTCACCATTTCCATTTCTGCCCCACTCTATGAACCCCGTCCCTCATTTATCACCAAACATACCTTTTGTTTCCAATTCTCTGTCCACTAATGACTTTCCCTGAAACATTGCCACTAAAATCAATAAGATATGGGACACCTTGTGCACCCTTCTATCTCTGCCATCCCCTCCCTGTTAGGAAACATTTCTCTTTTTGCAACTTTCCCACCATGGTTTCCATGGACTCCTTTTCTTTTTGCTTGTTTTTTAACCTGATCTGACGTTTTGAAGTGAAGTGAAGCCTTCAAGCTTCACTCCCCTGGTCTTTTGCTCATTTTGTTATGGGGCAACTGTTCAGTCCTTCAGACTAACAGTACTGGGAAACAATGGTGATACTTCTGTATCACCCTAGCATTTTACACTTGGGATGTTCTGTTACTTTTATATTTGCCTAAAGACAAGCTGGTGACAGCAGATATATTTTTACAATTTTTGCATTATTGTTAGCGTGCACATTTGTGTTTATGACTACTAAATGTGGTTAATGCCCCAAAATTGGCGTGCCACAAGATTTTCACTTGCTTCTTTGGCCATATTGTTGTTTGGCCTTCTTTCTGCCATGTCAGGTCAGGAAATCCCTTATAAGTTCATGTATCTGCCCAGGAAAGCTGCTGCTTTCATGGGCTATTGAAGCCTTTAGGTGTGTGGACGAGGAAGAGGGTGGGACTGTCTAGTGCCCCTCCACAGGTGTGGTGGCAGAAGGTCTAGGTGTGGGGCAAGTGTGAAACCAATAGTTGTTCCTGATTGGACAACTACAGGCTGATTAAATGGTGCATATCCTTACCATGGTGAGCTTGGACTGGCTTCCATTCTGATTTTGTATAGGAAGAGGACCACTGCAGCTATTTCTTTACATCATCGTTGGAGCCAAGAGTCCCTTGAAGAAGCACAGCCTGCTGAAGATCTGAAGATGACTCCTGGAGTGGGCCAGCATTGCTTCCTGTGTCCAGCCCGGAAAAGCCCTGTGTGACTACCTGACCGTAGAGGCCCCTTGTGGTGCTAGTGGGACCTACTTGTCTCAATGCCTTCTCTTAAGGATCCTGCCCTTCTAAGCCTTGAGAAGTGTCCCTGTACTACCCGTTGGACTGACCAGCTCTCTCGTGGGCTACCTCATCAGAAGTGACACTGTTCCATCTTCAAGCCCAGAACTTTGGTGGCCACCAGCTCGTGCCACAAGTCGCATTCTCTCTGAATTTCAGCATCCCAGCATCAAGGGAACCTGTCTTGGAGCAGCTTTTGTCAACATGACTAGAAGGACACCTGTTGTCACCTCTGTGCGAAGACCGTTGATGGAACTCACCTTTCTCAAAGCTGTGAAGTGTGCTGAGGAGGTCTGCATCAGTGTTTCTTGCCTTTTTGCATTGCCAGAGGGTGCACCTTGCAGTTGCACCCAACCGGAAGAATCCTTGAACCCTCAACTCCTGGGCACCACTCAGCAGAACCAATGGCGGGAGAATGAGCCCCCAGTGACCCACAGATGATCCACGTAGCATCTTGGAAAATCAGAACCAGAGGGGTAAGCAAACACAGTGTATCTTCCCCCACCCCGTCCCCCATAGGAAAAGTCCTGTTGTCTCCTGCATTCCATTCCACTCACATTTTGGTCACTGTACATAGATTGAGTAACCTGAAATATAAGAACACATTTACTTACCTAAGTAAAATTGTTGAATAACTTCTTTGAACTATCACCAACACAAGTGAATTGCAACTTACCTGCAGAGACTCCCTTTAAAGAGAAATATTTTGACTCCTGTGACTTTTGGGCACAAGGCCCCATTCGTCTTAGGATTTGGACTGATTAAGTTAGGCAATTGACTTGTGACTTGGTTCCATGATTTTTTGCATTTAATCTACTTACCTACTTGCTGAATAAGTGACTATTAATGCATTTATGAACCTCTGGTGGATGTATATATTTGTGTACAATCAGGACCAGGGGCAAAACCCATAGGTGCCGTCTGATCCCTTGCAAAAAAATGCTTCCATTTATGAACATATGATCCAACTAATATATAACGGCAGCCTTCTGAAGCCACCTGTATCATAAAAATACAATCTTTAATTAGGAGAGGAAATGGGAAGTGTCCAATGCATTTCGGGCCGAAGAAAGTTCTTCTTCCGAGACCACATCTTTAACAATTTAGTGAATTAGCAAAAAACATGAAGATACAGACAAAGGAAAAAAAAGAGAAAATAAAACATGTTACGTTTGAGTGTCACGGGATGTGGTCACTTACAAATTTGTATGCAAAGAAACGAAAATTAGAAATGGAGCCAGTCGCTGAGGGAGTCGCAGTCCTTGCAGTCTCCCCTCCACTCTGGTCCTGTTTCCAGTCTTTCTACACCCTCTACTGAAGAGGGAAGTGCTACAAAACCACCCTCCAGCCGCGGAGCGGCCGCGGAGCCAGTCGCTGAGGGAGTCGCAGTCCTTGCAGTCTACCCTCCACTCTGGTCCTGTTTCCAGTCTTTCTACACCCTCTACTGAAGAGGGAAGTGCTACAAAACCACCCTCCAGCCGCGGAGCGGCCGCGGAGCCAGTCGCTGAGGGAGTCGCAGTCCTTGCAGTCTACCCTCCACTCTGGTCCTGTTTCTAGTCTTTCTACACCCTCTACTGAAGAGGGAAGTGCTACAAAACCACCCTCCAGCCGCGGAGCGGCCGCGGAGGGAGTCGCAGTCCTTGCAGTCCCTGCAAGTCCCGGCAATCCCCCATGAAAGAGATGGATCCTGCTACACAGCAGCCAGTCGACCCTCAACAGACCCACTCCAGGGCGGGAGAGGGGATGAAGAGACTCCTACGAAGCTCAAAACCACTAATCACCACAAAGGGCGAACTCAACCCAGTACCTGGGGGCCAAGCGCCCAATCCCCCTTCATTTTCCCAAGACCGCTTGCCCAAAATAGGGCCAACCCCTCGGGGGGGACCACAGTTTGGAAATCCACTTCTGAGCCCGCACCCCCTCTTCGAGCAGCGGAACTCTTAGAGGGGGGCTTCGGTCACATGTTCCAAGCTGGAACAGACTCTGCCGATCTCCAACCAACCATTTCCACAGCCCTAAAGGGACACGACAGCATCGGACTTTTAGGGAGCAACCTAAACTCTGTGACCCTCCACACCCAAATCAGGGTGGCTAACCACAGACCCAATGCAGACTGCAAGCCTCTTCCATCGGGCTTGCTCGAGCAGCAGAATTCGCGGACTCCGCCAGCTCTCCCCACGATCGTGGCCCGCCCCCCACTGCCGGCCGAAGGGCTAACAGGGGAGGCGGAAGACGAAGAAGGGGAGAGCGGCGCATGCAGCCGTGAGAGCCCAAAACAGGGCGGCCACCTGGAACACAAAATCTCGCCCACAGCACCAGATAAGGCAGCTCCTACCTGCCTTCCGGAAAGCCCCTCTGCGGGTCCACCAGCTGGGGCTAGGGGGCCCGGGGTCGAGGAGCCATATGAGCGCTGCGTTGGTTTAGCGGTGTGCGAGGAGGAGCACCCGCTCCTACGTCCGCCCCCGGCGGAGTGCGGACTAGAGCGGGTTGCCAAGGGAACGTTCGGGGAGCCACTCGACGAGGCTCCACCAGTGGCGAGACTCGAAACAACATCGGAGAGCCACAGCCTCGGAGAGCCGTGGGAAGCAGGCTGCTCGCCCCCTTCAGCACCGGCAGAGGAATGGGCAGACACGGAGACACATGATTGCCCCGTTCAACCCACAACACCATCGGCAAGAGTGACCACACCTCGCATGCAGAAAAATGGTCCGTGGTGCACAAATAAAAGCCCAAAAAAGAAACAAAAAAAAAAAGAAGTGCAACATCAAAAAATAAAGAAACATCTCCAAGTGCACAACTGCACGAGCTTAACATGAAAAGCTCACAACAACACCAAAGAAAAAATTTCATCTTCTTTAATAAAGCAAGAAAGAGGGGACTAGCAAAAACTATGACGTGCAAAAATAACCAGGGTATGTCGGTAAAAGACTTCTTCAACCGTCTGGGCAAAAAAAAACTCGTCACAGATGACGAAATCTCTGACGCCGAAATTCTAGAAGCACTTATAGATCTTGCTCCAACTCCCAAGACGAGAATAACCGAAGAAGACTCGGCAAGTGGGAAACCCGTAGGGCGAGATAACCCCCCGGCCTCCCTTCATTTCGAGAACCGGCATCCTATTCCGACACCCACCAGCCACGAAATTGGGCTGGGAACTATCCTGAAGGGTCCCATGGTAGTAAGTGCACTTGGCAGTTCTGCCACTCCGGAGCAGCAAATCAGCGAAACGGAGGGGCGGCATCGGAATGGCACCCTCGTCCTCATAACCCCTCGAAAAATGAAGAAGGCTTTGCCGACTGAGAGCCATGACAATACAAGCGACACACCAGCAGATGACTTGGGAACAGAACTACTGAGCGACAAAACCGCCCGGACTTTAAACCCATTGAAAATAATACAAAGCCCGGACATCTCTGAGCAGACATTCCCGGGAAATATGAGTCCAACTATCAGTCTCACTACAAACTCAAAATGGTCAGAACCAGTGAATAGCAACAAACTTGGAACTGAGCCACAGAAGGAAGCATCGCCCCCAAGCCCAGTGGCCGTTCGGTCGCAGACTAAGGGAGCAAACTCCTCCACACAGACTTCCCCAAATGATAAACAAAAGAAGGCCGCTCCTCAGAATTTGCCAAATCCACGCCCATATAAGGGACACAACCTGCCCCAACAATCTTCATTGGACAAGACCCTCGCTACCCCAAATAAAGCCAGAAGGAGCAGTGAGGCTTCTGCCCCCAGCAAAAACGAGACCCCAGGGAAAAAACACGACACTCTGGCTTTTATGTCAGCAATAACAATAGCGCTCGCCCCCTTCTGTAAACTTTATGAAGCACTGAGCGACTCGCTGAAAGACCAGACTACGCTATTAGCAATGACACACACTAAGCTGCTATTCCTTGAAGGATATATTACAGCACTAGGATTACGGCCCCTCGAAAAGCCAACGGGCGCACCAGGTTGCTCTTCTCCTTCAAGGGGACAGGAAAAGGAGGGACAAATCCTAGAACCCGCAGCGCTCATCTCAAGAAGAAGCAGAGTTACCCAAACTGAACCATGCTGCCATCCGATGTCCACGGGAGAACGTTTGTCTTCTGCCTTAAATCGATCCTGGGAGGGCCACTTTCCGCTCTTCTCCGCTTTTCCCTCTAAACCAAAACCTTGCTCGTCTCGGACATCTGCATTAAAAGCCCCCAAAGGGCCAGCAGAAGGCACTAACATCTCAAGGGCCACAAAGCTGGATACTCCACCAAAGTCTATGTCTACAAACATAACATCCCTGAGAGCGGACCAAGAAGAAACAGTCCAAACTCTCGGAGCCCCGCCGAGACCAATTCGAGAAAAGAGACAGAAAAACCAAGAGGAGAGCGCTCTGCAACAAACTTCAGACAGTGGAACAAGTCTCAAATCTTCCCTGGCCAATGAAAAAATGTATGTCACTCAGCCACTACCAATCTCACCGAAATCAGTGGACGACTTTCTAAGGGACAAGACCTCTATGAACATTTCTCAGCATCTTGACACACCGGATGTAAGCATTCAAATCGACTTAACTGCAGACAAAAGAATCCTGCCCCTAAAGCGACAGGCGGAGGAAAGTAGTCAAAGAATACCCGGGCACCACCTGCCCTCGAGCAAAGCACTGATAACAGAGAGAAGGACCCGGGGAGGATCAAAGGAACTGAGTTATTGGAAACAGCCATTCGGAAAAAAAGAAGTTCTCCCTGCGGAGGATACAAAAATAACTCGAGGAGTGGGAAACAGCCCAAGGTCATGCGAACGCCCAGGAGTCCAGAGAAGGCTGACAGAATTCAATTCACTCATAAGACAGAAAAAACATAGACAAGAGTCAAAAACAACAATCTACAAACTGGAACAGAAATCCAGGAACACTGAGCACATAACCTTGAACAGAAACACGATACTCAGAATCTTCGGCAAAACTACCACGCTAAAAAGTTTGAGGTCAGATGACCTAGCACTGGTTGAACCGTATCACAAAAAATCAACAGCAAAAGCCTACCTACATCTAAAAGCGTCATTCGTGATTAAAGACCTTGAAGACACCCGGCGAGAACTACATAAATCTGGAATCAGGATACTAAACTGGTCGGAGTCCAACAGTGAAGCATCAAGGGAGAGAGAAACAATTAGAAGCCCGCTCCCGAAATCCCGAGATCGCTTAGAACCAAAGAGACAGGACTACGAGACCTCGACTCGCACCCCGCGTTGGAGAATACAGAAGCGAGTGTCTCCGCTAAACCGACACCAAACTTCAAACTACGAAAGAACCAACTTGGAAAACCGAAGGGAGTACGCATTGCACGAAACACCTAGGCAAAATCTGAGGAGAGAACGAGACCGCGAACCCACTTCCCATGCGGAGGGAAGAGAAATCGAAACAAGAGAGGGAACAGAAAAGATGAAGGAGCAAAAGTGGCAGATAACCTCTCCTACTCCTCCCTGCGACTCGAATGCGTCAGAGAAACCGATGACTCAGAATTCCATCCAACAAAGAACCAGCGTGCCTCTTGAATTCCAGGACAGCCAAAGCATAAGGAATCAACTGTGGTCCTGGCTACCGAAATCCCTTCTCAAACCTTCACAAAAATAGCAACCAGCAGGGCCTAAACAGCTGCCTCGAGACACCATGGACATAGCTAACGAAATCACCCTAAAACTGGGCTCTTGGAATACGTGCGGATTCAAAAACTTAACACAAAAAGGAGGAATCAACTTAGGGCAGTTTGACATCTTGGCCCTACAAGAAACTTGGCTCACGGAGGTACCGTCTTTGGACGGCTTTGAAATTGTTCTCTCCCCGGCAGTGAAAAGCCACTTGGGCAGGCCATCGTCTGGAATTCTATTAGCGGTTCGTGCAGGGAGAGGAATCAGCATTACGAAAGTCCTGGAATCATCCAAACACCACCTGGTAGCATCCTTGGAATGGGCAAGCCCCCGTGCGTCAAAAATACAACCAAAAGAAGACCCCCAGGAGGCCGAGCTCGCAGTGATTGTTGTATACTGGAATTCCCTAGTAATCTCTGACGCAAAGTTCCTCAAACTGATTGAAAAATCAATAGACACCCTATTTGTGGAGGAAAACACAGTTCACATAATAATCTGTGGAGACTTAAACGCCAACTGTCTGACCCGAAGGGAATGGTCGAGAGAGTCTATAAGGAAGAGCACAAAGGAAGAAAGAGGAGCCCAATGGAACGACCTTATGGCTTCCAGAGGATTCAGCAACATGGCTAAGGACTTTCCTGCTACAAATAGACCTCCGACGTGGAAAAGAATGAAAAAGTCTGCGACAATAGACTACATCTTCACATCTGCAGAAATGCAGAAAGTTATGTCCTCATTCGAGGTGATTAAAACAGAAGCAAGCGACCATAACTTACTACAAGCGACGTGGAACTCAAGCTGTAAAGACAAAAGGAGGATGAGGCATATGGTCGAAAGTAACAATCAAGGAACCCGCCTAAGGCTAACCGAAGAAAGAATCGACCAACTAACTTCGAAATACTCTTTCTGCAACTCAACAATAGATTACCAACCCCTGCTAAGCCCTTTCAAAATCATCCTGAACAAGAAACGGGAGACGGACTCGGCCAAATCGCACCAATTTCACAACCAGGTGGTGGCCAGAAGGGCCATAATACGAAAGCTAAAAAGGTGGATGAAAAGGAACAACTCGACAGCACTGCAAGAAGAACTGAAAGCAGAAACGAAAAAATATAAAACCTGGATAAAAAACCATTGAATAAATTTGTATCAAAAAGACTCTGAAACAATGCTGAAAAAAGGGGCGGGAAAAGATGCCAGAGACTTTTGGAAACTGCTAAACCAAGTGTGCACGACAAACTCAAACACCCCTTGCAACGCAGTAAGCGAAGAAAATTGGATAACGCACTTCACTGATCTGTTTCGAGCACCATCAAAGGCGAACCCTACAATCTATGAGGAAACCGAAACAGAGTGGATTGACGTGTCCGATAAAGAAGACATCCATGACTTGTTGAGAAAACTCAAAGCTTCCAGAGCACCTGGACCAGACGGGATCACAAACACCGATCTGAAAACATATTCCGAAAACTGGGTGCCTTTTATAAGCCAGGTACTCAGCAAATGTTCAAATACCAGATCCATCCCGAGGTCCTGGACCTCAGCTATAGTGGTTCCCATCTATAAAAAAGGCGCAAAGTCGGATCCACACAACTACAGGCCAATTGCCCTGTTGGACACAATCGGGAAAATATACGGCTCCCTGCTCCTAAAGAGATTTCAAAACTGGGCAAAGAGCGCCCCCTGCGCTGATCCATTTCAAGCAGGATTAAAAAAAAACCTAACGGCCCCAGTTAACATCATGCTACTTAGCATAACCAAAAGTAAGACTCTGCAAGGATCCTCGAGAACTTTTCTCGCTTTCATTGACCTATCGCAAGCATTCGACATGGTGGACAGAGAAATGCTATGGGAGAAGTTAAAAACATGGGACTGTCCCCCGAACATCCTTGCTCCAATAAAAGCTCTCCACAAAGGAACAACCATGAGAGTCAAACTAGATCAACAGGGCCTACTCTCGGAAGAGATCTCAACCAACCGAGGAGTGAAATAGGGGTGCCCGATGGCCCCCGAATTATTCATTGCTTTTCTGGGTGACATAAAAGAAGCAAGCAAGAAGATTCGATCGTTTCCTCCGAAAATTGGCAACACACCAGTCTCGAGAATGCTATACGCCGATGACATCACCCTGCTGGATAGAACTGAAATTGGTCTCCAGAGACAAATGAATGATCTAGCAGAGTTCATCAACCAGGCCAACTTAATCATAAACAAAGCAAAAACAAAAGTGCTTATACTGTGGAAAAAAACCAAAAGAGCGAAAGATTTCACCTGGAACCTTGAAAAAGTCAAAGTGGAAACAGTAAAAAACTTCAGATACCTGGGTGTAATAATAGACAGCACTCCCACAGATTCAGCGATGCAAACAGAACTCTGGAAGAAAGTGCGATCCCTGACCTCCCAAGCCAGAGTGCTGGACAAGAAATTTGGTCGCTTCTCTCTGATTCCGACAATAACTTTCTATAAAGCCAAAGCTGTCCCGGCCCTGACATACGGAGCAGCTGCGATGCCATCGGTTCCAAACACAATATGGAAAAAACTCGAGGGTTACTTTTGGAAATCAGTACTAAATCTGCCAAAATCAACCCAGATGGAGGCAATAAGACGAGAACTAGGCCTTGTCTCACTAAGCACGACAGTGGAATGGGCAAGTGTATCCTTGTTCAGAAAAACAATCCTTCCCAACGCGCCACCTCTTTACAAACTAATTGACTTGGAGATCAAGACAGGCGCGTGCAGTATGATTCTGAATTGGGCTGAACATATAAAATCAAAGCTGACCCAAATTGCGTGTACAAAAGAAGACTGCATTACGAATCCAAATAAGATAAAAAAAAATTGGAAGAGGCTGACTGGATCAACACCGAAGAGACAGCCAAAAGAAACAAGACCTTGTCCACTTTCCCTCAAGAACCAAAGAAGCTAAATGAGACAACCCAGTTACTCAGAAGATTCCCAAACAAATCAATGAGACACTTTCTTCTAAGAGCTCGTTTAAACCTGCTACACACAAACGAGATTCTGTTTGCAAGAGGATACTCGACCTCCAAAAGCTGCCGTCTATGTAAAGCTGACTCTGAAACAGTAAGACATTTGTTACTGGTATGCCCAGCGATGCACCAGTTTCGTTTACTATATCTTCACCCGCTCCTCGAACTATACACTGATAGCGAAGAGGAAACATGGTGGAACCGCCTAATCAGTGGACAAAAAACAAACTGGTCGATCACAACTGCAAAAATTCTACAGAACGCCCTACTGCAGTGCACACAGAGTACGCCACCGACTGCAATCATATAACTAGAGGAAACTGAGATCTTTTGTTAAATCCAGATTTTGGATAAATACAAAAAAAAAAAAAAAAGAAATGGTATGTTACCCACCTCCTTTCTTAATACATCAACCTCAAATATGAAGGACAGTGCCTACAACTCGGTTAAGGAAGTTAACTGAACAAAATGAGTAAGACTCCTAAATAATACAAAGAACAAAGGGTGGGGTTTATATACTGTGAGGAATCCCGAGATGTTATCACTTCTCCCCAAGTGAGAGCTCCTTCCCATGAGTCCGAAGGTGAGGCCGCTACCCGATAGTCCACCTGGGGATGGTGCTCAGCGGGAGGATCTCATGGCAAGGGACTTTCCTTCTGAGGACAAAGAAGACCATCTCGAGAGAACGCAGTATACCAACCTTCCATCCGCACCTATACACCTTCTGATCTCATGAACTTCACCTCTGCATCCCGTACTCATATGTATATCTACAAGGTGACAAGTTTAACATCCAATGAGATGAGGAAGAGTAGGGACTATCTGAGGAGCCTCCCGTGACAAGTACTAAGATGAGGAGGAGGTGCGGAACAATGAAGAGCCATGTTGAGGACTGGGATAAGCATTCTAGTTGTTTTTACTCACTCGTCATAAAAAGGAAAGATGGACTGACAAATATGACAAGCATTCCTTGGAGGAGCCGTGCATATGTATATGGGCCAGTGCAGAAGACAGAAGAGGGGAGTGGGCGGAATGCCGGCGAGGAGGCAGAGACGTCCCTGATAGGTCCGACGTGAAACTAGAAGCCCTGGCCCATGTGGAAGTCAGTCTGCGCAATCTGTGGAATCAGAAAAAATACAATATTACGGCTGTTACACCAGCAAAGGAAAATACACCGACACAGGCTTATAAAGATTCCCAGAATCTTTATTACAAAAACTGAACAGTATTCAACAAAGTACACAAATAGCTATTTGTCCGTCAATACATCACAGAGACCATCAGCAGGGTTCAATGTAAGCAGTGACAGAATTTCCTAGCTGGACAGGTTAATCATCCACTGGGCTAGGGTCGCGCCAGGTTCACTTTCCTAATTTACATATCTCGTGCATGCGGTTTACTTTTCAATACATTTACTAACACACTCCATTATTCTTTAATTTAACATTTACACTCTTTACATATTGCTTTAATACAGACCAAACAATGTTTCGCATATTATATTCGGATAGCATTACTGTTCTTGTATACTTGTAGTTTGACATTGCTAATTCAAGTAATCCCCTGCTCCCGAGGTCAACAAAGGACAAGGTCTACATGACCCTAACATGTAGCCTGAGGGCAGGTGGGACATTAACTCCCCTACAGAGGTTGGAGAGGTTAAGGCAAGAACAAGGACACACGAGACGGCCATTTTAGATTACAGGGTGACTTTGTATAAAACACGAAAATGGCGGTTTCTATCCTAAAATGGAGGCTTGATTCAAGATGGCGGCTTACATCAATTTCTAAGGTCAAGACCTTGCCGCAGAGAGTTATTTGCGTACAATTTTTAAGCAACTTGGCGTAGGCCAATATACATACAAATCGTTTGTAATAAGAGGCATAATTTAATATCTGGTTTGACAAATCAAGTGGAGATGCTCAGATGGTGAGAAGTTCAAGAATGTGTAGTCACTGCAGTATGCCGAATAGAGAATGAAGGTGCAGGAAGCCTCAGAACAGTAGATTCAGAGCATGTGACCAACCAGAGCACACCAGCAGAAACCCTAAAGGTACCAGGTTAACGGGATGGATGGTGGGGCCATAAAAGGGTTGTGGGTGAAATAAAGAACAGATAAAGACCCCACACGATCACCACAGAGGCAAGAAGGGAAACCCTGTAGGTAAAGAAGCCACTGACAATGCCAAACAGAGAAATATCTAAATTCGGGTCTTGGACCCACACCCACGAATAAAAGGAGATACAAGTCCTCTTCTTCATGGCAGTACCTGGCAAGATAGTGAATCAGGTCTGCCAGATTACAATCGTAGAGGAAGCCTTAAGAGACCAGCGGAAGGGAGTCTTCCCACTGTTGTTGTTAAACTGTGTGAAAGTGAAAAGACACCAGGGGAAGGGAGTAATTCCTCTGGTGATATTAAACTGTGTTGCCAAGGTGAAATGAGACCAGGTGAAGGGAGTTATTCCCCTTTGTGTTGTTGAACTGTTCAACCAAGTGGAAAGAGACCAGGGGAAGGGAGTCATTCCCCCGAGATGTATCAAACTCGGAAGCCAAAATAGCAGGAGAATGGAGTAATTCTTCTGGCAACCAAGACCAGGGAACGGGAGTCATTCCCCCTGGTTGTGTTGGACTCTTAAATAAAGATACCAGGAGAAGGGAGTCATTCCCCTGATTACCAAAGTTGTAAAGACTTTCTGATACAGACTGTTAGAAGACAGGCAGTGTATCTGCCAAAGAGAAGTGCTTGAACATTTGCCTTTTTTTGTTGGAAGACAATTTTGACCCACAGAAGGGAGCCATTCCCCTAATAAGAAACCAACAGCTGGAAACAAACTTCTATCCCCAGTCCAGAAGAAGGGAGCCATTCTTTTGGGCCTAAAAGATCTACTTTGTCTACAGTTAATATTAAGTGTAAGGGACAGAAGTAGGGTTTTGAACCAGAATGGTGGACTATTGATTTACAGGGACATTCTGACAGAATCTTTAGTATTTTAGTTGAAGCAGCGAAAGTTAGGGAAAGTAAGATGTTCTCTTTATTATTTTGACTAATAAAAGTTTATAGCAATCATCATGCCAACAGTGTGTCACTCTCCTCCTTCTGCACCCTTACAATACGTATTGAGACCATGATGAATCAACCCAACAAAAAAGATTATCTATACAAGTTCTCAGCCAGGATGCTTTTAATGCACCAGACATGCTAGTTCTACACTATGATGAGAGGAGTGTAGGTGATAATATTGGTAATTTAAGTCCCCAGAGCGTATTTCCTATGTTAAAGCACCGAAAAGGTATTAGACAAAACCTGCGTAGACTAAAATCAACTTCACCAATGACGAGCCCAGGAAAAATAAAAACTTCAGCTCCTACAGGGAAGCTGAAAACAAAGCATCATAGCAAAGTAAGGTACTCAGGTTCAGAAACAATGTCACTTTACATCATACCTTGTAGAGAAACATATGTGTAATGTCTGGCGGCTGCCAGAAGAGTTTGGAATATGTTGATACAGTGCCGTCCTTAAGATTGTTGATCAACCATAGTTAAAGTACTGGACGACCCGGGAGCAGGTTAACGTAAAATCCTGTGACGTCATCCTCACCAATGTGAAGAAGTCATGGTCGATGCAGTGATGGTGGGGAGATGCACGCAGTGTGCCTGATGCAGAAAATATAAGACACCCAGTGCAAAGACCCAAGGAGTAAGGACAAAGCGCTACGAAAAAAGATAAAATTAAAATATGGTTAGGAAAGAATACATTCAGTGGAAGTGGTCCAGTGGCTATCAAACACCAAGAATGGTAAATTCACAACACCAATAAAGGTTTTGCTCTTGGGACTTTAAATGAAACACGAGAAATCCTGTTCCTCGTTTATGGCATGAGGATGTAAAGTATCCAAAAGGTCTATCCATAGAGTTTCCTTATGTTTCAACACGCGTTCAATGTCCATATTATGCCTTTTATCCTCGACTGTCTCCAGGGCCTGATACTTCATTTGCATGACATTGAGCCTCATTACGGGTCCAGCGGTAACCCTGCCGGTGCAACCACCAGGTTGCCACTGGACCCGTACAAAATTGCCGGCGCCTGACTTCCCGGTGCCACCGGGCTATTACAATGACTCCATTCCCAGTGCCACCAGGCTATTACAAGTCTGGCGGCTGGGAAGTCAGGCACCAGTATTTCTGTAAATCCCCATTCCCATAGAGTCCTATGTGACTCTATGGGAATGGGGACACGGAAGCACTGGCACCGTTGTTAACAGTGCCAGGGCTTCCGTGATGGCTTTGCCTACCGTGACCGATGTGCCCGGCAAGGACAGACCTGTTGGGCACAGCGTCTCTGTCAGGCAAACCCATAGTTTTCCAGTCGAAAAACAAGGGTGCTGGTGAGCTTACCGGCACCCTTTTTCTGGTCCGGCAAACTCGGCATGGGGCCCATTGTGTCTTGCTTCCTGAAAATGACTTGCCACAGACGAACTTGGATTGTTGGTGCAGACATTTGAGCAGTGTTCCGGTCTTGACTGTCCTTGTAGTGTAGCCAACATAATAGATGCCACACAGGCATCTAATACTATGTATAATATGTTTACTATCACATGCTGCAAATTTCCTTAAGAAAGGTTTCTTGCCTGTTCTGGGTGTCATGATGCCTACCCCCGGACATCCAGACCAAGTCCATCAGTCCATGGAGCAGGCATCCAGACACCTATTGAAAACCCAGCCACCCCGGCTAGTGGCTATCTGGGTTCAGTCCTGTCACCGTAGGTGCCAGGCTCATATATGGGATCAGTCCTGGCGCCATAGGCGCCAGGCTCATATGAAGAAACTTACCTCATGCAGACCATGCTGCAAAGAATCCAAGCCAACGTGAGGCCTGGAAGGAACTACTTTGTTTCAGGGACTATTTTTTACTCGGGTGTGGTCTTGGGGAACTTCTTACCTGGGACTACTTTGGAGGCTATTTAAACCACACCCGATGAGCAGCACACGCTTCGCGTTATTCTGCATCCTGCAGCGTAACGCTCACCGTGCCTGTCAGTCCAGCATCCAGTCTTCAGCCACGCCTCCCTCGAATCTGGAGCTCCTAGAAAGAAGGGAAATAAGAAGAAAAGGTTAGAGCAAGAACATTACCTTCATTCTTCATCTGATCCTGAATCCTTTGCGCATCCGAACAAGGAAAATACTTTATTTTGTGCGCGTCGCACCGCCAGCTGCAGCGCTGCGCTATACTTACCAGTCTTCACAGCACCTCCTCGACCCGGCGCTGCTCATCATTCATCGCCGAACTCCCGGCACCTAATGGGATGAAGAAAGACAATAAGGTGAGCCGAGAAAACCAACAAAGACAATTTCTATTATCACTATAGACTTACCGAGTTACCGCCGGAGATATTATTCTTCTACACGCCACATCGTCTTACACTGCACCTGGAAGGAGAGAGAAAGCAACAGGTTAAGCACTGGCATTTTTTTTACCGGACAGTGTTGGGTAACACAGACTCTTACCTAAATGCAATCAGCTTCTACGGGACAACCTCCTCTCGAATCAAGCTGCAAGACAAAGGAAGGAATCGGACAAGAGTGAATAACAGACATTTTGAACTCTTAACCAAATACTTACGGCTCCTCGCCACTTACCTCGGAGTCAATATTCGTCTGGAACTCACCAAATTCCTTTGGACCAGTGAAGTAACTGGTTATCTACGCGCCCCTGCACTCCACGCAGGATGGAGAGCTCATCATTCAAAACCATAAGGTGAGACTGGTGAAAGGGAATATCGGAGGTGATTAGTGGGAAAACGGTGGGGGTGTGCTCGCTCAATCCACGGGTGGCTAATTCCTTTCTCCGCTTTCAGGAGAATACTCCTACGGGTCAAGCAGACGAAATTGAACAGGCCAGTCCAGTCAGTCATCTCTGCACTACAATTCACGTTGGTGGAGGCCGCAGCTATCCAGTTCCGACCGTCGCCCCTGTGGGAGCCAGGTGAGCGTAACACTGGGGTGGTAGATCACATTCCCCTTGTTTATGTTTTCACAATTAACAGAGTTCCGACATGAAAACCTGCCTTTCACTTACCTAGATCTGCTATTATTGGTTTATCCTCCATTTTTACGGATCAGTAAGTCTCTGAGATTCTGGCTGCGCTGCTAGGCAAACACAGGGTTTCTTCAAAAAGTTCCTGTTGTAATGTAAGTCAGTCTTGTACTGTATCACTGGCCAGGAGTGCATGCTGATGGGATGTTGATGTATGCAGGATATTTAGCTCAGGAGAATGTTGAGTGAATGTTGTGGGTGAGTGCTCTATGGATGTGAGTTGGGGGCCTGAGCTGGGAGTGAAAGGATGGCCGGTGGGTCTGTACCTGTGTCTTTACATGTAATGTCCACTTGTCTGTATATATGAACCTATGATGTACATATACAAGTAACTGGAATTTATACATAGTGTATATATGTACAATAAAGCTTTCCTGGATTAAACTAGGTGGCTCCAGAGCTGGTCTGTTTTTTAAAGGTGATAGTATAGATAGTTATAGTTCGTCACTGGCGCTGCCATGAGCGCTTTAACTGTTGAATTTGTTTTATGAAGTGTGATTACTGATGGTGTGTACAGTGTGTTTGGTGTATGCATGTGGTTGTGATTATGATGGATGTACGTGGCGCGGATGAGTATGGATGTGACATGCCCACCTGTTGTGAGAGGTTGCTTGCAGGTGTTGCTTTGCTGCCTCGGTCCACCATCCCTTTGGTATGATTGAGCGTTGAGTGCATGAATTGTGAGTGAGGAGCTAGTGTTGGCTTGGTGAGGTTTGGTGACAGTTGCAGGCACGGATGTTTGAAGTTTTGATTGAGCATTTGACCTGTACATTGGTGGTTGTTATTCTGGTGGGATGATTGAAATTGGGTGATAAGTGGGCCCTGATTGCAGATGCTTGGGTTTTGAATGTGAGGGTGGAAGTTGGTGGATGATGTACCAAAGTGTTTGTTTTAATATCATGGACAACAACACCCTCCTGGTATGTTAGTTTGTGGACTTCTGCGGCATTGTTTTGCTCTGGCTCTGCATCGATGCTTTGCGATGTATCCGGGTCCGGTGTTGAGCAATCCGTTGTCCCCCCCCATTTTGTTTCCCCTCTTCTTTGCTGTGAGTAGTTCTTCGTGGTTACCTTTGGGTGTTTGTGACAGTGTGTGGCAGATTCTGTTTCCGGGTGTGGCAGATCCGGATGGAAGGTTGTTGGTTGTGGTTAAGAATGTTGTGTGTGTGTTTCTTATGCAAGGGAGGGTTACCAGTCAAATGGTCGAAAACATTTGGTCGACAGACAATTTGGTCGACACCATTTGGTCGAATGCCAAATGGTCGAATTTTTTTTTTTTTTTTTTTTTACCCATTTTTTGGTTTTTTTTGGGGGGGTCCCCCTCCAACCCCCTTTTTTTTTCTTTTTTATTTTTTTCCCCACACGAAAACCCACAAAACACATATATATATAAAAAAAAAAAAAATTCGACCAAATGGTGTCGACCAAATTGCAGTCGAACAAATTGCAGTCGACCAGTTGACTGGACACCGCAAGGGAGATGTTGTGGTGTGTAGCTGCTTATGGAAGGGAGATGTTGTAATGTAAGTCAGTCTTGTATTGTATCACTGGCCAGGAGTGCATGCTGTTGGAAGGTTGTGGGTTTAAAACGAAAAGGTGTTGCAGTGCACCCAGCTGGGTATAGGGTTATATATGATTGTGCAAGTATAGACATGTCTACTTAGATTGTAGAAATGTTGGCCAAGTTTTCTCACATAGTTTCTTATTGAGTTGGAAAAAAATTGAGTTACTTATAGTTGGTCATTGGTGCTGCTAGGAGCACTTTATCTGTTGAATTTGTTATATGTGTGTGATGATGAGGGTGTGTGAAATGTGCATGCATGTGAGTATGGATGACAAGCATATAGAGAAAGAGTGCTGAGTGTATGCATTGATAATGTGGTGGTAGTGTTGGATTATGGCTGTTCTTGTGATTCTGTTGATGTTGGTGATAGTTGCATACACATAAGTTTGAAGTGTTGAATGAGAGTTTGACTGGTACATTGGTGGTTGAGATTCTGGTGGGATGGTTGAAACTGGGCGATAAGTGGGAGCCAATTGCAGATGTTTGTGTCTTGAATGTGAGGGTGGAAGTTGGTGGATGATGTGCCCCTTCTGTGTTAGTTGTTCCTGGCATAGGCAACACCACCCTCCCGGGTTGTTAGTTTGTGGACTCATGCAAATTTATTTGGTTTCACTCTGTATCAATGTTTTGTGATTCATCTGGGTCTGGTGTCGAGCAATCCGCGGTCCCCCCTTTTCCATTTCCCCACTTTTGATGTATGGTAGGTTTTGTGTGATAACCCCTGGGTGTTTGTGCCAGAGTGTGGCAGACTCTGTATTACGAGTGTGGCATATCCGGATGGAAAGTTGCTGGTTGTGGTTAAGAATGTTGTGTGTGTGGTTCTGTATGGAAGGGAGATGTTGTGATGTGTGAATGTTTATGGGAGGGAGATGTTGTAATGTATGTGTCTGGTTATGGAAGGGAGATGTTGTAATGTAAGTCAGTCTTGTACTGTATCTCTGGCCAGAAGTGCATGCTGATGGAATGGTGATGTATGCATTATAGACAGCTCAGGAGAATGTTGAGTGAATGTTGTGGGTGAGTGTTCCATGGATGTTAGTTGGGGGCCTGAGCTGGGAGTGAAAGGATGGCCGGCTGGTCTGTACCTGTGTCTTTACCTGTAATGTCCGCTTGTAACTACCTTGACTGGTGCTGTACACATTGTGAGTAACTGGAACCTATACATATGTATATTTGTACAATAAAGCCTTCCTGGACTAAACTACATGGCTTCACAGCTGGCCTGTGTGTGTGTCTGGATTGAGCCCTACCATGAAACATAACAGTTCCTCTAGTTTATTTTGTTTCCTGAGAAACTTCCAATGTTTCAGAATCGATTTCTTGATCCTGTTACTCTGAATGGAGTACATACAGAAGTATACTAAAGGGGGTTCTGTCTTTTTAGGAGCTGATTCCAATAGTGCCTTGCTGTCTTTGACAAATGTTCTGGTAAGTGCCTTTTTAAGTTTATCTTGGGAATAACCTCTGGCCAAGAATCTAGAACTCTACTAAGTTGTTTCCTGCTTTCCCCTTCATAACTCACAATGGGGTTCACTCTGAGGAGTTGGCTGAAAGGTCAACTTCTCAGTGTTTCTGGAGGATGAAGCTCATTCTGTGAAGCAGGTTGTTCCTATCCGTCTTCTTCATGAAGATGTTAGTAATTAATTTATTTTAGATATGCATGGCATGGACATCTAAGAAGTGGATGCCAGGATTCCCTATTATGATACTGAACTGAATGAGTTTGTCTATTTGATTAAGATATCAAATAAGTCATTGAGTGTCTCTTTGGTGCCCCTCCAGACACCAAAAACATCATCTTTATATCTCCCCCAGAAGAGGATGTACTTGTGACAAACTGGGTGAGACAAGATGTGGTCCGTTTCATGTTTATGTATATATTTGTATCATAGAGTATTATGCAATAATACTACTTTTTAGATTCATTTTACAGTGTGTCAAAGGGCCTATAATAAATAACCATATGTTTTCTACTTCCTGTCTAAATTAAATGTATTGTGTACCATACTGTGTGGACTCCTTGAGGGCCTCTGACCCCATTCACACTCTCCTGAGAATAAGCCTTGACTGTTCTCTATTACTACCTTGATTGGGTTTGGATAACCTCTCAGAGTTCCTTGTTCAGCATAACTAGGGTGCCCACATAAACTCTGTCCTCCAGGCAAGATTCTAGAAATCCATCTTAAAACTCCCTCATTCTTCCTTACTCCCATCTACCTCACACTCTCCTCTCTATCCCACTTCTGCCCCACCACCTCCACTGAACATTTACCTTTTCCAACCAATGATGCACTCTGTCTGGCCCATCTGCACCACACATTGTTAAAGTACTTGCACCTGTCACTTCTGCTCACTTCTTCACATTATTTAACCTCACTCTCTCTCCTCTGGTATCTTCCCATCTTGTTAACAGAACAGTCATAGTCATACTTCCCCTAAAGAAACCAAGTTATGAACCCACAACCTCTCACTCTACGTATCTGTCCCTCTCTTTCCCTGACACTGTACACTCTTTTAGAGGATTGTCTTCAACCTCAGTCAACTATTTTGGGATACACTCATTTGTTACCCCCCTTCAATGTCGATTCCAGTCCCGCCACTCCACTGAGACTGTACTTACATTTTCCAAATCTCTTGCTATTAACAATCGCTCTCACCTGTCCTCTAATCCTTCTAAACCATTCTACCTTTCTACTTCATTCAACATTGTTGATCATCACTAATTTGCCTCCAGGACACTGTACTGAACTGGAGTTTCTCCTATATCTTTGCCCCTTTTCCATCTCGTGAGACTCCAGCACCTTCTCCCTGACACCCCTCACAGTGGGTGTTCCTCAAGAAAACAAATGTCCTCTTTTGGCTTTATCTATCAACTCTTTGTTCACAATAATCTGATCTTGTTCTGATTCCCCTCTTCAGCACTACAATCTCTAAATGCATAACTTGCTATGTGGCTCTACGGTGCCTCATGCTCAACTTCTCAACAACGGAAGTAATCTTTTTCCCTACCACCAATACCAACCTACTCTCCTCTATCCCGGCCCTTCCCCCTGACCTTCTCACGCCTCAAACATGGTTTGCAACTCTGGGGCTTTCTTTGACAGTGATCAGAATCTCCTTTTGCGCATCACTGCCACTGCAGCCAGTTTCATCCTCTGAAGCATTAGAAAATGATGTACACTCCTCACACACCACTCAGTTAAAACACTTATCTCTTCACTTGTGCAAAGCAAACTTGGCTATTGTGTAAGCCTACTTCTTAATCTACCCCTCTACTCTTTTGTTCCTCTCAGCAAAGTCAAGACCTTCATCACACTCCCTTTTCAACCTTTACAGATCCTCTTCGACCTCTACCTACAGTCAACACGCAAGATGGCTCTCTATGAAACAACTCTCCCTCCTCAGATTTTTGCTATTTAGCTAAAGAGCCATCCATGGTCTTGCCACCCACTAGATTGCTGACTGCAGCTCCCTATACTCTCCGCCTTGGCTTCTCTGTTCCTCGACTCTTCACATGCCCCCCCACCTGCATGTGCCTCCCTTCTGCTCCTTTTCCCTACTTGCTATACTCTACTGGAATGCTCTTCACCAGGTCATCAAAGCCATCTCTTCAGTTATGTGGAACTCCACCTGCTAGAAACTGAAGGAACGCCCAAACCCTTCCACCTACCCAAACGAACTGCCCCATATTTTGCCTTCAGAACCCCTCTGTGTAATTTGTAAATGTGTAAATACTAGCCTCAGGTTGTCAACGTTCAAAAATATTGGTTTGCTCCTCTACTCCCTGTCTCGGATGTATGTTCCCACTATTACCCTTTCATCACTTGCTATACGTCACTCTATCAAAGAATTCTATCATGCAAAGACACCTTACGCTAGGACTGTCTCTGCTCCCTGTTACTGCCTACTTTTTAGTAATTTCTGTTCAAAATGATGCCCTTTTTATCGACAAATAAAACAGTGCAAATACAAACTTTGATTACTGCCAGCACTACAGCTCGAGAGGAAGCACAGGCATGTACATAGTTTCTCGGAACCCATGATTTGATTTGGTATAAGAGGTTGAAATGTGTCTCTGCCCTGGGCCCCATATACCCTTAAAATGACTATTTCTTCCTGTCCGAAAATAGTTATACATGTTTTGATCTCCTGGAAATGTAACATTGGGCCTCATCAGGGGTTAGGGCGTAGCATTAAAAATGCAGCGGTTACCTTATTACCGCCGCATTACCGCTCCACCCAATCCTGGGTTTGGGCAGAAAGTGGGAGGTTTACTTCCAGCTTTTTGCTTGAGGTAAAAGCCCCCGCTTTATGCCTATTTTTGGTGCTATTAGCACAGCACTAATTGTATGAGCAATAGGCCCAGGCACAAAAAAAGGCACTCGGAATCGTGAATCACAATTCGAAAAAAGTTTGAGTAACTCCTGGAGGTGTGGTGCTTTGGGTCGAATTGGAGACAAAATATATTTTTAAACACATTAAAGAAATACCATTGGCTCACTGTATTAATTAATTGAACTGGCTTGCATTGATCTGCAAAACTGATCCTTACTTACCCGTTGGACTGGCACTTCAAGTACTGCCCTGTGTCCCACAGCACTTTAGAGGGACCCAAATCCATTCACCTAACCCTGGGATCACAATACAACAAGTAGAACGGGGGCAGAGGGAATGGGAGGAGTTATTTTCTCAACACATTTTTAAAAACATACACACTTCTTAGACAGTGGGCCTCGTTATGAGTCCGGCGGTAACCCTGCCGGTGCTTCCGGTGGGTTGCTGTCGGACTCGTAGCATTTTACCGGCACCAAGCCTTCCCGTGCCACCGGGACATTACACGTCTGGGCGAACCAGGAAACTAGGTGCCGGAAATTGTTAGTCCCCATTCCAGTGGAGTCCCTTATGACTCCACTGGAATGGGTTCACGGAAGCAACGGCACCGTTACTAACGGTGCTGGTGTTTCCGTGACCAGTCTGCCTATCGGGGCCGCTGCACCTGCCAGGGTCAGACCTGTCGGGTGCAGTGGCCCCAGCAGGCAAATTCGGAGTGTGGCGGTCCAGAATCAAGGGTGCCGGTAGGCTTACTGGCACCCTTGTTTCCGGACCGCCAGCCTCATAATGAGGCCCAGTGTCCTACAAACATGGAGCACAACCAACACACATTATACAGCAAGTGTGTAGAAAATCTGAATATGTATTGATAATATACTAAAATAAAATATAAACCATAAAGCCACTATGAGTTATCATACAATGGGCCTCATTACGGGTTTGGCGGTAGCCGTTTCCTGAAACAAAGGCGCAGCTGCCACCGGACCCGTGATTTTACCGGCACCCGCGAATGGGCAATTACCGGGTCATGCCGAGGTCGGCGGACCCGGTAATTGCCCATTCGTGGGTGCCAGCAATAAGGGACTCCCCATTCGGCCCCATAGGGCTGAATGGGAATGGGGAGCTTGGATGCACCGTCACCGTTCATAACGGTGCCGGTGCATCCACAAGTTGTGCTCGTGTGTGCCGCACTGCCGCAGAGCAAGACCCAAGAGCACAACTCGTAGTATGGTGGTACGGTAGCAATGGTGCGGTAGCGATACTGGCGCTGTTGTTGCCTTACCGCCATACTTATAATGAGGCCCAATGTGTAGCAGCATATGAAAAATACAGAATGGTGGTTAGACCGAATTCATCTTGCCATTTCAATCCTGAGTTATGTATGCGGGGAGGATGGGTAACTGTGGCCTGATGAAAACCACCTGATGAACAATTGGAGAAAAATAATGTTTGGAAATTGTTGTTCGATTAGGTCTAGTGATGTGATTTCAGATCAGAAACCGGGAGATCGTGATACCTGGATGAGAGATGGTTGGAATTAAATATCTAAAACATGTTTATCAATATGTATGTTTGGAAGACTAAGAAGGCTGTGTGTATGGAAGACTGTATGGATAGTATTTTTAATATTGAATATTTGCTCTCGCTTTATTTTGCGAATTGTACAGTGAGGTGGGTTATTGAAATTGATAGGCTTTGATATTAATTATGGTGAAATTATGTAGATGTTTACCTTGGCATTTACACTATCTTGTCTTTTTGTATAATGAGATTCTATGATAGTTCTGTATATTCTAAGTGCATTTTCAGATTGTTAACAAAAGTGTGTAATGTGCCTGTTAGTTGTGATCCATGTGTGAAGGACTTTGCCTAGGTTGTAGGAGAGAGGAGTGTGTCAATATTTGTTTTAAATGTGCCGAGAAATGAACTCCAGACGTTCTACTAGTTGCCTTGGGTCAGTACTCATGATTCGTGCATGTTGTATAGAAATAATTGAAGGATAGCTCATTCCTTTTTCCACGCGTTAATAACGCTTTATTAGAGATCATCTAAGCAATACCCCTTGTGTGGCCGGCTGCTTTTCTGTAACTTAGTAGCCATTAGTAAGCACATGGTTTCAGTAAACAGCAACAAATGTCTTCCATACAAATCTCCACAGGACTCCTTCCAGGGATCTACCGAATCCAGGAACGCAGGATAAAGGGCCAAGCAGACCCAGCTGCAAGCAGCGTTACCCTCTGCCCTCTTTCAGTCATTGGGCAGCTCAGCCTTCCAGAGAGTAACTCAAAACCAGAATCAAACAACTTTCAGTATGTGCCCATGCAAGAGACAGCAATGCAGGGGTTCTACAAACATGCAATCTGAGTTTGCAAACCAAATACATTAAGGTAACAGCACGGGTCGGCAGGCAATAACATTGTTTTATATCAAACATATTTGTCATCATGCGGCTGAAGATATTGCAAATACAGCAGACAATGCAATCAGAGAACAGACCAAATCACAGCTGAGCTTATCACGACAGAGCGGCAACCAAGCAATCTTTGGAGCCTGCTCCCCAAGCCAGTATCTACAGGATCACAGAAGAGCAGAAAAAGGGGACACACACTAGAATGGGATTTTGCTAGCCAGGCTGTGGAAGAACCTGCAGGCGAAGACAAAACAAGCAGGAGTCCCATAACAATGGTCTCCAGTGACAAAAGGCAAAGACAAAGAAGCTTAACACTGAGACCCAAAGATGAATAGCATTAGCAAGCAGAAGATGCTTACACAGAAGAAGGCCTCAGATCTTGTAACGCTTTCATGGGGCATGCACCATTCTTCGTAAACATGTACATGGTCCTGTCAAATCTATGAATCCAGCAGATATTTAAGCAATACACCCCTCGCCAGGGGGGCAGTACCGCATCAGGTAATGCCCCAGGGCCTTCGTTAACTGTAACGTGGGCCCTGGGGCATAACCTGAAGCAGTAATGCCCCACCCCTCCACCCCTTGGGTTTATTGCTATTAGTATCCCGGGTGTACTTCCCAGAATACTAATCGCAATGGCTATGACAGGAGAAAGTGTGTTCTTACCGCATTCGGTAAATGCTGCATTGATAGCATGGCCACTGTGAAGTAAGAAGACTAGACAGTTGACTTTGATAGAAGCACAGCTAGTGTATGGTGGCCAAGTTGGGACAGCGTGAGTTGCTTGAAGCACTAGAAAGTATTGCAAAAAATAAACTGTGGAGTGAAAATGGCGACGGCAGAGGCAAAGGGCCGAATGCAGAAAAACAGAAGAGGAAGGAACAGTAAGAGGTACGAGGCGCACAGAACTAGAGTAGGGGAGGGATTCTAGGGCTGCTAATAAACGCAAGGCGGCCAATCACCACACAAGGTGAGTCACAAACATGGCACCAGGGTACTAATTCCTGCTACCAATCTCGTGTTTGCATCGAGAAACACTTAGACGGACACACTCTCCTTGCATATGGGTATGTCTGTATTTGGGTGATTTATAGAGCACGAACCTAGCTATGAAGCAATTGAGCCCTTCTCTCTCTAGGACCGAGCTTCAATACACCAGGAAATATGATCATCTGTTTTGGGTAGTAGGGCTACATGTGCCCCTCCATGAAAAATGATACACAAAACGTGTATTACAGTCGCCAGTAGTGGAGTACCATGATCAATCATGGAAACTGCAAGTGCTCCATTCAGTCAAGCAGAGCGAACAACTTCACAAGATCTGACCAAGAGTGTCAAACTCAAACTCTCATAAATGGTCCAGTGGTAGGTGAAACAGAGGAAGTGATGTAGTTTGTAAACTACTTAAAGCAAACGTGAAATGTGGGGTGTAGTGGCCAATGCAAGGTAAGAGCTAAATGCACAGCTGCTAGATTTTGAATCTTGGTGTTAGGTAATGGCTCAGCAAAATGCAACTGCAATCACTAATGATGAATCGTACATTCACAATGCTGCACAAATCCAGGAGGCGGTGTTCATTTTGGCATATTTGTAGCAGGATTCTTTCAGTTACCTGTTTTCATCGAGTAGAGGTAATACTAGAAAGCCCCCTGCCCATAAAGTACTAAACCGAAAAGGATTGGAGGCAGGGGTGAGCAAAGGGAGTAGGGAAATTGGCACCTGGAAATATTATTGGAGAAGTTTTGTCAGACCACTTTGTCATCCCCTTCATACTCACTCTACCACATAGCATCTCCCACCTGCCACACAACCCCCTGCCCACCCCAGCCAGGCACATTAAACACATCACAAACACACCACTTGCACCACTCATTCCATCCCCCTTCCCCTCACACCCACTCTATCTTACTTCCCAACAATAACAACAACACAATCACCCATGCACTCAAACAAATTCCCCTCTCAAAGAACAGAAACCCCAACACTTGCATTAAAAGCCATGGTTCAACAATTCCATCCTAACAATCAAACTGAAATCAGGTGCATAGAGCCTGGCAAAATAACCCATGCCCCTCCACTAGGACACCCTCAAAGACGGCCGCTACAAATACAAGATAGTCATATGCAGCATCAAAGCTGTCCTCTATGTCCACGACCTCCGATCCACCCCCAACTGCACACTTTTGACCATCAAGAAGCCACTCTTCAAACCACCATCCAGCCTAACCGCACCCCATTCACATCATGAACTACTTTACAATACACAACATTATAAAAGTCCCTCTTCCACACCAATCCCAAATCCTCTGAAACATGCAACACAATCAGCCCCATTGACTAAAACACTCTCAACACCCTGACAGCTAAAACAAAACAAGTACAATTCCGGGATGACGCATGCCCAGCTTAGATCACATCTAAATGCATCGCCACCCTGGGTTACCATCATCAACTACTATCTCTCACATGGCATCATCCATTCCACACTCAAAACAGGATAAATCTCCCCCTCCTCAATAAACCATCCCTAAATCCCACACTCACAAAAAACCTCTGTCCCAACGCAATTCTACCATACCTTGCTAGAATCATGGAACGGTTTCTCACAAGAAAACTCCAATAACACACTACCACAAACAACCTTCTCAACCACTTTCAATCAGGCTTCTGCCCGCCTACAGGCCCGCCTACAGCACCAAGACTGTGACACTTCATATTCTGGATGATGTGACAAATCCAGGGAATTTGTCTCCTCTCTCCAAGGAGGAGACAACACCATTGGGACTAGACGGTGAGCCTGCAATGCCTAACAACCCCTAGAAGCCCCTTATTAGAGGACAGGACACTCCTTAACAGTGATATATGTTATCCTCCCTTGTCCCAGATAGCCAACATATTTAATGGCTATATGTGAATTGCATCATGCAGCTATAGGAATGGTCATGAAAAAGGAGTTGATGTGGTTTCTGATCCGTTAATGTTGTCCTCAGTGTATGGAAGGCTTACAGGACCTGTGAAAACATTGATAGAAAGTGCAAGGATTTGAAAGTGATTGAAACAACATGTAGATTGAACTGCGTGATGCCCCACATACCCAACCTAGTGTGAGAAACGAAGCATCCCAAGATGGGCTGAAGCAACAAAGAACCTGACCCAGGACAAGGCCTCAGATACCCCAAGCAGGGGCAAGAATGAGAATAGCCTAAATGGGGCTTAAGAACGAGAGAACCTGAACCAGGCTGAGCCCCACACACGCCAACTGGGGGTGAGAATTCGAACAACCCACAAGGAGCTGAAGCAACAGAGAATTGGAACTGAGGCGAGGCCCCAGAAAACCCAAGCCAGTCTGAGAAGCAGAGAGAGACCGTGAAATAGAAATGCCCAAGCAGGGCTGAGAGAAATGATACCCCATGAGGGAGTATGAAACCAGAGAGGACAGGGCAAGAATCCAGAGGGCACAGAAGAGGCTACCCAGAGACCAACCCCAACAGGGGTTTACAATGTGAGACCCCAGGGTATGGAGACAAAAGGGTTCTGCACAAGGCCAGACAAGGCCCAGCTAGTCAGGAACCTTTGTAAGGACTTTTCCTCATAGAACAGTGACTATAAAAGCAGACAAGAGACCTAGATACATTAACTAGTTCTTTAACGACTGGGTGGAAGCCCAAAAGAACATGTTGAACTATTTAATTGGAACCAAGGATTGGGGCAAGCATCCCATAGACATTAGGTTCTGTTTTTCTTTATAAGTGGTAGGGTTAGGGTGAAGGTAGAGTAGGTTTCTTATAGACGGTGAAGAGAGTTTGTGTTAATGACATCCTGACGTGCACCCCTTTTCCTTTCCTTTTCTTAGCATTGGGATCTGAGTTGTATGGATTAGTGTAGGGTTTTGGACATACAATAAATCTAGTACTGAGTGGAACCACAATGAGTTGTCTGTCTCCTGATTCTGACTTAGCACAATGACCTGCACAACATCATTGACAAAGGACTCACAGCCCATTAATCCCTCCTCAACTTTTTTGTGGCTTTCAACACTATCAGCCACAACATCCTCCTAAACATTCTTTTTCACAGTGGTTTACCTCCTTTCTCACAGAATGAACACACTTCGCCTCCATGTTCCCCCAATCGATTACATCCCACCCATGGTGGGTCAGAAGAAGGGCTCAGACTTGGATCTTCCATTTTGACTCAATAGTTATTTAAATAAAATATGAAAATGCCTGACTTTCGCTAAGCTATGGTGGTTCCCAGCCTAAGCAAACTAACTAGAATGCTTGTTAGTCGTCAGTGAGTCCTGAAAGAAAGATCTGTCCACTGTCCAAGATTAACCTATGCTGACCCTAAAACTATCAGAATAACTAGGGCACATAAGAATGACTCCCTTCTCTTGTGTAATGATTTCAGTAACAGTTCACTTTAATAAAGTAGTCGAAGGTACTTCTTGGTGACTACATTTATCAGATCATATAGTTAATCAACAGGGTTCTTCAAATTCTCTCTACGAAGTTGTTGTTTTCTGCCTTTACTGATTTTCTTTGGTACTTTCTCTTGGTTCTCTTTTATTCCTCCTCTATCAAACAAACACACTTGTGACACTCCCTTGACTCTTGATCCTGGTTTTGGATAACCAATATTGTTCTAGTTATCAGTCTAACTCTTATGTGTTTCCATCAGTGATCCTTTACTGGCACAAGAAAGATTGCTCCTGTAAGGATTCTCACTCTCCTTCCACACTAATTACTCATTGGAAAGAGTATGAGAAGCCCAGCAGTGATTCTCACTCTTCCTCCATACTGGTTCATCACTAGGACGAGCATGAGCAGTTACTTAATGATTTTCGCTCTTTGTATATACTTGATCCTTACTAGGATGAGTATGAGTAACCCAGTAATGATTAATTCTCTTCTTATATACTTGTTCCTTACTGGGACGAGTATGAGTAACCCAGTAATGATTCTGCTCTTCTTATATACTTATCCTCACTGGGAAGAGTATGATTCTTCCCCTCGTTATTGTCGGTATCCCTCCCAGGTCTCCCGCCTTACCGATTATTTTCTGCTCTTAGGGTTGGCGTCGCCCGGCCTGCAGTCACGGTGCAATTTAGAAAGTGGTCTCATCATCGTTATTGGAATTCTCTGTCCATTGACTCTCAGTAGTGCTGTCACCTCAAGTTAACTTGCCCCTGCTATACTTCCGTCTTCCAACTTTTCAGGCTTTGCTCTTCCTCTTGGTTCGAGTCACACCCTGGTTTTCCTCCAGACTTGAAAGCTGCACGTCCCTCTCTCTGTCAGCTTTACTCGCACAGCTGATTTTCAACTCCTGGGCTTCTCTCTCTCCAACTAGACCAAATCTTGAAAGTATATCAATATGATATGAAAACACCATATTTAGAGCAAGAGGTAAGAGAATAAAGGTACCAGCAAGCCATAAGAAAAGAAAAAAAAACAGGTTGTGACAACTAGATCGAGGTACTGACAGAACCAAATGAAGGAAGGATTCACAACTGGAGTTAGTATTACATCTTTCAAGACTAACACTGATTGATACAGATAAGTCAGTATTGAACAAATGATTATCTTTTGCTCCAAGCAATAAACCAGACCCAAAGAACATGTATGTGTATTTATTTAAATTCATGTGTAAACCTGTTGTTTTTAAAACAAATCACTCTAAAGAGTCAATTGAGAATGAAAAATCTAATTGGAATTCTACAACAGATATTACTATTAAAGATTTGGAAGCAACCAAATAATTTTTAGCATTAGAGGACAATATAACTATATGCCTAGAATGATTGGCAGCACAACTTAATTATAAATATGATAAATCAACTAATAAAGAATTTGCCTAATCTCTAAATGCACTCCCTCCCTCCTTTCAGAAAACCAGGTAGATATCTTCTTTGAAATGGTTACTAAACATTTGAGGAATTTTATGAACAACTCAAAGTACAAACTCATAATCTGCCTACAGCAGAAAGAAAAGCATGCAAATACCCAGCCACTAACACAGACATTGTGATTAAACCAGCTGACAGTGGAGGTAACAATGCAGTCATGGGCAAATATGTTTAATTTATCAAAAAACATATCTGCAGCCCCAGATGTTGTGGTAAGGTAGCTAGAGATAGAAGTAGTATAGTCAACAACAACAAAAACTATATACTGTTGAGGACAAATGATTTGTTGTAAATATTTTAAATGAAGATCAAAAAGCATTTCTAAAAAGTCAACCTTCCTAAAAATCCAATTATTTACTTCCTGGCAAAGATACACAAACCTGCAGTTAGACCAATAGTCAGTTTCAACGATAGTCTAATCGAAGCCATGTCAGAATTGATTGATTCTGTGTTACAACCAAAAGCAGTCAAACTAAACTTATATATTATAGATTCCAGGCATGTATTACAGAAACTTGAAAATATTAAAATGTCAGCAGGATACATTTTAATAACATTGAATGTCTGTGCATTGTGCAAGTCCATAGACCAGAGTATAGGACTGAAAACAATGAGTCATTTTCTAAATAACAAAAACATTTTGTACTTAAGACACAATGAGATTCTAATAGAAATTGTACATTTTACAATGAAGAATAACTACATTATTTTCAATGGACAATTCTACCACCAAATTAAAGGAGTTGCCATGGGAGCCGAATTCACTCCCTTCCTCGTAAAGCTATTCATGGGGGACTATAACAGAAACCATGGTCTTAAAACTCACAACCAATGCAGAGGAAATATATTATGCCAGTTCTGCTTTATAGAAGACATCTTTCTAATCTGGAAGGGTACTGAAACTGAACTACTCTCATAGATCACTTTCTTGAACAAAAAAGATTATAATACCTTGACCTCAAAGCATAGCCAAATGAACATAAACTCTTCAGATCTTGAAATGTCTGTCAAATTACTGGAACACACATCATAAGAAACCAAAGGAAGATAATTCTAGCCTACATGCATAATTAACAAAGGGACAATTATAACATGAAATATGGATTTAAAAACTCAATCCAGATCCCAAAACAATTTTACAACCCAATTCTATAACTCCAGTACATTCCTTAAATAAATTCTAAAAATGTATTGGGATACCCTAAAAACAGGCCCTGTAATCCCACAATACATAGGTAGTACACCCTCATTGAGAGCACCAACTTTTGGAAATACTGTTTGTCCAAATCATTTGAAGCCAGTAAGAAGTATACCTAAAACGTGGCTTCACCATGATTTAAAATGCTTCTATAAATGTACCAAATGCAATGTATGTACACATGCTGTTCTGTTGAAAAGCTCAGGGAATTGAAAAGGAATGATTATAATGTGGTTATCATGAAATGCATATAGTGTAAAAGCAAGTACAATGTTTACATCAATTAATGTATATGTTGTAAGAAGTACATCGGAATTACAAAGAGAGAGAGTCAAGTGTCCGAATAAAGGAACACCTACGCTTGATAAAGATTATAGATACAAGATACCCTCTCTCTGTCTACTGGCAACAACAACGTGCAGAGGCCAAAATTGAAGACAATCGATTTGCTAGTGTGGAATAAATATGATATCTGACAAAAGAAGTGGGAACAAGAACCTCTTCATGTGCAAAAAAAGAAGCCAGATTGATATTCTATATAAACAATGTAAGTAAGGGACTAAATGCTGATCACAAAGTTAATGCATTTTTATAACCAGTGTGCAATACTGGAACAAACTTAAGAATTCAAGATTGTCTAAGATACAATATGCCAATTCATCTCAGAGTTAACTTTATGCTGGTATTCTTCACATTAATATGTGCATACCAACTGATGATTTAACAACATAGGGCCTCATTACGAGTTCGAAAGGTAGCCGTGCCTGCATTACAGGCACGACTACCGCCGAACTCGCATCCGTCACCGTCACCCGCGAATGGGCACTTACCGGCCCATTACGAGTTGAATGGGCCGGTAAGTGCCCATTCGCGGGTGGCGGTAATGCCGTGCTCCTCATCCCCATTCTGCCCCATAGGGCAGAATGGGGTTGGGAGAGGGAGCAAACAATGGGCCATTACGAGATCGCCCATTGTTTTCTCCCTCTTCCCCTCGCGGGACCCAGTAAGCATGCCTGGTTTTCCCAGGCGTGCTTACCGTGTCCCGCGAGGGGACCTCGTAATGTGGCGGAACGGGTTGAACGGCGCCGTCACCTTTTACGGCGCCGTTTAACCCGTTCTGCCAGGGTCGTAATGAGGCCCATAGTCTCTATTGTTGTAGCAGTAACAAACACAGTGACCTATCTAATTATCATTTCAATATCTAGGGCTCAGGAATTTAACTCATAACAAGATGTATAATATATATTGATTTTTGAAAATAACAAACCACAAATGCTTCCAAAAGTATTACATTAGGTGGTCAGTTATCACAACAGATTACAGTCTGCAGCCAAATGCATAATAACATCTAGAATGAAAATGTTATTGTTTGAACAGGTATCAAACCACCTTCCCAACTTAAAATGGCTGCCACATTAAGATATTGTCATGCACACAGAGTAACGTCACCACTGAGATGTTTTTATGGGCTGGGATGAATCAGTTTCCCAACTTAAGAGACGTTAGCATGCTCACGTAGTATCATCATCACTGAGATGATTTTCATGGAAATGGAAGAACACCATTCCACACTCTAAAATGGATGGAGCCTCGAGAAATACATGCAGCACACGTGAGATGAACCAACAAGTTCATTTTACGAGTAAGTCTAGTTTCTGAAAATAATATCCTGTTCTTTGTTGTAATCAACTATCATTTAACTGTAATATTAAATGTACGTATAATACACAAAAACTACCTCTATGATTATTTTCTCATGTCACCATCACAGCAACTATGGACAACATAAAGAACGAGTAACTTTACTAGTAAGTTCATTTTACTCACTTAAAACATCACTTCTCATTAGATCAGTGCTCTTGTTTAACGCATCATTAAATAATAAATGCATACCCTTAAAGATTCAAATAGTATTGAACATGAAGAAATTATACAAACTTTAACATTTGATGACAATAAGGCTATAAATACACGAACAGAGGCACCAGTAACTGGAGAAAAGGTTCATAAGATCATAAATGCAGTTGATTGGATTGTATTTAAAATTACACAACATCACCAAATGAATAAAAAAATATGGAATCAAATCACCAACTGAAACAACAGAGTGGTACATGAATTATCCTACAATGGCACACTTTGGTGAAGATTAGAAATGCCCGAATGCTAGAACTAACTTGTAGAGGAGGAGTCAAATGCCTCTACCAGAAGTCCCGCCCCTATTCTGCCTATATGTTGGAAGCCAGATATTGCAGCATGCACAACGCCAGTAATGATACCTATACCGCAAAAGATCTTCGAAACAAGGTATCCATTGAGAAAGCCCTAAAGATGTGCCCGCAGAGAGATGATGGTCTCTTAAGAAAGATCCCTGAAGATGTGTAAAGATGAATAAAAGGGAAGATGGATGGCATCACATGAGGTGAAGACGATGCACTAAGAAGAATGGTCAAAGAAAAGAATGAATAGACCTTATGGAATCTGATGACAAAATAAAGAATGAGTAACATTTCATGTGCGGAATGAAGATTGGACATGCAAAGAGCAATGAAGAAAATATAATCCGTTTTATAACTGTACAGATGCAGCAATGAAAGTAGACTAAGTAATCATGAAGGCTGGCTATAAGTAGTGAATAGACTGCAGGTGGTGCCGCCAATATATATATACATATATATATATTTTCAAACGAAAATTAAGCCCAAAAGAGGGCCAAATCTGCGGAATGCACTCCCAAGAGCAGCCAGGTCCAGTAAATCCAGTACTTGGCAATAAGGGGCTGCACGGCAAAAGTCAGGTAGCACCAAATGTTCTTTATTCATAAAAGGTGCATAGCAAGAGAGAACCAAAAGGTTACATCGACGCGTTTCGCGATCAACTGACCGCTTGTTCACGATAGTAGGGTAAACACAGAAAATGGACTCATATAAACACAATACAAACTCTCTGGTTACAATGTATATAGTGTCTCATACACCAAGTAGCTCAAATGTAGAGAGAAAAACAATCGGCCATATTGTAGTGACCAAGTGTTACCTCATACTGACCTTAATAGTCTGAAATAAAACCATTAGATAAAATGCTGCGCTTTGAACGGTAATTTACAAATTTAAATATTGCCGCTGATGTATACGCCTACGTCATTGGCAATCTCGGTCTAACCTATACATAGAGCAGACGTCATGTATAAGATAGGGTGCAGAACGGGTCAAATCACAACACGTATAGCAATATTAAACCAAGGGTAAAGTGCTTAGTGCATGCACAATAGTGCAAAGTGCAAAGTGCTAAAGATAAAGTGCAAAGTGCGAAGTACATAGCAGCAATAATACGGAAGCTAAAGGTAAACAGGGCACAGGGAAAGGAAAAAGGGGGGAGACAAGGGGAAATACATGGGGATCAAAATTTCATTCTGTATAGCAAAGATAATGAGCATAGTGCTCTACGTCCATGGGTGCACGGTTCGTGTAGTCACAGTATTTGAAAACCAGCTTGACCTCCCACATAAAACAAGGAGGATGGCAGAAGGACGTGCAGCCATGGACAGCTAAAGAATGATAAAAACATATATAGATCCACAGTAAAGTGCAAAGTGCATAGACCATAAAAATGCTCCAATTTAAGGGGCACATAGCTTTCCTAATGTTCCTTAAAATTCACCTAAATAGTGCATACATGTTATATAGGCCCGTTTACTCATGAAAATGCAGTGTACCTATATTATCCATAGTACCCTGAACATATAGTTAATGATTTCAAAATACGAGGCAAATGCAATATGAGTAGACTGTGTCTAAAAGAGTTCAAAAACACTGTGTAAAAGACAATATAATACATGATTATCAATCTAAAAAGATAGATATACTCCCTACTAAAATACATGTTAAAACCAGATAGAAATACAAAGCAGGCCATTCATAGTTTATGAAGAAATCACCAACAAACCAATATCAAAAAAGTATCAAAAAGGTATCAGAAAAAGTATCAAGGAAGTGTCTAAGGCAAAATAGAATGATAAAATAATAGTATTAACATAGGGCAAAGGGAGAATGTTATGTCAGGGAACCCAGAAAAGCAACAAGAATACATGCAAAAAATACATAAAAATGTGTGCTCTTAGGTTCCCAGAAAAGTATATAATTCTTCATCCAGGTTGTGACCCCTGGGTTTCTTGGTCCCAAGGTCCAAAATAGATTTAGTCTCCAGTTGCCTTAGCAATAATTCTCGATTGCCTCCTCTTGGTGACTTGGGCACTGTAAGGATCCCAAAAAAGGAAAAACCCTCAAGTTTACTGTCATGATGGGACTGAAAATGCAAAGCCATCGGATAATTGGAGTCAGTATTTCTGATGGCCCGAATATGTTGAAGTATCCTAAGTTTCAGTTTGCCTTTGGTACTGCCCACATACCACTTGTTGCAAGGACAGTTAAGAACATATACCACATGATCAGTATCGCAAGTAATTCTGGATGCAATCTTAATGTTTGTACCCAAAATGTTATGGGTATAGTGGGTCTTATTAGAAGCGTATGTACATGCTTTACATTTGGAGCACTTGTAAAAGCCGCAAGATTTAATGTTAAGCCAGGCATTGGTTGTAACATTCTCAATGGGCTTCATAAAACTGGGAACTAAAGTGTCTTTGACTGAGGTCGACCGTCAAAAAGTAATATGAATATGGTCGCCCAAAATGGTGTTTAAATGTTCATCAGATTGCAGAATGTGCCAATGGCGTTGCATGACTTTACGTATACTATGTGATTTGGCTCCAAATGTTAAAATAAGACGTGTCTGATTCAAATCAGTGGTAATATGTTCAGTAGCTTCCCGCAACAATAGCTGTGAGCGATCCATACTTCTCGCTTTCAGGAAGGATCTCTCAAGAATTTTTTTGGGGTAACCACGTTGTTTGAAACTGTTAGCTATGAGAGCGCATTCGTAATCAAAGGTTTCAATCTTTGTACAATTTCTGCGTATACGAATGAACTCGCCATAGGGGATACTCCATTTGAGGGCGGTGGGGTGATTACTCAAAGCATGTAGTGGAATATTTGAACTGGTAGGCTTTCTGTATAGGCTAGTGATAAGTTCACCCTGGGCCACAGTAACAATAATATCAAGAAAAGTGATAGCAGTCTTGCTGTGGGTCTCGATGAACTGTAAATTCAAATCATTAATGTTAAGTACATCAACAAATTTTAGCCAGTCAGCACTGGTACCCTCCCAGATTATAAACAGGTCATCAATATATCTGAGCCAAAGGGCAATTTTAGATGTGAAGTGACTGTTGCTAGGATTCCAAACTACAAATTTCTCCCACCAACCCATCAACAAATTGGCATAAGGGGGCGCAAAGGTGGAACCCATCGCAGTCCCCTGAAGTTGCATATAGAACTGTTTGTCAAAGAGGAAACAATTATTAGTTAGACACAAGTCAATCATCTCGAGAATCATCTGGGAATGTTGAAGATAATTCAGAGAGCGTGTATGTAAGAAATATTTGCACGCCTTCAGGCCATCACTATGTCTTATAGACGTGTATAAAGAAACCACGTCAAGTGTTGTAAGTAGGAAGGTAGATTCCCATGGAATGCCATCTATACGACTCAAAAAGTCTTTGGTGACCCTCACATAGGAGGGCAGAGAGGTAACAAATAATGCCAGAGTCTTGTCTATGAACCTAGAGGTGTGTTCTAGTAAGGCCCCACATAGTGTGACAATAGGTCTACCAGGAGGCCTAATAAGACTCTTGTGGATTTTTGGCAAAAAATAAATTGTCGGTATCACTGGGAATTTATGATGTAGATATAGACAAATATCCTCGTCTAATAAATCCTTCTCCTTCCAAGTTTGTAAAAGATGACCTAGTGTGTTGCTCATGTTTTCTGATGGATCACCAGGCAAGATAGCGTAACAGTCCTTATTTAACAATTGTCTATGTGCCTCTTTGAAATAGTCTACACGATTCATGAGGACAATGTTCGTACCTTTATCCGATGGTTTAATAATAAGATCCGTCATCATACTCAAGCGCTGCATGGTGCCTTGTTGTGGTACTGTGAGATTAGATTTATAAGTCTCTCGTTGTTTCCTAATCTTCTTTAGGTCATCAATGACCAAGTCCTGAAAGGCCTCAACATGACCTCCAGGATTAAATACTGGATTGAAACGTGACTTAACTTTAAGCAAGGTCTTACCTGGCCAGGAAGTATCAACATACATGGAGGCAGATTCTTGGTCCCAAACATCAGTATCCGGATTACTGTCCGAATATAGGTGTTCCAAATCTCTGAGGATGAGCGCATCTTGAATAGAGACATCAGTGCCGCCCTGGAAGTTGATATGAGGTTTGGGTTTCGGTGGATACATGGCGAAAAACTTCTTTAGTCTGACTTTACGCATGTATTTGTCAAAATCAATCCTGGTTTCAGCATAGTTGTAGCGTGATGAGGGACAAAAGTTGAGACCTTTTTGTAGTATGTTGGTTTCATCTGTAGTAAGGGAGTGTGAGGACAGGTTTACAATGGACATATCCAACGTGTTGCTTTCTATAAGTGTTTTTTCTTGGTTCCAGAGCGTGTTAGTCGCTCCGGCTTGTCCACTTTGGATGTGGAGGCCACGCCTTCCCCTCCTAGTTTTTTTCAGTCTCTTTGGCCCGGAGGTTTTCCTCTTCCTTGACCTCTGGATTTCTTTCCACTGTTTAACCTGCCCTCCATTCCCAACAGTCTCATCTCCTCTAAAAAATTAAGCTTCCTAGAAGGATGTTGTTCACCCTCACTTTCAATAGTATCAACGTCCGAGGAGGAAACATCGATAGGAGAATCTTCAGTTGCACTTGCAGTAGGTTTGGGAAGGTTTTTGCGTAGATTATCAAACCGTTTAGCAAAGGTCAGTACTCTTCCCTGTTCATAATCTTGTTTGTCTCTAATGAATTTCCTTTGTTTACGTAATTGAATTTCCTTCTCATATGTTTTACATCTGTTCTCAATGCTGGTACGGAGGCTCTTTCCTTCATCATTCTCTTCGAGTTGTTCCAGCTCATTCTCAATATCCTGAATTTTGGCTAGAATCTTTTGGCGATCCATACGGGCATATTTAATCAAGATATTAAGAAATGTCACTGAACAAGTGTTACTGGATTCGCCCCATTCCTGCAGCATAGCTGGATCTTGTTCCTCAAAGGAGGGTGTGGTGAGTATTCGCAGACCTCTTGGAATGCGTCCAACATCGATGTAATTTTGTAAGGAGTGTTCCTCCCACCACTTGCTAATCTAACGTCGTCTATATTTCTCCAATTCCCTGAGTAGTTTGATTTCAGTATTAGACTTATGATCCAATGTGGGCACCTGTGATAAAGGTTTGTTGACAGGTTGCATTTCACAAAAAAGTGTGGCCGCTTTGTTTTTTCTAAGATTCTCCCTTTCAACTTGTGATGCCATAATATAAGTGCACTATGCTATCTGTATGCACATAGAAGCCCTTAAACTTTAAGCAGTGTTAGCTCTCGAGCACACCAATGTAATACAGTGTGTGCTGTAATTCCTTAAACGGTTTATCCAATAAGCGCAGGTAAGGTAGAAAAAACAGAAGTAGTAACAGAACGTAGTCCTACCTGGGTAAATGCAAATTTCACGCGTCCTCCGACGCAGAGAAAAGTCCACTCCGTATCCCAGGCAAGGCACGGTAGAGCACTGCAATTCTGTATCCACGCGACTTGAAATCAAGATGGATATACCAGAGCACTCGAGCAAGCCCTTTGCAGGATCCAAGAGGGAAACTCCTCATGCGCTTCACGTAAATAGATGGGTGCAAAATCCAGCGTCGTAGATCCCACGGCGTGAAAATATTTTCAAACGAAAATTAAGCCCAAAAGAGGGCCAAATCTGCGGAATGCACTCCCAAGAGCAGCCAGGTCCAGTAAATCCAGTACTTAGCAATAAGGGGCTGCACGGCAAAAGTCAGGTAGCACCAAATGTTCTTTATTCATAAAAGGTGCATAGCAAGGGAGAACCAAAAGGTTATATCGACGCGTTTCGCGATCAACTGACCGCTTGTTCACGATAGTAGGGTAAACACAGAAAATGGACTCATATAAACACAATAAAAACTCTCTGGTTACAATGTATATAGTGTCTCATACACCACGTAGCTCAAATGTAGAGAGAAAAACAATCGGCCATATTGTAGTGATCAAGTGTTACCTCATACTGACCTTAATAGTCTGAAATAAAACCATTAGATAAAATGCTGCGCTTTGAACGGTAATTTACAAATTTAAATATTGCCGCTGATGTATACGCCTACGTCATTGGTAATCTCGGTCTAACCTATACATAGAGCAGACGTCATGTATAAGATAGGGTGCAGCACGGGTCAAATCACAACACGTATAGCAATATTAAACCAAGGGTAAAGTGCTTAGTGCATGCACAATAGTGCAAAGTGCAAAGTGCTAAAGATAAAGTGCAAAGTGCGAAGTACATAGCAGCAATAATACGGAAGGTAAAGCTAAACAGGGTACAGGGAAAGGAAAAAGGGGGGAGACAAGGGGAAATACATGGGGATCAAAATTTCATTCTGTATAGCAAAGATAATGAGCATAGTGCTCTACGTCCATGGGTGCACGGTTCGTGTAGTCACAGTATTTGAAAACCAGCCTGACCTCCCATATAAAACAAGGAGGATGGCAGAAGGACATGCAGCCATGGACAGCTAAAGAATGATAAAAACATATATAGATCCACAGTAAAGTGCAAAGTGCATAGACCATAAAAATGCTCCAATTTAAGGGGCACATAGCTTTCCTAATGTTCCTTAAAATTCACCTAAATAGTGCATACATGTTATATAGGCCCGTTTACTCATGAAAATGCAATGTACCTATATTATCCATAGTACCCTGAACATATAGTTAATGATTTCAAAATACGAGGCAAATGCAATATGAGTAGACTGTGTCTAAAAGAGTCCAAAAAACACTGTGTAAAAGACAATATAATACATGATTATCAATCTAAAAAGATAGATATACTCCCTACTAAAATACATGTTAAAACCAGATAGAAATACAAAGCAGGCCATTCATAGTTTATGAAGAAATATACATGTATAGAATCTGGATATTCGATGTCACAACTTTTAGCCAGGACCCGTGAAAGAGAAGGGCTGAAAATATGGCGCAGCAGAGAAAACAGGAGAAAATCGAGGAACGGTTAAGAAGGCTGTAAGGCCCAGTGTCTAGAATTGGGGCAGCCAAGAACTGGTTATCTATTCAAGGAGATACAAGGAATGTGAGAAGTGAGGCGAGCTCTTGTAAAGGTGTAACAGAAAGACACTATGAGTGCCAAGTTTTATTCATTTAATATCATTAAATGCAAAGAACAGCTAAAACATGGTCTCTTGTTACATAGGGTAGATGGAAATAGAACATGGGCAAGCAACACACAGACCTGAAGGTAAGAACGTGCTCGCACTCCCTTCTATTCTCAGGAACAATGATACTTTGCAAGGCCAAGTTCAAAGACAATTCTAATGGCAGAAAGCATGATGGATGATGGGCTAATTGGGTGGAGAGGCATGGTCAAGTCCACCCACCAGCACCTGGGGTACCAGCTTGCATGCTGCTAGCGAGATGAATATTCCAGAAGGGTACAAGTGTGCCAACCAATTATAGAGGGCAATGTATTGAAGAACCCTATAGTTTGAGAGCCAATGGTGTGTCATGTATCTAACAAATGTTGAGGATGACTTGCACAAGGGGTGGGCATAAGTTGTCCACCTGACTATAGAGACCCAATCACAATTCAATCCCCTACAGAAAGTATACTTAGATGTTCTCCGTAGACCAACCACAATCCTAATTAAGTTTTCTTAGTTTGCCACGCAGTATGACATCACATATGATGAGTTTGTACTATAAAAGTGTTATTTTTTATGTAATGTGTTGGGATTGTGTTGTGAGACATCCGCTGATGTCTGTTGGTCACCCTGTTTTAGACAACTGAGAATAAATCAAATTACCTTTGCCAACTTCCAGAGTCAGTAGTATTAGTGATGTAAGAGTTATTCTGCATCCCCATCCATCTAACGACACGCTACCTCATTTAAAAGGGCCTAACGGTTCAAACTATAACTATAAAGACAAAAGGTTAGTAAAATAACTTTGAATGGTATTTTACTAAAATGTTCTACAGGCCAGAATGTCAAGTGTCTGTGAAGCACAAGGTTACTCCCCAGTGAGTTACAAGACAGTCAAAAAATATATTTTTTATGAGTTGCTATGCTGCCATTAGACTGCAAATTATCAGGTATAGCAGGATTGTGGAGACAGATGACATTGTCAAGTAGAGTGCTACACTATCATTTATTACTTCATCATGTAGTACATCAACAATACTCATTGTGTGCTAACTAATTTATTTTCTGTTTCTTCTTTCCCTTTCTCTATTCTATTTCAATGGTTAAAAATAGATTTTTGTCCTGATCTCAATGTTGTATTACACGTAATTAAAGTTGAGATTTTTATTTCATTTGTACTTTTTATTTCTGTGTGAAAATCCTAACAATGAACTTCTTTGATTTGTATGGGCAACTAGATGTATGATTCAAATTGTTTGATTTAATTATGTTTCCAATACAGGACTCATTTAATATACATAGGTCCTGAAGAGGTACAAGTGAATGCATGAAACATGTGTTGGCCTAAAAGATGTATATGATTTTAGGAATATGACTTCATATTTGTTTGTTAATCTCTTTATAAACTCCATATAGTTGAACAACTTCCAATTGTTTTATTTTTATTTTTCCAAAGAGGTACTGAGTAGTAGGTGCATACTCCACAATACATTAGACTATACAAACAGGCACAAGGGGGATTAGTGCCATTTTAGGGCCTTGCTGGCAATTACTTAACACCTTTAAGAACTAAAGATACACATGTGATTCCTGGAGGACACACATGATCATCTATGTTTTCAAATGCCAAGCCAGTCCCGCCCTCAAAGGAGACCTCCTTTACTGCTGCTCTCATTCTTCTTTTAGTCATTAAAAGCACACAACCTCTTTGCCTCCTCCTTCAAGATATATGTTTTTTTCTCTGGTTGCTTCTGTCAAAAAAGGCTGGGATGTCTCTAATCAATACGACTCTCACCTACAGAAAGGGAGGCACAGGGACATACAGTGAGACAGAGAGAGAGAGAGAGAGAGAGAGAGAGAGAGAGAGAGAGAGAGACAGACAGAAAGACAGAGAGAAAGAGAGAACAGTAGAGCAGTAAGTGATACACCGGGTACATCTAGTATACTTCATTTCATGTGTCTGAGCACTAAAATTTATTAATTTTAATATACAGTCTTTATGATGATTTCATTTTATTATTACATATATATAACCCTGAAGATCATCAAAAACGATTGGCATGTAAAAGTATTTTGCTGTTGAAGCTGTTGTAACTGGAGTTATATATTAATTCAAATGGTCAGAGCTATTCAAATTTGATAACACGTGACATATTAATAAAACGCAATTTTCCTGATTTTCCAGTGGAGGCCTCTATGTTGAATCCCACGGTGCAGGAAAAAACTGGTGGTAATTCCATCGATTTTCCCATGGAGTCCTATTCCTTCCAAAATGGGAATAAACACTGCCCTTTCATCACTTGTCATCCTGCGGTAAATCTACGGGACCAAGTGTCAGTAATGGTAAGTGGGATGGGCAGTAATTTGTTGGATTTACCATACTGCCAAATTACCATCAAACTCACAAAGAGGCCCTTAGTCTTCTCATGGAGTGATAGGTTGGCATCATTTGGCAGACATTTCAAACTATTGAGGGTGGTTATTCTTGACAGTCAAATGTGTGCACCCATACATTGAAAGTATCTGGGGTTTTTTCACTATGACATATTTTATGACTAAAGAAAGAAAGCCTACTATTTTTGACGATGAGCCAATTGATTTATGGCCTCGTCTTTATCAGTGCTATACATGTATAACTTATTGTCTGTCCCCACCAGATAGTTACTAATCCCTCATGACATTGGTGGCATCAAAGTCTAAAACAAATTCTGAAAATGTTAGCGGAAACTTCACTCCTGAATTTTAACAGTTTGAAGTATACAAACAAACTATGTCATAGCTTAGTGTAAGGATGTAGAAGTAGGCGACCGACTTACATGTGCCATGCTTTTAGCTAAAGACTTTTATTAGTGTGCAAATAAAAGAGAAAACCCTATCTGACCCTAGTTCTACGAAGGGTTTCCCTGCCTCAACTAATACTAAGGAAACTGTCAGGATGTCAGTCCAAAGCAAAGAGACCACTGTCCTCTGTAAAAAAAAAAGGAAAACTTTGGTAACTGAAGCCAGAGAAGCACTTGCTTTAGAAAGACCAGAATTTTGATGTCATGTGCCTTTATTGAAGAAATACCCATGGGCTTGGTGACTAGATTGGTGAATAGAAGTAATTTGAATACCACTTTGCAACAAGGCATCCTGCAAACCCCAACAATACAAAAAGGAACTTTCTTTAATGTTTAACGTGATTTTTACAATAGGAATGGTTTCAAAAGTGACTGTTAGTAATTCTTTGTTCTTATCTTCCAGGTACTATATTAGAAAGGACGTGAGCTCAACACTCAGAGATAGGTAATTCAAACAAAGCAGCGGTCTTCAGATTAGCTTTTCATATGCTTGAGTTTTGACAAATTTTTCACAGTCTGTAAATTCTCAACATGATCATAAACTAAATGCAGTGCTTGAGCATTATCTGTAACAGCTGGCACTGCCCAGATAGGAAGCAGCATTGGAGAATATTCTGGAGATAAACAAATGGCAATGTTCCAGTAAAAGCAGGTGAGGCTTTACCTGGACAATGCCTTCTATAATTCACCTCAGGTGTATAGTTCTTCCTCTGCCTGGTCTCTTGATCCACCTTCTCGTCCCTTGACCTCATCCGAACAACCCACACTGCAATGTCCTTTCTGCCCTCTTTTATCCTCCCTCTTCCCACTTGATTGGTCCTGCGGCTTCAGTTGGTTCCCGGGGCCAAATGCTGACTTCCTTTTCCCCATGAGCCAGGATCAGTAGAGCACATAAAGCAGACTTTAAGCCCTGCCACCTTTTTGTATGTGGGTCCACCAGTTCTAGGTAACGGCGGCCCGCTGCAATTATAGTCAATTGCAAAGTTCATGTCCTCCTTGAAAGGAGTGTTTGGATTGCCAATCTGACTGGAGCAGCACACCGCTGCATCCCCACTCGCCACGCCTCTCTCCCCACAGAGCTATGTAATAAGGTCTCTGCTACAGGGACATCTCATAGACTCAGTCCTATAGGAGAAAAAGAGGAGCACTGGCCAGCATGTTTCTCAGGCGGTATGGGGCATGTAGAAATGGAACTCAGGATATTCAAGCATGCACATGTAGAAGGGACAGAGAATGGGCCCTTCCATCTCCCTCACCCCACCACAGGGGCTGGGCTGGTTCTTGCAAATACACTGGTAGGCCTCCTGTTACATGTGGAGGGGGTCCCCATCCCCTCTTGACAGGATCAGATATCTGACTGTGTCATATCTATCTGTAGACAACTCACATAGTCTGTACAACAACTGGATTATTGGGCTATGGATGGGACCTTAAGAGCATGATGATAGAGCTGACTTAGAGCTTAAGGTATTTTTTCCTGCTATAAATGGGTACATATAACTATGATTTGAGAGCCTTTCCCAAGCTACTGCACTACATTTTATTCACAGCACTGAACATTCAACAATCTCATCCTCCATGAAGTGACTAAGCAGTTCTGTCTCTTGGAGGATCAAGATTGGAGGATCATATTCCTCTATGGTCCAATGACCGTATTTCTCCTCCCTATTGTGTTCCCAAAATGGTCCCACAGTGCTTTTTTCTCTTGGCTGTTTTCCCTACTTTCTGTCCCCTCCTTTTTTTATTCTGTGTTTATGCCCAAGGGCTATGTGTGTTGGTATATGATTCCCTGCCCTATTTTGTTTGGGCTTCCTATTCATGTTAGTGGCTTCATCCTGACTCCATGATTGGTGCGTTCCTCAGGAGCTACACTCTTTATTTCTCAGTCTGATGATGTGCAATCTGGATGCTCACTCCAGGCTGGATTTGGTCTACTTTGAGATTTGGCCACTGCATTCATCAGACTAATTCTCTGCAGTCTGGATAGACACATTGCACAGGAGGCATGCACATGGGCTGACGATTTTGTTGATGAATTGCAATTTTGCCTTTCTGTAAAATATTTTACTAGGTATCTTTAAGCTTACTCGATGGGACTGAAGGCATTAACATCTCCCACGCCCTGTAAGGGCCCCCCTCCTCATGCCTGATTCATTGATTGATTGTTTATTCGTATAGCGCCTATAATCAAAGTGTTTCAAAGCGCTTCAAGGAGGGAGGGAACATGGGAAGAAACAGTTACATTCCTACAAGTCCTTGAAACAGTTCAGAATGTCAAAAATAACTATCAAATCATAACAGATAGTACAACTGCTTTGAACAATAAGGGAGAGGCAAGGGAGGAAGAAAGGAGACAAAACAAGCAGTGATATTACTATGCCTGACGACAATTGTTGCAGTGCAAGAGCGACGAGAGGAGGGGGAAGGAGGGGAGGTGAACGGGAGAGGAGAGAAGAGGTAAGTAGAGGAAAAAAACAAGTGACTATCCTTTAAAGGTCAATGACTGATCAAAATAGTGCTGGGCAGGGAGTGGGAGGAGAGAAACAAGAGGGGAAAGGGGAAACAACGAGCTATTATCAGAGGACAGGGACCAATGATAAGAGTAAGTGCTAAGAATAGTTTAGAGGTGGAGGGGAAGTTAAGAGGTGGAGTGGGGTAGAATAGAGGTGGAGGGGGGGCAAGCAGGCTACAAAGACAGGCGACTACGAATTATTCTGCCTGACGGCAATTGGGTAGTGCCAGAAATTGAGCAGAGGAAGGAAAAGAGGGGGAAAGGAGGGGAGGATAGAATGAGGTAGAGGGAGGAGAAAAGTATGGGTGGGACAGGGGGGTGTAAGGCAAGAAGGGGAGAGAAAGGTTTAAGAGACCATCAAAAAGTGGGAGAGTGAGGGGTGTGAAGTAGGCACAGGCATGGGTCAAGGGGGGGACAAAGAGACACTGGTGGGGGGCAGGGAGGAAAAAGGAGACACTGGCGGGGGTGGGACAAGGGGAACACTGGAGGGGGGGACCTGGGGAAACTGACGGGGATTCAGGAGACAATGGTAGGGTGATGGGGGGGACACTCGAGAAAAGGAGTCAGTGGAGGGGCACAAGATGCAATCGGGCCATGGGGAGAGAGGTGGGCACATAGACGCACTCGGGGCTCAGGGAGAGGGTGGGGGGCACATCGATGCACTAGGGGCTTGGGGGAGGGGGCACGTCTATGAGCTCGGGGCTTGGGGGAGGGCGCATGGACGGACTCGGGGCTCAGGGGGAGGGTGGGGGGCACATGGATGCACTCAGGGCTCAGGCAGAAGGTGGGGGGCGCATGGGCGCACTCGGGGCTCAGGGGGTGTGTGGGGGCACATGGACGCACTCAGGGCCCAGGGGAAGGGTGGGAGGCACATGGAGGCACTCGGGGCACAGGGGAGGGTGGGGGGGTCACCTGGACGCACTCAGGGCTCAGGGGGAGGGCGCATGAACGCACTCGGGGCTCAGGGGGATGGTGGAGAGCGCATGGACGTACCTGGGGTTCAGGGGGAGGCTGTGGGGCACATGTACGCACTCAGGGCTCAGGGGGAGGGTGGGGGGCACATAGACGCACTCGGCGCTGAGAGGGGGTGGGGGGCACATGGACACACTGGGGGGCACCTGGACGCACTCGGGCTCAGGGGGAGAGTGGGGGGTCACATGGGCACACTCGGAGCTCAGGGGTGGGCGCAAGGACGCACTCGGGGCTCAGGGCGAGGGTAGGGGGCACATGGACGCACTCAGGGGGAAGGTGGGGGGCGCATGGATGCACTCGGGGCTCAGGGGGAGTGTGGGGGGCACATGTACGTACAGGGGCTCGGGGGAGGGTGGGGGGAACATGTAAGCACTTGGGGCTCAGGGGGAAGGTGGGGGCACATGGACACACGGGGCACCTGGATGCACTCGAGGCTCAGGGGGAGGGTGGGGGGCACATGGACGCACTCTGGGCTCAGGGGGAGGGCACATGGACGCAGTCAGGGCTCAGGGGGAGGGTGGGGGCACATGGATACACTCGGGGATCAGGGGCAGGGTGGGGGCACATGGACACACTTGGGGTTCAGGGGGATGGTGGGGGTGCACATGGACGCACTCGGGGCTCAGGGGGAGGGTTGGGGGACACATGGACGCACTTGGATGTCAGGGGGAGCTCAGGGGGAGCCTGGTAGCTGGTTAATCTTGACCTCTAATTGTCTTGCCTAAAAGCTTAAGACCAAACACTGTAGGAAATTCTGCAGCCTGGCTCTGAAACAAGCATATGTAGGACATTTTAGGCTCCAAGAGTCGCTATCATGCCACTGAATCCAGTAATGCCATGTATATTGGAGACCTCTCAATCCTGATAGATAGGCCAACATCACTTCAAGGTAATAGCTCCATCTGATCGCCTCATGCCGCGACACCCACAATACTCGCTAGTGAACACACCCTTACCAGGAGGCCCTGCATGTATGACTCTTGAGGGGTCAGGCTCCCCATCTCTTTACTACCCGGTTTTCCGTTTGTGAGCCCTGGATTCGTCTTTGCACTGCCAACTATTTGCTCTGTAACTTCTTACAGTTGACTTGGCAGTACCAGATAAATAATTGTAGTGTGTCAGGGGATTCCTAAAATCATAACCTAGCATTCAAGCCTCCACGCTTCAAGGGCACACCTGAGCACATCTGGGGTCCATCACACAACCACGCTGTTTTTCTAGCACCACCTTCCAAGTACTAGAAGCTGCCATGACTTGAAAATGCTCGTTGCCATAAGATGATGTATTTCCCCTCTTTCTGAGCAGCATTCCATCTGATTCACCCTCAATGACTACACATGCACCCCTACTTCAATAAGCATGTACTTTCTACCTCAACGCTTTCGTGTCTCTTCAATTGGTAATTTGTCTGTTTAATTTCTTTATCTCCCACTGTTCCCTGCCTCTCACCTGGATGGGTGAATGGGGACACATTCCAGACAAGCCCTGGTGCTTCAACTAAAATCATCTCCACCTAAACCTTCTCAGATAAATGTACCTCAGTATTAAGGCCCTTTAAATACAAGCTTTTCCTCGCTTTCATATTAAAAGAACAGCACCAAAAGTGGGTGCTGCACACTTACTTTCAAACATCATCTGGCATTTGGTATCAAACGCGGCTGAATTGCATGTGCTTTTCTTTTAGAGTCGGCCCACTTCTATTATGTGCCAGGGGACCGGGAGCGCATTCAAGCGGCTATGCAGCAAGACACCAGTGTGCAACTAAAGAGAAATGCATAACTTGTTAGAAAGCAGTGTAACTAGTTTGATGCCCAAAACGTCCTGTTGGAAGTTGCATGCCTGTGTGACTAGATAAGACCAGAGAGGCCCTGCTAATGGGGTAAGGTTCAGCCTGAAATAATGAGGAATAGTACATTTCTGATCTTCATAGTGAAGTAAGATGCTGACTCAAGGTTCTCAAGATGATGTTTTTTTATTTTCAATAGCGTGCGTGCGTTTGTACGTGCGTGCATTTTATCAATGCAGATGTTAGGTACGGTCCTGTGGCGTGCTCCCATTAAACATTCAAGACTGAATTTTTTGTTTTACAAACCTCTCTGAGACCCACAAGAGGCCCTCGTGCAGAACCCCAGTACCTTGCAACGCTGCAAATCCACCCCAGGGAGATATTCCTGCCTCCTGCCAGAGGCCCAGCTAAGGCACTGCCGAACTCTTGCTGGATGCTGTCCTGCTCTTATCCTTTGCTGCTAGGAATTCTAGACAAAGGCTGGAACTTTTTTGCTGAGCATTCAATGCTATGTCTGTAGAGTAGTCAGGGCACACTCCATGTCCTGACTGGCTGCTGACTGCTCGCCACCAGGATCCTTTTCCACTGAGATATTTTAGTGCATACCAGTTTATTGCAGATATACAGCTATTTTTTTTCTCTTGCCCACATTACATGAATTGTGTGAGAATGGATGTGTGCTTCAAGACCAAATTAATGTCTCTACAGAAGCTGCCATTCTGAGGGTTCTTGTTCCCATCACCTCCCCTCCACCCTGCAAGTCATGTACCTTAACCAGTTGTACATTCAGTCACTGAACACTACTGGGCTTATATTAGTGCCAGTTCTCTTGTCCATTGTCAACATTTCTCTTCCGCTTGACGTTTTAGTGTGCTCCCGCCCTGTCCTTTCCCAGTATTCTCCCATTCCCACTCCCTCCCTCTCACTTTCTACCTGTTCTATGGTGCTCTCCGTCTCTCCTATCTTTTCTAACTGCTTCTCTAGCGACTATCCTGCTCTCCTCACTAAATCTAGTAGGAAGAAGTTTAAAAAGGATATTCTGGTCTCCAACCCAGGCCTCCCTATCGCTGACACCTATACCAGTGCCTCCTCCAGGCAAACGTTCACCGACATCCTCTTTGTTGTTCCCTCACAAGACCTAGGGACTCTTCATATGGTCTCTGTGCTCTCTCTCCTTTCTCTTCTTCTCCCATTAATAGTGGCACCCATTGGGAGGCCCTCCCGGCATCCTTCCTCTCCTCGAAGATCATCATTAATGTTCATGTGAATGGCACCGTCTTGGTCCAAGGCCCTCAGGCCAACCTTCTCCTCTTCGATGGACGCTTCCCGCGTCTCATCAATTTCCTTTCTTCTGCTGTCCCCTCTCCCACCTCCACGGCCTCCTCGCCTGCTCCCTCTCCCTTGGCTACCTTGCCCTCCCCTCCTTCCTCTTCTGCCCCCACTCAGGCTTCCTCTACACCTCCGCAGGGCGTACCTCTGCTTTGTACCCCTCCCCGGAAGTCTGTCAAGGACAGCAACCTTCTCCACATTGCCACTCTTAACTCTCGCTGCGCTGTCAAACACTCCTCTGACATATGCCGCCTTCTGGAAGACCTTGACCTTGATGTCCTTGTTCTCACCGAGACATGGTTCACAGCCAGCTCTGTCACATGCTTTGACACTCTCCTCCCTGATCGCTACAAGACCCTCTGCGAACTCAGGTCCAACCGTTCCAGAGGGGTGTAGCCCTCATCTTCCAAGAGTGGATTCCTGCCTCTGTCATTCCTATGCAGGCCTACTCCTATTTTGAATCCCTTGTCTGCAGGCTCTCTCTCTCTCCTAGCCATTCCCTTACTGTGGCTACTATCTATCGGCCACCTGGTCAGATCTCCTCCTTCCTCTCTGAGCTGTTGGACCTCTCCTTCTCCCTCCTGGTCTTGACCACTCAACTCCTTCTTCTTGCAGACTTCAACATCCACCTGGATGCTTCCTGTCCCTCCTCTGGACTCTTTTGAGACCTTTGCAACTCCCTCTCCCTCACTATTCTCCCCTCTGGCCCGACTCACTCTTTAGGGCACACTCTGGATGTTCTCATCTCCTCAGACCTTTCCCTTTCTATCCCTCCCACCACTCCTCTCTCCTGGAGTGATCACTTTCTCCTTTCCTCCCATCTCACCCTCTCTACCCCTCAGGCCAAGCCAACTCCAGCACTGCCACCCACCTTCTCGGTCATCCAACCCATGAAGTGTGTGTCGGTTGAGGCTTTCGCCGCCACCTTCTCTCGTCCCGCTACCTCTTTGGCTGACACATACCCTGACACAGCCCTGTCCATGCTACACTCTGCTATCTCTGATACTCTGGATGTTCTTGCCCCTGTCATGAGCATCTGCCAGAAGCCCAAAGCCAAGTTCAACTCTTGGTACAACTCAGACCTCGTCTCCCTTAAACACAAGTGCAAGGTGGCTGAGAGGAAATGGCGTGCTTCTGGTCCATCCTCTGACAAACTGGCATGCGCCTGCTCCATAGGCAATACCGTCTCTCTGTTCACACCAAGAAATTAGCTCTCATCCAATCCCGCGTCTCTGCGGCATTGAACAACTCAGCTGAACTCTTTAAAATCTGCAAGGAACTGGCCAATCCTGCCGCAGTCTCTCCCTCTCCCTTCCCAAGCTCTCTGGATGGCTCTGGTCGCTCAATTCATCTCTAAAACTCAGGATATCCTGTCCTCTCTCTCCTCTCCCCTTCCTCCCTCTGCGCCCTGCTCTTCCTCTGGCCCCTCTTCAGCCACCTCTCCTCCCACCTCCCTGCCTTTCCCCCGTTCTCCCCTGATGAGGTTTCCAGACAAGTCCGATCTATGAAAGTCTCGTCAAAACAGGTTTACCCCTGCTTCTCCAAAACCATCAAGGACCACATCGACTCCCTGGCGCTAGCACTGGCTGACTTTTGCAACCATTCCTTCACCACTGGAGTCTTCCCTTCCGACCTGACGCACCACCTTCTGCACCCTCTTCTTGAGAAACCCTCTGCCGACTTGTCTTGCCTCCATCACTCCTTTCCTTGGCAAACTCCTGGAAAAGCTGGCAATCTCCCAGCTTAATCTCCACACTGAATCTGTTGGCTGCCTCCATAACCATCAGTCTGGCTTCAGAGCTGCCAGAAGCATGGAAACTGCTCTCCTGAACATCCGTGAAGACCTGCTCTCCAACCTTGACTCCAACACCCCCTATGTCCTCATCTTTCTTGATCTCTCTTCTTCCTTTGATACGGTCAACCATGCCATCCTGCTCAATCGTCTCTGTGATAACCTGGCCATCATTGGTCAGGCCCTGGCGTGGCCGACTTCTTTCCTCTCTGATCGACCCTCCCAGGTTCAACTTGGGTCCTTCTTATCCTCTTCTGGGGCCCGGGGCCTCAACACCTTCAACTCTCTCTTCCTAAATATCTTCCTTCTTGAGCTCTTCTGTCATCCGCCTCCAACTCCCTCAGAGTCAATCACTACTCCAAGCAACAAGTGGGTGGTAGATCTCTCGCTTCGGCTGGGGCCTCCCTCTGCAACAGCCTCCCTGCCTCACTGAAACTTGAGGAGAACCATCTCCGGTTCCGGAAGCACCTCAAAACCTTTCTCTTTGCTTCTGCTTTTTCTCCTCCCCTCCCTTGCTGAATCCCTTGCTGAAACTGCACTGGTTACCTGGCCACCCTCTGTTCTCGGGCCCAGGTCCCAGGTCCCCTCCACTGCCAGTCGGACTCCTGCACTGCCTTCCTGGCAACCCCCTACACTCGGGACTGTCTCTGTATCCCTACAGTCCCACTACCAGTACTTGACACCTGATGTCTGCACTTACCCTCGCACTTGCCACCAGCTGGCCGTACTTTACTTATTGTTATTATTCTTTATCCCATGTACTGCACTTCCCCTCTCCTGCTCTCCCTTGCACTTTTGCTCTTCCCCCTTCCCATACACTTGCGCGATTTGAATGACACCTGGTCTAGTAGGATCGCTGTCTGTCTTCCCTCTGTTCCCCCTCCCTTGCCTCATGTATTTCAAGGCTCGTTATGAATGCCATATCATATCATATATTGTGTTGTGCATTTTTATGTCACGTTAACAATCCTAATTTATTAAAGCACTGTGGAAGCAGAAAACAAGAAATAAGCAAACTGAAAAAAGCTATATCCGTGAAGTCTCAAAGATCGAAGATATCCCCAGTACAAAAAAGCGCTTAATATTGTAACATTCGGGTTCTCTCTGGAGGGCGTCCAGCAGTTGTTTCCAAATAGAGGTTCCCTGGACTACTAAACGTATTCCATCTGCTGATATCAGGGGAAATCTCGATTGAACTGCACGTGTCATCAGAGAGGATTGAAGTTGTCTGGGTGGTGTATGTCTCTTTATCTTACAAACGGGAGGTTTGGGGGAAAACCATGGATGCACTTGTGGACAACCGTGGAATTCTTAAATGCAATTCTGTCTGCGATTGGAAACCAATGAGGATGGCACAGTAGATGGGTGGCGCAAGCCCTTTTGGGCATAATCTTGGCCTCGTTGTTCTGCAGCACCTAGAGCGTCTGGATTAAATTTTTACTGGCACTCGTATAGATAGACATGCAATAATCTATTTTAACTCCTATCTTGCCTTTGCAATAGAGCGCAAGTGAAACTTGCTAAAATAACACCTAATTTGCCTAAATAACTGTAAGTAACAGGTGGTGGTAGTGACTACCGAGTTTACCTAGGAAGTCACTTCAATGTAGAATCGAGTGCAATAGCCAGTATATTTTTTAGACAAAATGTGTAGAGTCTGTGAGTCCAGGATCATGAATGTTGCTTGACCAGAGGTGTGATCAGACTTTCTGGCAGGTGTAATTGTTACCAATTCACTGTTATTGTCATTTACTGAGCCAATTCCTCTTCATCCAGTCCCTTATGGCAATATAAACATTGGATAGGTGTTGTTTAGCTAGGGCAGTATCACTGGACAGATCAAAGAACACTTGAGTATTATCTGTGTAACAGTGATACCCCACATCCTGGTCATGCAGTGGGTTTGAATGCAAATTGAAGAATAAGGGAGACAACACAGATCTTTGCAGAACTCCACACAGTATAGGCTTGGGCTCGACTTGACATGTCCCGGATACTCGCACAATTGACACAATCTTCAAAGAATGATTGGCACCATTTTAGTGTTATGACTGGACTCCGGGGCGATTCTTTATGGCATCGTTGGCGGCTGCAGCCGAGGTTGAGGCTTTGTACATCCAACATGGCGCCTGAACCGCGAAGGAACGGTGTAGTTCCTGGGACGAGAGACGGGAGCGAAGTCCCTCCTCTCTCCCCGGAAACAGTATATGGATCCATGGCGCCCAAGCAGCAATGTGTTGCTACTGTCTACAGAGGCTCTGCTCTGTGTGTTATCGTCATTAGCTTGCGAACCCCTTCCGACTTGCTTTCAACTCGTTATTCCCTACTTACTCGGTCTGTATTCACTTATAGGGATACACCGCCCTCCATACCCTTTTCCTCCGGCTCTCGGATCAGATTTGCATCAGCTCTCATAAGCAACTCTCATTTTCTTGACTCCGAGTCCTAAGTCGTATCGTCTCCTCCTCTTACTAGGGTTGATTGCCATTTCTTGTATATCCCCAGAACACAGTATTTACCGGTCACGTCCCGGCTTCCCTTTCCAAATTCTGCTGCAACTTTACCGGGACTTCTCATTCAAGTCCTCTTCACACACAAGCACTGGTAGGAACCTCATCCGTCAAACCTACTCCTTCCATCCAAGAATAACCCCTTTGTTCTATTTACTTTGTTCTCGTAAGATTGGGCATTCTTCATGGCTACAGGATAACTCCTCCCATTAGCCCTACGTGTCCACCCACCAGGTACATTTACATCCCGTCCGAACACTCTGTAAGGTTCCTAAAAGTTACCTGGATTAACCCTTTCCTTTTATTTCCCCCAGTGGGCCACACGAATAACCTATTCAAGGATACTCACCTCTTACCTTACCTACAAGAACGTCCCAACGCAAGACGAGGGAACAGCTGATCCAGTTCATCCTTCAGCGCTCTCAACTACCAGCCGGGTTTTCTTCCCCATGAGGGTTTCCCGGGAGCTTTCTTTTGGCGCTTGTGTTTGAAGGCGCCGGGAGAGAGTTTCAGGTAAACTTCTCTAGTCATCTCCTCTAGTCGAAGACAAGGTAGAAATTGTTTTCTTGTTGTCTGCGGGATTGAGTGTGGGGTTCCGCCAGAGGTATATAAGAAACCACTAACAAGCTAAGACTTAGGGCCTTACAAACATGTTTTCAATGGGACTTTCCCAGGTGAAAACGTTTCTGTAAATCAGGCCCTCCGTGTCTTACTTGAGACCCTGCTCCCATCCAGAGTATTTTGCTAGATGGAATGAAGCCTGCGGTCAGGGACTCATTGAACTGTGTCATGAACAGCAGTATGCCACCAATCCATTCAATGATAATACGACTCGTAAAGAGAATACTGCGGCGGGAAGAAGGTTTTAAATTGGTAATGATCTTTCTAATAGCATCCGATGGGACCTCTGAAAAATCAAAAGAAGAGTCAGAATTACCAGAGGAGTAACCCTGATAGGGGGGTTTGAGGTGAAAAAGTTAAGTCTTCGCATTTACAGGCTCTTAGAAGATGGGATTTTTCATAGAAGAAAGTGTGGCTCTGTTCCTCAGCCACTCAATCGTTATAGGTTTAGGTGGAGAAAGGCAAGGCTTGTTTTAAGGAGTCGCAAGGATTTAGAAATAGGTATGTTAAAATGTGCTGCTATTTCAATCTCTTTCACATAAAGGAGTTTATTATTGAGGGCGGATAGGTGGCCAGAGAGCACCAAGTGAAGGTCTCCCAATACAGATGTGATATTGCATGCCACTGCCTCGCCTTTCTGCAGTGTTATCAAGCCAATATCAGCCAACAAAAATCGAATGCCATCCTCATTGTAAAAAAAAGCTTGAGGAAGCTTCAAACTTCCTCTCCTGGCAGAGAGCCATGTGTGTTGCGTGTTCGCTGCTGGCACCCCCCTTTGGCCTCTAGCTCAGTTTAGAAACTTACTCTGTTCCATTAAATTGAGCAACAGCATCCCTGTGATTCACAATGCTACAGAACTACAAGAATAGACACAGACAACACAAACATGGAAAACATGACGAAAGGTGTTAGCACCTTATGCCACTGACAATTAGCAGTCATTCTTCACAGCAGCGTCCACAGCCAGTAAACCCATGCATGCTATAAAAGATAAAATAGCCGCTGCTGCTGTGTTAAGGATATTATTATGTGCCCCTATATGAACACTGAACCTCTTGGCCACTTGCATGACCCTCAAAATTTAGAGTACAAGTTACTTTATCCCATTCATAATTGATAAAATAGGAGAAGTACATGGCTGGAGGCAGGGTTCCATTTTCCAATGCAATACCATAGCTGACGTTCTAGTAATATTTTGGGTGGTACTAGAAAGTAATCTTAGGAGTTCTAGTGGTCCTAGTTGACATTCCCTCTCAAATATAATATTAAGGAATTTACATTTCCCTAGAGAAATAACGGATGACATATCAATCCTAAGCCCTGGACAGAATTCTCGTTTGAGCTACTTCTATCTCTGAATGGGGTTTATTTCAAATGGCCCATTATTTTGTGGATGTCTCTGAAATTGACAGCACAACAGGTGTGACTTCTTTCTTCAACAGTGAACCTGCTGCGACCTCCTGTTCGCTTGCAGAACATTACAACAGTAAACACACGTCTGCTTGGTTAGTTAAAGCAGTACAACAAAGTTACCATGTGGGCATCATTACGAGTTTAGAATATGTGCACCTGCTGTTAATCTGCCAAACTCATTTACTGTTAACTTCCGGTCACCTCCTCGGAGCTGGGTGTATATCCTCCATATTCGGACTTGGTGTTATTCCTCATCATGGAGTCCCAGAGGACTTTATTGCGTTACTGAAATTACCGCTGTTTGGAAATTCCACCAGTGGTATTCCTTCATTTGTTAGAGGTAATGTAAAGGAAAAACCTCCAGCCAGGTTCGGCAGCTTTTTCGTCCTCTTTCCCTTCAAACTCGGAATATTGCAGGGCGGGCAAAGTAGTGGTCCTCCAATTTCAGGCACTTTTTCTACTGCACCACCACCCGTAATGAGGTCCTGTTGTGCTCATGACTAATTGTATAGCTCAGAGTCAGTCTGGAAACGTTTATAACTTAAGATTTGGGGAAAAAGTAATTTTCTGGCACTCTGTCCGTGTTGCATCAATTGTGGCTTTGACATTTTTAAATGTCACAACAAAACTCAGCATCCCACGTTTGATTAAAGTGAACTAGCTGTGCACATCCGCGTAGTGGAAAGAGAGCAGTATGCTGGGTGGCTTTACAGGCCCAATAACTTATCCTATGTGGGATGTTGTGGTTCAAAAAAATCCGTAATAACAGCAGAACTGCTCTGCGATTCCTGCATCTACTTTTATGGGGGATGTATCTTCAGCCAATTGCCCTCCATACATCCAGTTATGGAGGACAATCTTGCATGCTTTAATTCTTGATGGCAATTAACCCAGGTGGCTACCCAAATAAAATGGGTGAAAGAAACCAACTCTGAGGCCCTTCAAAATTAGATTATGGGGCTGGAAGAAGAAAGGTGGGAGCACTGTGTATTGGGCTATGTCAGATAGAATTTATTTTCTCTATTTTAAGGGTAAGCCTTGGAAGCTATGCTATTGCAAGCAACTACGTTAGTTTCTAATTCAACAACATCTTATTCAAAATCTTAAGATGGTTTCTTATTCACCAGCTAAGTATTCACACTCCTTGAAGTTGGTTTCTTATTCATTGGCTAGAGCATTTTAATACGCCAGACTTTATGGCGTTGGCTTGCCATTCACTAGCAGTTTTACCCATTGTGGGGAAAAGTGGTGCTACCACATGCTCCTTATATCTCATGGTCAATTTCAGTCAATTACCCCTGTAACTTCTTACTTTCAGTCAATTACCGGTCTCACCCAAAATCAAAAGAAACATTAAACAATACATTGTGCATTGGCAGTGGAAGAGCCAAGTTTTACCTTGCACCAGACAGCAAGTGGAATCCATTCCAAAAATGGTCTCTTGTGAGTCCAAAGTTAGAGAAAAGCACCCGTCGCCATACAAGTAGGAGTAGCATGCCTAATGAACTTTGATGGGGGTGGGGGAGGTCTGATAACAATGACAGAACAAACACAGGCTAATTAGCGTGACTGTTCAGCAAAGAGCACTGTCATCGATTCTTGGAGTTGGGTTACGGGAGGCGCAACTTCAGATCTCCACTTTTTTCCACCATACTGAAGCGAGTACAGATTGTTTGATTTGGAAATAGTCATGCCTGGAGTTAAGATGGTACAGCTTACACGTGATGAAGTGAGTACTATATGATACTGCTATTTTGATTTTCTCTGATGTGTATAAAAATGAGCAGAGGATAATTGTATATCTGATACGTCATTTGGTGTTGAAATCTTTTAGCTATATCATCTTTTAGCTATGTGATTGAGAATGATTAGCTAAGAATGTGTTTCTGAATTAAGAGTGCTACAGTTAAAACCATGTTAATATGGCTGCCGCTCAGCATACGCTGCTGCCCTACCTCGTTTGGGCTGTTGCCGTGGCAGTGGCGGAAACAAATAATGGGCGCATGGCTCCCTGACCAGCTTCACCGATCCGATGCCCCGTGATCCATATCAAAAGCCGTTGGAGACGAGTGAGTACAATTTTGGCATTGGCGTTTGCGCCTAGGCATATTGACCAGTTCTGCAGACCCAAAGGTGGACTGATGGGATCATTTGATCCCTTAGGGAGGCCAATAGTGCTGGCTTCAGGTGCGCTCTGGAAATCATGAAGATAACGGTGCTTTAGCTGACCAGAAGCCGTGTGAGAATTATGTGAAGTTGACTTGATCCATTATGAATCTAATGTTGAGATTGGTTAGTTATTTAGTCTTCTTTTATTTGTGTATGAAAAAAAAGATATTGATCAGAATAAGAGGTTAGGACTGGGAGCTATGTTAATTTGAATATGGGACTTAACCTAGAATAAGTGTTGCATTACAAAGGAAATTGTTTATCTTTATGGGTAACTGTTAGGGAGAATTCTCTGTTTAGGCTGAATTTCCTAACCTAATGAGTCCCCCAGCAGCTTTGCTGGATTTTTGGGGTTTGTTTTTTTCTCCTGCCAAGAGTCAGACTCTTTTACCCTCACTCTTGGACATGATTTGAGTGTGTTTCTTTGACTCTAGATGTGTTTAATGGGCTATGGGGTCTTTTACTCCATAGGGCTTCATGTGTTATTGTGATGTGTGTTACACAGCACCCTCAGTGCAGTAACACAGGGGTGTCATAGTGACCCCCCAGTATAGACTCCATACCCTGGGACTGGCTACTGTCTCCCAGGGCATGTAAAGTCACCATTGACTTTACTAGTCTTAAATTCTGAACAGAACCAGTACAAACCATCATATTGTGGACGCACTGGCTGGGGCAATTCAATTGCCCCGGGGTCTGTTAGTCGAGGGGGCACGTCTCCGTCCCCCCTGATCGAGTTTTGGCTGGTGGCAGTGGATACTACTTTTTATATTCAACCGCAAATATTTCTCTATGGGATTTTCCCATTGTTCGAGGCTACTATCTTTATTTATTTAATTACGATAGCCTCGAACATACCGCCGGTTTATTTAATTAATATTAATTCTCTGGTTGGTATTTTTTGCCAAAACTCGGTTCTAAAATGGCGTTTGTGTTCTCTTCTGTGACTCCAACCCAAGTCGAGCCCTTTGTTCCACTTTTTGGCGGCCTTCTCCACAGAAGCCCTCCAAAGTGGTGCCACTCTGTCTGGGTTACTTAGGAGGGGTGGAGGGGGATTTAGGCACCCTGGACTGAGTTGCCTAGGCAACTCAAGTCGCACTCCATCCTGATTGGCCCAAGTGGTGAGCCGGCCGGCTCACCACTTAGTATGTTTGAGTGACAGCTAGGCTGAGTGAATGGGGGTTTTCTGCGTAAAAGCAGGGCTTTGGGGACTGGAACTTCAGAAGTCGCCAAAGGACCTAAGAATCCGACGAGGGAGAAGCTGAGCCGACCTGCCACGACGACACCACCGGTGGAGCCCTGCTGGACCGTCTCACCACTTTTCCCAACAACAGAGGAGATCTCCCGCCGGAGAGTCTTCTTCCTTTGACTGGTGGGGATAACCAGTTTCACCGTCTTTTCACCTTCCCGACATATCTCGTGGCCGCCTTGCCTGTGCCAAGCACCCCGGCAACCGGGATACCACATTTTACCACGACCGCGAATAAAAGGGTATTACCTTTAACCGGAAAACTCTGCGGCTGGTTTCTTCCCTGGTAGTGCAACAACCTTCATCTTTCCTCCAAGTCAAGATCTTCTCTTCCCCTGGACGACGACGAGACTTGCACCCACTGCCAGGAACAACTGCCACCGCTGGAGAATCCTTCCCACTTAAGGTACCGTGTCCCGCCTGGCTTCCCTTGCCACCGACTGTACGGGGTAGATTTAGCCCCCGGCTTTCGAACCTGGGTTAGCCTGGGACACCCTGGCTAAACTTTTCTGAGCCTCACTAAACCCTTCGTGAACTCTCTGCAAGACTTTCTAAGCCTAGTGTAACTGTGTGATCTTGGGCGCATTTGTGCTCTGCTCTCTCTAAGAGTGGGCCCAACCTTTGAACTTTGGCTCACCAGTGACTTTTGCTCTTCTGCCTTGCTAACAGTGTTCCTAAATCTTAGAGTGGTGTACCTTTCCATATTCTGTCTTTTTCCCTCCCTTTTTCACAAACTTATTGGAGTGCCATCTAGTTAAGCGCTCACCTCTGTATGAAAATAAGTGGTGTTTTACTAAGACTGATCTGATAAGGAATAAGGGGTGTATATATTATAATAGTAACGGTGTTTAGAATGTTTTACAATAAGAGTGCTGGAGTGTTTCAAACAGTGTGTTTTTAAATAAATAATTATATATGTTGATACCAAAGCTCTGGTCAGTGTTTGTTTGTATTATTGTGTCTGAGTGCCTATTGTGTATACTTTGCATACTGCCTAACTCTTCTTGAGGGAAGTCTGACTGCTCAGCCACAGCTACCAGGTAAATCTGGGTGGTACAGACTGCTACCAAGTGGGTTTACTGCTAACACCTGTAGTCCTAAATCTTTTGCAGTGTTCCCTAAGGGAACTGCACAGGTTTCTGCCTAACACTGGTGTACAGCGGTGGGATTTGTATTGAGTATACATTTTAGAGTGCTTTAGGATACCTTCGTACAACTAACCACAAAGCTTAGCACTGAAAAAGTAATCTTTCTAACATGTCAACTATGGAAAATTATAGTCAAGAGTCCCTTGCTACAAAAACTGCTGATTGTTTAAGAGTTCTCTGTAGGCATAAGAACCCCCTGACTAAAGGCAAGAAAATGGAATTGATAGAAAGGTTGTTAGCTAACCAAAGTCTGGATGATGGTTCAGAGGAACCTACCATGCCAGAAACTGTAGATAACAGTATAGAGATTGATGTTGATCAAAATGCTGATATTCATGAGGAAGAGTCAGAAGAGGAGGGTGAGGCTGCTGTGACTGTCCCCCCTAGGCCTCTGTCTGCTCTACCTGCTGTACCTACTGGGCCTTTGCCAGGTCCCACACGTAGTCCTCAATATCTTGAATTAGAGAAAATGAAACTTGAACTAGAGTTCAAGAGACTGAATACTCAGGCTGAACAGAGACACCAGGAACTGAATCAAGATCTAAGGCTAAGGGAAATGGAGCTCAAGCATCTGCTAGAAATGAAGAAATTATCTGTTGAAAATGCTTCTCTCTCTGGCTCCTCTAGAAGTTCCAGTCCTAAAAGACAGCGGATGCCTAAAGAATTGGTTGGTATGTATGAGCCTAAGTTGGATGTGTTGGATTGGTTGTCTCTGTTTGAATACAATCATGGGCTCCAGAACATCACAGGAAATGACTTACTCACCTGGTTGGTCTCTAGGCTTCCCCCTGTTGCAACTGATGTGGTAATGGAGTTGGGGGAGGAGGATAGGAAAGAGTATGAATGTGTGAAACTAGCTCTGATAGCTAGATTTGGGAAGACCCCTTCCCAGTATCTTAAGAGGTTTAGGACCCTCAAAAAGCATGATGGTACCCCTTGAGCTACCTGGGTGAGTGAGGGGTTGAAAAACTTAGAGGGATGGATTAAGGGTTACAAGGTGAACACTTATGAAGGTATGAAGAATCGTTTGATGTTGGAGTCAATTTATGATGCCTGCTCTCCTGAGCTCAGACAGCACTTGGCTGATTCAAAGGAATTAGATTCTCGAAAACTAGCTAAGGCTGCTGACTTGTGGGTTGCCAACAGGGCCACTCACAAGGAATCTGGGGTAACTCAGAAAAAGGATGAGGGGAAACAGCCAGAAAAGGACTCCAAGGAGAATTCTAATACTGCAAATTCCAAAGAGGGCCCCAAACAAAACCATAAGGGTAAGCCACAAGGGAAACCAAAGCAGAATAGTGTCTCCTCTGGTGCCAAACCAGAGGGAGCTCAGAACAAGCCCCCATTCCAGAAGGCATTCGGTAAATGCTTTGTTTGTGGCTCTACTGACCATGTGAAAGGAGATCCCAGATGCAAGGGTAAACCTTCAGGGATCCGACTTTCCTCCTTAGCCTTCACTCCAGAAGAGGGAGTCCCAATGGCAAGTGGAAACTTTCTATTGCTGGCTGATGAACCCATTGGTGTCTCAGCCAGTGTTTCTTTAGTCTCTCTGGGGTTGTGGGAACAACAGAACTTAGATGTGTATAATTCTATCCCAGATAATACTAAAGAGTATTATAAAGACAGTGTCCAGGTGAATGGTCAGGAGACTCCTGCCATTAGAGACACTGGGGCCAGCATAACTGTGGTGGATTCATCATTTTTAAAGGCAGAGGATGTTGCTAAGGCACCCAGATGTCTCACCAAGTTAGCTGGAGGGCCTGTGCAGATGTGTCCCCAGTTACCAGTTCTCATCCAGTGTAATGATATGGCTGTAAAGATACCTGTCAGTATACAATGTGAAGTACCAGGTAGGGTTCTGTTGGGTAATGACCTGAAAGCTCTTGGAGTTGTGTCACATACCCCCAGACCACCTAGTAAAAGGTTACAGGAGCTCCAAAAACTGCAAGAGAGAAAACCCTACAGGGGTTATCTCAGGAGATGATGACAGAGATCACTCCTTTACCACTGGAGCAACTCACTGCAGTAACTACCAGATCAGGAGCAAAGGGGCAACCCAAGACTCCTAGGAAAAAGTCAGCAGCAAGCACTCCAGTGCTTCCAACAGTTACACCTGTAATTCCACCTCCAGCTGAGGCTGAGAGGGAGGTACAACCCTGTGTGGTTGAACTAGACTCTGAAGAAGAGCTAGTAGGAGGCCAAGAACGTATTGGAGATCTAGACCCTGAGGACCATCCTGTGCTGCAATCTTTACTGGCAGAAGGTGGGCCCAGCAGGGCACCTTTCCATAAGGGGCAAAGAGAATGTCCAACTCTGGAGGGTCTCCGCCACCAGGCAGCTGCTCAGGCTGATGGGCAAGAGCCTGGGAAGTATAGGTTGCACTGGGAAGATGGCCTCTTCTACAGTGAACCAACTGAGTCTGAACCTGGAGACTACAAACGCCTTGTAGTACCTCAAGAAAACAGACAACAGTTCTTGCACTTAGCCCACGAGATTCCTTTGGCTGGTCACTCGAGTTTCAAGAAGACCAAGGAAAGGCTCTCACTCTACTTCTATTGGCCAAAAATGGGGGCAGAAGTAGATAAGTTTTGCAAGAGCTGCCATACCTGCCAAACTTCTGGTAAGGTTGGCTCCAAGAATGTGGCACCTTTAGTGCCTCTCCCAGTTGTGGGAGTCCCATTTGAGAAGGTAGGGATTGACATAGTCGGTCCCCTTGATATCCCAACCTCCTCAGGCAACAGGTTTATCCTTGTTGTAGTAGACCGTGCTACTAGATACCCTGAGGCAATTCCTATGAGGACTGTTACAGCTCTGGCTGTGGCTAAGGCCCTCCTTGGTATTTTTACCAGGGTTGGGTTTCCTAAGGAAGTAATATCCGACAGGGGGTCAAACTTTATGTCCCACTACATGAAAGCCATGTGGAAAACCTGTGGAGTTACTTACAAGTTCTCAACCGCATACCACCCCCAGACCAATGGGTTGGTAGAAAGGTTTAAAAGAACCATGAAGAGCATGATAGGTGCTTTAGAGGAACCTCTGAAAAGAAAGTGGGACCTTCTACTGCCATGCCTTCTCTTTGCTTATAGAGAAGTCCCTCAGGAGGGAGTAGGTTATTCTCCCTTTGAACTTCTCTATGGCCATCCGGTCAGAGGTCCATTGGCCCTGATTAAGGAGGGATTGGAAGGTGCTCCTCCCCTCAAGCCAGTCAGAGTGACTGACTATGTGATAGGTCTCCAGAGGAGAATGTCATACATGATGGCAGAAGCTAGTGATAACCTGAAAGCTGGACAAGCCTTGGTCAAGCATTGGCATGATCAAAAGGCTAACATGGTTGAGTTCACTCAAGACCAGCTAGTTCTCGTTATGCTCCCAACAAGGCAGAGGGCCTTGCAAGACAAATGGATGGGACCCTTCAAAGTTGTGGGAAAACTTGGAGAGGTCAACTATCTGGTGGATCTGGGCAGACCCAGGGAAGCTCCTAGAGTCTTCCACACCAACCGACTGAAAGAGTATGTCTCCAGACCTGAAGTAGGAGCCTTGCTTCTAGCTTCAGCAGCAGAGGAAGAAGAGAGTGAGTCTCTCCCTAATCTCCTCAGAGGTGTACATTTAGATGAAAAAATTGAAGGAGTCAATCTCTCTTCAAATCTGACACCTGAGCAACAAGAGGAGTGCAAATCTATGTTAAATCAGTTTGCCTCCCTGTTCTCACTCTCACCAGGCTTGACCCCTTGGGGACAGCACGAGATACTCACTGGTGACTGTCTGCCAGTCAAAAGCAGAGGATACAGAATGTCAGCAAACGTGAGAACCCATATCAAGGGGGAGGTCAAGAAGATGCTTGATCTCGGGGTAATAGAACCCTCTACTAGCCCATGGTCTAGCTCAGTTGTGTTAGTACCAAAGGCAGGATCCAAAGACTTGAGATTCTGTGTGGACTATAGAGCTCCTAATGCAGTCACTAAGACTGATGCCCACCCTTTACCAAGGACAGATGAGTTGGTGGATAAACTTGGTGCAGCCAAGTACCTCAGCATATTTGACCTTACGTCAGGCTATTGGCAAATAGCCTTGACAGACCATGCCAAGGAGAAAACTGCATTTTCCACCCCAGTTGGCTTGTACCAGTTTAAGGTCATGCCTTTTGGATTAAAAAATGCACCTGCTACATTCCAAAGGATGGTGAATCAAGTTCTAGCTGGGATGGAGGACTTCTGCATGGCATACTTGGATGACATTGCAGTCTTCAGCCATTCCTGGGAGGATCATGTGAACCACCTAGGGCATGTTTTGCAGGCTCTTGGACAGGCCAATTTGACTATCAAGGCAAGTAAATGCCAAATAGGTCAAAGTAAGGTGGTCTACCTTGGGCATGAGGTAGGAGGTGGAGAAATAAGGCCTTTGCTCAGCAAAATTGAAGCTGTGCAAAATTGGACAACACCTACTACTCAAACCCAGGTGAGAGCCTTCCTAGGCCTCACTGGGTATTACAGGAATTGCATTGAGAACTATGGGACCATAGTTTCTCCACTGAATGTAATCTCCTCTCCAAAATTCCCTAAAAAGGTCAAATGGAATGAGGAATGCAATCAGGCCTTTGAAAAACTGAAGAAAGCTCTTTGTCAAGCTCCAGTATTAAGAGCTCCTGACTACCACCAAACTTTCATTGTACAAACTGATGCTTCCAATGTAGGTATAGGTGCAGTTCTAAGCCAACTGGATGAGAAGGGTAGGGAGCACCCCATTTTCTTCCTCAGCCGTAAACTGAAGGATCCTGAGACAAGGTGGGCAACAATCGAAAGAGAATGCTTTGCTATTGTGTGGGCACTGAAGAAGTTTAGGCCATACTTGTATGGTTCTACCTTTGTCATTCAGACAGACCACCAACCCTTGAGATGGTTAATGCAAATGAAGAGAGAAAATCCAAAACTATTGAGATGGTCAATCTTCCTGCAAGGGTTTGATTTCACCATTGAGCACAGGTCAGGGTGTCACCATCAAAATGCTGATGGACTCTCTAGGATGTATGTCATCGGCTAGAGGTATGAGGTTCATCCAGGAGTGGATTAAATCCTCCTGTCCCTTAGTCTGGGGGGGGGGGGCGAGTGTTAGGGAGAATTCTCTGTTTAGGCTGAATTTCCTAACCTAGTGAGTCCCCCAGCTGCTTTGCTGGATTTTTGGGGTTTGTTCTTTTCTCCTGCCAAGAGTCAGACTCTTTTACCCTCACTCTTGGACATGATTTGAGTGTGTTTCTTTGACTTTAGATGTGTTTAATGGGCTATGGGGACTTTTACTCCATAGGGCTTCATGTGTTTTTGTGATGTGTGTTACACAGCACACTCAGTGCAGTTACACAGGGGTGTCATAGTGACCCCCCAGTATAGACTCCATACCCTGGGACTGGCTACTGTCTCCCAGGGCATGTAAAGTCACCATTGACTTTACTAGTCTTAAATTCTGAACAGAACCAGTACAAACCATCATATTGTGGACGTACTGGCCGGGGCAATTCAATTGCCCCATGGTCTGTTAGTTGAGGGGGCACGTCTCCATCCCCCTTGATCGAGTTTTGGCTGGTGGCAGTGGATACTACTTTTTATATTCAACCGCAAATATTTCTCTATGGGATTTTCCCATTGTTCGAGGCTACTATCTTTTTTTATTTAATTACGATAGCCTCGAACATACCGCCGGTTTATTTAATTAATATTAATTCTCCGGTTGGTATTTTTTGCCAAAACTCAGTTCTAAAATGGTGTTTGTGTTCTCTTATGTGACTCCAACCCAAGTCGAGCCCTTTGTTCCTCTTTTTGGCGGGCTTCTCCACAGAAGCCCTCCAAAGTGGTGCCACTCTGTCTGGGGTACGTAGGAGGGGTGGAGGGGGATTTAGGCACCCTGGACTGAGTTGTCTAGGCAACTCAAGTCGCACTCCATCCTGATTGGCCCAAGTGGTGAGCCGGCCGGCTCACCACTTAGCATGTTTGAGTGACAGCTAGGCTGAGTGAATGGGGGTTTTCTGCATAAAAGCATGGCTTTGGGGACTGGAATTTCAGAAGTCTCCACAGGAACTAAGAATCCGACGAGGGAGAAGCTGAGCCGACCTGCCACGACGACACCACCGGTGGAGCCCTGCTGGACCGTCTCACCACTTTTCCCAACGACAGAGGAGATCTCCCGCCGGAGAGTCTTCTTCCTTTGACTGGTGGGGATAACCAGTTTCACCGTCTTTTCGCCTTCCCAACGTATCTTGTGGCCGTCTTGCCTGTGCCAAGGACCCCGGCAACCGGGATACCACGTTTTACCACGACCGCGAATAAAAGGGTATTACCTTTAACCGGAAAACTCTGCGGCTGGCTTCTTCCCTGGTAGTGCAACGACCTTCATCTTTCCTCCAAGTCGAGATCTTCTCTTCCCCTGGACGACGACGAGACTTGCACCCACTGCCAGGAACAACTGCCACCGCTGGAGGATCCTTCCCACTTAAGGTACCGTGTCCCGCCTGGCTTCCCTTGCCACCGACTGTACGGGGTAGATTTAGCCCCCGGCTTTCGAACCTGGGTTAGCCTGGGACACTCTGGCTAAACTTTTCTGAGCCTCTCTAAACCCTTCGTGAACTCTCTGCAAGACTTTCTAAGCCTAGTGTAACTGTGTGATCTTGGGCGCATTTGTGCTCTGCTCTCTCTAAGAGTGGGCCCAGCCTTTGGACTTTGGCTCACCAGTGACTTTTGCTCTTCTGCCTTGCTAACAGTGTTCCTAAATCTTAGAGTGGTGTACCTTTCCGTATTCTGTCTTTTTCCCTCCCTTTTTCATAAACTCATTGGAGTGCCATCTAGTTAAGCGCTCACCTCTGTATGAAAATAAGTGGTGTTTTACTAAGACTGATCTGATAAGGAATAAGGGGTGTATATATTATAATAGTAACAGTGTTTAGAATGTTTTACAATAAGAGTGCTGGAGTGTTTCAAACAGTGTGTTTTTAAATAAATAATTATATACTTTGATACCAAAGCTCTGGTCAGTGTTTGCTTGTATTATTGTGTCTGAGTGCCTATTGTGTATACTTTGCATACTTCCTAACTCTTCTTGAGGGAAGTCTGACTGCTCAGCCACAGCTACCAGGTACATCTGGGTGGTACAGACTGCTACCAAGTGGGTTTACTGCTAACACCTGTAGTCCTAAATCTTTTGCAGTGTTCCCTAAGGGAACTGAACAGGTTTCTGCCTAACAGTAACAGTAAATGTTAATACTAAATATAAAACAACAGTAGCATAGCCTTTGAAGAAGGATACATGGTAATTTCCGAAAAGTATCTGCAACAATATCAAGTCAAGAATTATTGACTATGCTGTTCGAATTTATGTGGTTGAAGAAAGTGATGCATGCATTTGAAAACTAGATGAAATTGTGGTTTAATACATAAAACGGAGATTTGGTTTTTGACTTATGTTGAATTTACTTTTGTATGAATTTTATTTGAATATTAAATGCTTGAATGTTTACATTGAAAACATTTCTTTTTGACTTTAGTAATCTAATGCAAGAGCAAAGCAAGGGGGGAATCCCATAGTAGAGTGCTTCATGATTACCTGTTGGCAACAACGGGCTTTGTGTGACTGGCTGCGATTTGGACATGAGCAGCAGACTGAGGAATTGCTAAGGTAAAATGAATGAAAAATGTGCTTGGAGTGCACAGAATTTAGTAAATGTGTGGATTAGTAACATGGTTAATGGCAAATGTAAGACTCTTGCAGGTGGACTGCCCTGCATTATTCCGATGTAGATTCGAGAAATGACTGCAGGCAAAACACTTTGTGCAACTCAGGGCTGTGTTCACGTATGAGACTGTTTATATGGGAAGAAATAAGTGATGGTTCAAATACCTGAATCAGACTATGAATTGAAATACCTTTAATGCATAACAGATGGTCAATGTGTGATAGAATTAAACATCTGAAGTGTATGACATTAGGTTAATGGGGTTTATCTAATCATTTTATGTGTGCTGTTGATGTTGAACATGTAAAATATACTGAAAGTACAATATAGCATTGGATCCCTCAGTAAACCCTGAGGAAGGCCCATGAGTAATTCGGGAGGACTGAAACATGTAGTGCCTTCTTTCAGTGTGTAGGCCAATCAGGGCATTATGCGATGCTGATATGTTTTTATTCTTATATGAGTTCTCCATATTTAGAGAGTGTACACGTAGGAATAGTGATATTATTTGCACCATAGACGAGTTTTTTACATGTTAGATCTGGTATTGGGTATGTGGGGTCATTGAAGGCCCTTTAAAAATATATATATTCTTTTGGAATAATTCGTTTTCTTTCCTGTGATGCGTTGCTCTCGTAGTTTTAATATTGTATATTTTGTATAAAGTTATTATTGAGTAGTTAAATTGGGCTCTAATAAATTATAATATGCTTGACAATTTCTCTTGCAAGAGTCATTTACTGTATGAGCCTGAGTGTGGTTATTATTATAAATCGGTGAGTTGTTCATTTTGGTTGGAGATTTATTACACAAAAGAGAGGTCATAATTTGTCATCTGATCTGATTTGGTTATCTCAAATAGTCAGTTACCTATTTAAATATTTCTCTATAGGAAATTAATTGGTAGCCCACATTATTCCCATTTACTTGCGAAAAAACATTCAGAGAGGCACGATATACTTGGATAAAGTGAAGTGGTGGGCTATACACACATAGAGATGCTGACATTGTATGGCCTAACATTGTTTTCACATACTAAAAAGTCAGTTAACTCTTCAAATATTTCTCGGTAGGAATGCATTGCTAATAGTTTTCCTTCCTATTTGACTGGAAAATATGTTTCTGCCCATGCAGCAAGTACTGAAATAAGAGAGTATTTCAAAAAAGGTAGCAGGCGCTGCTCTCCAGAAAGAACATGGCATGATAACCTGTTCTGAGATGAGAGTTTGCTGCACACGCTTTTTTGCTCACTGTACCTTTCACAGATTGGAAATATCCATTTGCATAACAGTCTTTGTCCCGCCCACATGGGCAGTCCAGCACTGAAATGCTATGGCAATTCCTCTCTGAACAAGAGTACCAACAGCAACCCCATACACGTGTTTCAACCTTGTTGGGCCTCATCAGTGAGGTGAAGCTGTGTCTCTCTGAGTACAGTGAGCAGGGAGTCCACGTCTGGTTGCCCCCAGGTAACACAGGGTGACCAACCCCAAGTTCCTTGCAAATATTTCAAAAAAGGTAGCAGGAGCTCCTCTCCAGAAAGAACATGGCATGATAACCTGTTCTGAGATGAGAGTTTGCTGCACAGCTTCACCTCACTGATGACGCCCAACAAGGCTGAAACACGTGTATGGGGTTTCTGTTGGTACCCTAGTTCAGAAGGGAATTGAATTGTCATAGCATTTCGGTGCTTGACTGCCCATGTGGGCAGGACAAAGACAGATATGCAAATTAATATTTCCCATCTGTGAAAGGTACAGTGAGCAAAAAGCAGATGGCTGCGAACTCTCAAAGTAGTTAAAAACCACTGAACAGGTTATCATGTCGTGTACATTTTTTGTATGAAATAAGAAAGTGTAGATTTTAAACAGAAATGCACAAAATGACAAAATTTACATTTTCAAAAGATATTTTGAAAAAATCCTATGCGATATAAGCATCATGAAGGAGGACCATTTGCACCCAAGATGTGTTAAAACTGCTAGTGAATGAGAGACCATCACCCTAAAATGACACAAATTGGATTTTCTTGAGCTATTTAAAAAAAAAAAATCTATGCTTTGTTAGTAGCTTGTTAGTAGCTTTTTAGGGACAGTGTTTCCGCCATAATGTTTTAAAACCGTTGGTGAACGAGAAGCCATGAAAGCTGAACATGACATAAATTGATCTTCTAAAATGAGAACATATACATTTCATGAGATATTTTGGAAAAAACCTATGCGATATAAGCATCATGAAGCAGGACCTTTTTCACCAAAGATAGGTGTAGTGTGTGTGCGAAATTAGACAGAAAACGTGGTGCCGATGCGTGTCCATCTTGGAAATTCACTTCCATTTACCACAATGAAATATCAATGAAAGCCTACGTTTTCACAGTCTCAGCAAGTAAACATGAATTTCTGCAGCGAAGACAAGGTCACATATTTATATCAGATGAAGAAGCCGGGGAGAGTAGTTGTATTGTCCACTGAAGGACAAGCCAGAAAGGGAGTCGGAGCGCTCTGCAGGTGCAGTGATTTGGGGCAATGGGAACGAAAGCAAGGAGAGAAGCTGGGGTTTTCCGCTTCTAGCTGCAATATTCCACTGTTTTGCACCTCTGGCTTATTGTCTGCTCTTTGGCTGAGGGTAACATGGTAACCCAAGAGGGGTGGGGATCGAAAGTAGCCCCATAAAGAGAAGAGGTTTTACATTTAGGAAAGCAGTTAGAATTTGGACCCCGGGTGATGCTCTATATCCCGTTAGGGCGATCAATCTCTTTGCCTACCTTCTGTGGGACTAAGCAGTAGCGCATTGGCCAAAATGTAGGTGTCTTCTGCAACTAAACTAACAGTGATGAATTCTTTCTTTGTTTGTGTATAACTGATCATGTGTTTATTTTTCTTTCTGTATGTTATGGGTGAATAAAGGACCTATATCGCACCATTTATATTATCATTATAACCAACGTTTCATGTGTGATTATTTGCCTATCTAAGTCCAATAACTGATTTTGTAATGGTCCAGAGAGCGTAAATACGAGATCTCTCCATATGGCCAAGCTAAAGCAAAACAATTGGCCCTGTGAGCAGGGTCTTTGTGTTGATATTTATGTCAAAGTTACCTGCCAATGTTATAGGAGATAAAAGATATTGGACTTGAAGAGGCAAAACGTTTGGGAAGTGAGTAGTGTGTGGTGAGGTATTAACGATAGGGACATATAATATCCATTTGGTAACATGAGTTCGCTATTTAGGAAAAAGGAAGCTCCACAGGTGGATGCTGTCCTGAGGTGACAATTCCGGGGTGGACTAAGGGTCCGTATGATAAAGTCACACAGACTTGGGCATGCAGTGCGGGGTTGATGAGGAATGGGACACCAGTATAGGAGAGGCGAGTCTGGCTGAAGTAGTGGGTTGTCTACAACAGGTGATAATGGAAAAAGGGAAGGAGTGTTCGGCTCTACGTAGGAGGGGCTGGATTTTGTTACATGCCTTCTGGAAATTGCATCAACAGAATGTGGAATTACAGGCGACTGTCCTGAGATTGGAAAAAGAGCTGGCCATTGAAAAACAACTTGCGTTGATGCAGCAGCTCCAGATGAAATTGGATCACGATAAATTAGACAAATATCAAGTGGTAGCTGAGCAAGCTGCTGTGAGGGTGGCTTGTTATAAATACAAAAAGAGACAAGGAAGAGTGAATTCTTGTAAGGTAGCTACTGTGATTGCTACAGCAGGGGTGGATTGGGATCCCAATCATTGGGATGGAGATGTATTTGATAGAACTAGTACAGAGAGTGGTTCAGAACTGGAGTTTATACCAAAATCAGAATCTAAACGTAAAGAGGTAGCGGTTAACCCGGTGATACAATGAAGGATGGGTCGTAATCCTAATAATCCCAGAGGAGGGGTGATGGATATGACCGCACTTGAGGATTATTCACAGCAAGAAATTGGGGGAAAAGTTATCCGATTAAAGCAGAGGGGCGGAGAACCCTTGCTGACCGGGATGGTCAGGTTACTTGATGGAGGGGCGGCAGGTCTTCACGTGGATGCAACAGACTCTGCTCGGTTATTACCTTTGATGCAGGAAGTGCAAATACAGGAGATTCTACGTGTGGGCCCACCACAGGAGGCCGATGGGGGAGAGGTTCAAATGTCCTTCCTGCAATTAGCGGCCCAAGGATTTAATCGTAAGTATCCTATCGCCTCAGATTGGCCGACCAAGGTAAGAAATGGTACACGCTGAAAGAGGCTATTCAAAGAGTGAGGGAACATGCCATGAAAGAGGGATTCCATTTAGATGATCCCAAGCACATGGGGTTAATAGCATTATCTGTTTCCGCCAGAAATACTATTATTCGAACCACCCCCCGGTATATAAGAATGTCATAATGACCCTATTGGTGGGAATGACTGGCAAAGTAACTGATGAGGTGGTGGATGCCATCAGACAATAAGCGGATTTATTAGAATGGGAAAAGATAGAGGAAAGACCTCGAGATCGGGACAGGGAGGGGCGAAGTGAAAGACGCACTCCCGGGAAGAGGTTTGACAGTCGTGATTCGTGTGTATCCATAAAGGATGTGTTCCTAGCATTATTGAAAGATGGGGTACCCCGAGGGGATATTGATGGGATTGAAACACAGGAAATGTATCCATTGTATAAAAGTGGGGTTCAGATTGGAAGGAGCATTATAAACAGGTCAAACGCCAAGAAGTACATAAACCGGAGAGGAAGGAGGATTCTTTTGCATCACCTCCCGAGAAGGGAGATGGTGCGTCATCAGGCATGTCCATACAATCTCAGCCGACATGCTGATACGAGGAAAATGGTGAGTGCGATGGTGGAGATGGAATCTAAAAACATGCACTCGAAATATGAATAGGATGATGGTCAAACTCTGGTAACAAATACCCAAATTAAGATAGACATACAACCTCATGTGAAAGTAAAATTATTTTGCCATTCAGTAAATGTATCCCCTGATTGTAATTCCGATGTTCATTTGTTGTCTGAAACTGAGGTGTTAGCTTTAGCTGTCTATCCATTGGGGATATGGGGACTAGCGGCTGGGGGATAAAAAACTATGATTAAATTGGATTGCCTGGTAGTTAAAGGGCTTAAGGAGACTTTGCAAGCTTTGACTGAACTATTATTAGATGATACACATTTTAGGAAGGCTATATTGCAAAATAGGGCAGCTATTGATTATCTGTTTTTGAAGCATAATTTGGGATGTAGCGCTGTGGCGGGGATGTGTTGTTTTGACTTGGAAGATCATTCCCGTTGCAATGAAGACCATATTAAGAACCTGAAAGATCTAGTTGCGCGAGTGAAACAGGATAAGAACGGGGATTGGTGGGTCAAATGTTTTTTCTGAATTTGCGAAGCGTTGCGTTCGGCTTTGGTTCGGATTTTGTGGCATTTTTGCTGTTTTGATTTGTTGTTGTTGTTGTAATTCTTGTATTCCGAATTTGTTGCATTTGTTTTGTTGGTGGTTCTGGGAACTTATCTTTTACCCATTGGGTTATGGTAGTTAAATCTCCAAGGGGTGGAGTATAGTGCGTGTGCTAAATGAGCCAGAAAACATGGCGCAGAAGCGTGGCCATCTTGGACATTCACTTCCATTTACCGCAATGATATAGCAATGAAAGCCTACGTTTTCACAGGCTCAGCAAGTAAACATGTATATCTGCAGTGAAGACAAGGTTGCATATTTATGTCAGATGACCAAGACGGGGAGAATAGTTGTTGTATTGTCCACCGAAGGTACAAGCAAGAAAGGGAGTCGGAGCGCTCTGCAGGAGCAGTGATAAGGGGCAATGGGAACGAAAGCAAGGAGAGAGGCTGTTTCTTTTCTGCTTCTAGCTAGAATATTCCACTCTTTTGCATCCCAGGTTTATTGTCTGCTCTTCGGCCGTGGGCATCATGGTAACCCATGAGGGGCGGGGATCGAAAGTAGCCCCATAAAGAGAAGAGGTTTTACTCTTGGGAAAGCAGTTAGAATTTGGACCCAGGGCGATGCAGTCTTGCTGAGGACGCCCCGCTCCAGATCCTGTTAGGACGATCAATCTCTTTGCCTACCTGCTCTGGGATTAAGTAGTGTCGTATTGGCCAAAATGAAGGTGTCTTCTGCAACTATACTAACAGTGAGATTTTTCTTTGTTTGTGTATAACTGATTATGTGTTTATGTTTCTTTCTGTATTTTATGGATGAATAAATGGCCTATAATGCACCATTTATATTATAATCATAACCAACGTTTCATGTGTGATTATTGGCCTATCTGAGTCCAATAACTGATTTTGCAAGGGTCCGAAGAGCGTAAGTACGAGATCTACCCAGACCATCAGCCTAAAATGACACAAAATGGATTTTCTTGAGCTATTTAACAAATCTATTCTTTATTAGAAGCATGAATGAGGACAGTGTTTCCCCCACAATATTTTAAAACAGTTGGTGAATGAGAAGCCATGAAAGCCGAAAATGACATGAATTAAACTTTAATGAGCTATTTTTAAAAAAAACACCATATGCGATATAAGGAGCGGGAAGCAGGACTATTTGTCCACATAATGGGTTAAAACTACAAGTAAATGAGAAGGCAAGAAACCCTAAAATGTGAAAAGGTGAACTTATTTGAGCTGAGAGTAAGGAATGGCCCGATAAAACAGACTGACACATTGAAAAATTAACAAACCTAGGCAGAAAGAATAGCGAACAGAACAATTGGCCTAAATGGATAAAATGATAGGCAGATCTAGAGGTACAGAAAAAGAGATTGGCAGAGATGTGTAGAATTACAGATGGGCTGGCAGACATAGATGACTATAATAACCAACAACTAAATAGACTTAGCGTCTCATCACAAGTTGGGCGGTATCCCAGCGGTATCACCACCGGAATACTGCCCGGACTAATAGCGTTATTGCCACCCTGTCCGGCGCTATTATACGCCGGTTCAAAGGTTGAGTGGTAATGGGTATTCCACATTGAATCCATTGAGACCCAATGGGGCATTTTTGGCGCAATTAGCACGCGCTAATAGCGCTGCGCTAATTGTGCCCAAAAATAGGTGTTACATTGGTGCATTTAACCCCAGGTTAAAGCTGGGGGTAAATGCTGCCTTACTCGGAATTGGGTGGTCCCTTTAATGCGACCGTAATAGCATTACCACAGCATTTGAGGGCTACCCCCCACTCGTGATGAGGCCCTTAGACTCTACAGACAGAAGAACAGACGAGATAACTAGATGGATAGAATAATAAACAGATCTAGATCAACATAATAAGATACGGACAGGCCCAGATGTACAGAACAATTGACAGACAAATAAACCTAGCTGACTACAATAACAGACAGAATAAACAACAAATAAATTGATGGAGACTACACAAACAGATGAACAAACCTAGATGGGTAGAATAACAGACAAGAGGGCAGACACTAGACAGGTAGATTAAAATGGATAATAATAAAACAGGCAAGAGACAATTCCCTCAGACACGGACTCTGACAAAAAGACTGATCCAAAATATCCAACCTATACCAAAAGGACAAAAATGCATGACACCAAAGGTTAGACCACCAAAAGTCTGAACCTTTGGTGGCATGCATTTCAGGCAATTAAAAAAAAAAGGAATAAAATTGCGTGTGCTGCAGCGGTGTCCTCCGCAACACCTTGCTCACTACACTACACATTAAAGTGAGCGGGGGTTGCAGCTGCAGAAAAATAAATCTAAATAAATGAACCTGCGGCGTCAGTTCCCGATCACAAAAGTGAAATTGAACTTGCGCAGCAGGGACACAGCATGTCTCTGAAGGTAAGTAATGTGTGCGTGGGGGTATGTTTGGGTTGAGTTGGGGGTGGGGTGTGTTGTGTGTGTGTTGTGGGCGTGGGTTTGCAGGGGTATTCAATGCATGTTTGCATGTGAAATGTATGAACCTTTAGTGTTGCGGACATTTTCCATGTGATTTACTCCGTTGTGGACTCTTCAGCAATGGAAAAATCTCCCCGATCCCCTGATGCAACAAAAGCAAACCCAACACAGGACTATGTATTTACCAGCATAACATATCATGAACACAGGACCCAACAGTAACAATGTCAGACAGTGACCAATCACTATAGCACAAGTGTCTCAATGTGACATTGCCACCACACGGCCCCCTTCCATCTTGAGTGTGGCTCTAACAGCTAAAGGGGCCAGTGTACTGCATACAGCATGAAGTGCATCAACAATGTAGACAGGCAAGGCAATACATGAATAAGCAACATCAAAATATGCACAGTTAACAATATACTCACCTAAATGTAGGACAACCATCCACTGGAGAAACCATCATGAATCCCCCCTAGGGGTGTATACACATGTTGGACTTCAGACTGGCCACAGATATGATGGAAGCCCAATGCCTCTGTGTAAATTACTGTCACACAGTGCCATCCTTGCAAGCCCATGGAAAGAGGAAGCAGGAGTGGCATATGTGTCCAGACCCCAAGCCACAAACACTAACACGAGACAAGCATGTATGGGCCCAGCCGAAACACACAGTGGATGCCTTCGGATGCCACAAAGCAACACACTGTGACATGAATGCACAATAGACAAAAAAGGAAAAAAAAATGTCCATTGTCGAACAGGAGCAACTGGTGTGGAGCGTGACCCTGCATCTGTAACCACCACAGGCGGACATTCCAACAATGACTGATCCCTTGAGGGTTCTACCCCCACTACTGGTGTGTCAGACAGAACAGCATCCACTGCAGAATCACTCACCTGCGACGGCATGGATTGATGAACATCCGATTCAGCATCAGAATCAAAGAGATCCTCAGAGGTGTACCCAGAGCCAGTCTGGGAAAGGATGCTCTGGAGCACCAATGGATGCTCATGGCCTACCACACCATGCCCTCCACTGGTGCCTGGTTGATGCCCTGAACCCTCCACCCTCTCTGCCATCTCCTCCTCCTCCTCTGCTTCCAGTACCTCATCACCTGTAACAAAACAAAAAAACACATGAGCACACATATCACCAGCATATACCACACACATAGACATCACAATATTGACAGCTAACACGTGAAGCAGCCATGTCACACATGACACAAACTCCGGCATGCATGCAGTGGAAATGAAATGGAAGGGGACCCTGAAAGCAGACATAGATGCATGTCAAATGTGAAGCCTACACATGGACTGCATGTTGCATAGCACCTGAAACACACACAAGTTCCTGCATTGCATAGACCTTACACAAAAATGACAGATGCCAACAAACATATGGCATGTAGCATAGGCATGGCAAAACTGTCAACCAGCCCCAGATGGAAGTCAAATAGTACTGTCCGTGGCCCATGTAGAAAGCATGTCACCATACATTACATGTCAATCACTACAACAAAATGCACACGTGTCACAGGATGTACCAATGCCAGTGTGTTGCAATACAGTGAAGGAAGGCACATGGAAACACAAATGCAGTCATGTCAATATGTAGTGTGATGATGGCAGTGTAAGGGCAATTGCAGTCATCATGTGCAAAGTGTTGGCAGTGGATTGTCGAGATACAGTAACCCCCTCCCCCCCGTTTGGGGAATGGCTGGGAGGCACTGCATGTCTCAGAATGTTGGATCAGAGTACTTTCTTGTAGCAGACAGTGTGGGCAGGTGTATATAGCATCACCTCAGTCATCTGAGACTACAGCAGATGAGATGAGGACAGAAAGCACAACACATGAGTAATCATCAGAAGTTCACCAAGACACAGAGAAGCTACAACACCAGTTCCATAGAGGCATGGAGGCTATACAAGAGGGAGTCCTACACTCGAGACAGACGAAGACACCCAAAAAATGGGTGTGATGAGGCACTGACCCTGATTGAGCATGAAAGGGATGACCAAATACCATGAGACGTATCAAATACCAGAGATGGAGTAGAATAAGTAGCATGACACAGTCCCATAGGGGCTTGCTGGGAATGCACATGGTCCATGAATGAACACTCATGTCCACTGTGAGCCTGTGCCATCTGCACAGTGCAAGTGAGACACCCTGCATCAAGGAAAAAGGATGTACCACACAGTACAGTTCTGGCAGAGTTGCAGAGGGAAATGGGCATATACACAGAATTCTGGGACAGAGCATGTCTTGAGTCCAACATGTGAATCACCAGTACCATAGAGACAGTGAGCTGCTGGGGGATAGAGAGGCAAGGAAGCATGCCCCTGAGGACATCTTGCAGGGTGACCTCACAGAGACGTCAGTCATGTGACGACATAGGCCGAGTGTTGAGTGGAGGATCAGCACAGGCAATCAGCAAACATGTCTGGGAGCAAGGATATGGACAAGAGAGGCTGCTGAGTGTGGCATGTAAGGAGGGTGCAGGTGTGTTGAGGAGGATTGGCTATGTGTGTAGCAGATGGCCTATATGCAGACTGCATCACCACAAGCACGTATCAGTCAAGCATCGCACGGGTCACACATGGCAGTCATGAATACATAGCCTGAACTGGCAGTCAATCACAACACATCACCCAAGCAAAATACACATGTGCTGGGCACACACGCATCAACACTCACCAGACTTTGCATCATAATCCGGCATCTCTCCCACTCCTTGGATTTGACCCTCATTGATGAACCCTGAAGCTATCTCCTCGTGAGTAGTGAGTTCATCGTCTACTGGTGCAGGCCCAGTGCCAGACACCAGAGTTGAGGCGTAATTAGAGGCTAGCTTGTTTTTTGCTCGGCGTCAGAGGTCAGACCAACGCTTAGAGCAATAATCAGCTGTGTGCCTCTCAAATCCCATGGCACTGACACTATCCGCGATGCACTGCCAGTGGGCCTTACGCTGGGCAGGCGTAGTTTGGCACCCTGGCCCCACCAGCATTTCGCGTTTGTGTCCCGACACGTAGCCCACAAGTGCGTCCAGTTCCACTTGATTGAAACTCTTCTTCCTTGACGTGCCGGAGACTTGAGCCATGTCTGAGGTCCCAGCCCCTTGCGCAGGAACACACTTCCTCCTCTTGGTAGCTGGTGCAGACCCTGAGTGACTACTGCCACTCAGGCCAGTAGGGGCAGGGGCACAGTTGGACTGGACAAAAGGAGCAGACAAGACGACAGAAGGCCTGACTTGAGTCATTGGCTGCTGGTTGCTGTCGCCTGGACCCAGCGCCACAACTGCCTCGTTGCCAAGGGCCATGACCAACACAGCCCTGGCTGGCTGACTCACAGCCAGGGTGGTGTTGGCTGCATCTACCCCTGAAACTTCCACCACCTGGCTGCTTGAGGGAGCAGATGGCACCACTGCCCCAGATACACGAGGCTTGGTCACAGCAACCTTAGACACGCATGCCTTGACCTTTCTGACCTGGAAATCTGCTTGGGAGTCCTCCTGTGTCAATGCAGCCCGCGCTGGCTGACCCCGAGCCTGGGTGGTGGTAGCCATAGCTGCACCTGCAGCTTCCGCTACCTGGGGGCCTGTGACAGCAGATGACACTGCCTGTCGGGTCAGATGGGTGCTGGGGATGTCTGCAACAGCTGCATCTCCCTGATCTGCATGGGGTGGTAGCATGGCTGTCCCAGCATGTAGCTGGACATCCTGCACCTGTGGAACACCCTGGCCACGTCCCCCTCCACAGCCACTGTGGCCTCCCTGGACTCTCTGGCCACGTGCCCCAACACGCCCACCTCTGGGAGGTCTTCCAGCTTTGCCGCTCTTACCTTTTGGTGGCCTCCCAACCATGGCACTGATGGACTAGTGCGAATGGGAGGTGCACACACCAATTGTCCTGGGCAATTGGGGTGAAGGGGGCAGCGTACATGATGGTAAACGCACCCCTGTGCTCCTGCAAGGCTGTCTGTGACCCCTGGGGAAAAATGTCAAGTCACGCAACACTTAGGCACCCCAAAAAACAAAACAAACATACATGCAACGCCCTGGTAGCCCATGTGCGTGGTATAAGCTTCCAGCAGTACGCTGTGGCACCAGGGACACAAAAAATGCATACACGTGGAACACACAGGCTACGCTGACCTCGAAAATGGGGCACGTGACACACAGGGGCAACCAAAGTGGGAAAAAAAGTGTGTGCGACTCACCCTCTTCCTTGCATGAAAAAGAAAAACACACGCACGTAGGCACCTCCCCTGCCAAAACAAGAAGTACGAACTGTAACCGTAGTGAAGATATCACGTGTGAAGCCACAAGAAGAAGAAACACACATGTCTGTCCCCACGAATAGCACGTACAGCGAACTGGAGTCCTATGTGGACCTTTAACCCGTACCAAAGGCACTCCCTCACGCGTCACGTCACTTACGCGCTTACATGCTAAGGGCCTTTCCTCAAATTACATGCTAATGTGCTGTTTTTCCACATGCGGAGTCACTCTGCATCAAGCTGGCCACGAAAGCACACAGAAGACCACGTTCCTGCCCCCCTATGCCCTGAGCTGCCTCCTACAAGCCATCTGCTGCTGCCAGCCCACTCAATGTGCCTGCTGCCTACGTGCCCTGCAATTTGGTGCTTGCACAGAAGCCATTGCCAAGGGTCCTGTTGCTCAGACCACCTCTGCTGACAAAGAGGACTCCCGACTGCTGTACCATCGCTCCACAGCACAGCCCCAGGACCCAGTTGCCCACCCATACCTGCTTCTGGATTGCCATGTCAGACCAAGCAACATCTGGGGCTAGTGGAAACCCCCCGCCAGAGAGATAGAGGGCTGCCAGCATCATTCCCAATGAAGTTGGCATCCTGGTGGAGCAAGTCCTGGGGCATTATGATGCCCTCTTCTCAACATCGCACCTCGACAAGGAAGAATGGAGTAGGGTCTGGGCATACATTGTGGGTGCCATCAACGCCCGGGGGAGGCACCCCACAACTACAACCATGTCTGGAAGTGCTGGGAGGACTTCAGGTCCAGGACCCTCAACAAGGCCCGGTGTCTCGTTGAGGCTGATGATGAAGCGGGGCACCGTGGCCAGTTGAGCAACAACCAGATGAGGGTCCTGGAGCGCATAAACCCAGCGCTTCACCATCAGGTCCTACAGTTGCAGCCCTGTCTGGAGTCGAGTGGTAAGTGTCCATGTGTTCTTGTCCAACGTAGTGCATGTTGAGGTATGGCTGGAGTGTGCACCTTGGCCTTATGTCTGGCATGCCTCATGTATGGATGTCTGTGTGCAGGGCCATGACAGTGCTGCATGCGAGTCCAGTCAAGCGTGTTCCACATCACTTGTGTCTGTGTTACAATGCATGATGTGCACCAGCATGTGACGATGCACACGTGTTTACATGCCTGTGTTTGGACTTGTCCATGTTTGGGGTGTGAGACATGGATGATTATGTTACCTTCATGGGCATGCATGGTGTACATGTGTGTGTGTCTGAGTAGTGAGTGTGTGACTGGAAAACGCCACGGATGCATGACACATGGGCATCATGATGTGTGATTGACTGATGCGGCACAGTTGTCCATGAGTGCACTGTGACGGGATGTAGACATGGCCAGATGCATGACTGTCCGGTGGTGTGTGTGCATGTGATGTGCATGTCCCATGATGCATGTGAGGTCCTGCCCCCCTACTGCCTGTCAGCCGATGCCTGCCCCCGTGATGTCGTTGGCCCGAGTCCTGACGCCTCCTATGTCGAGCCTGCTACTGCCTTGAAGCCATGTGTCTGTGCAACCACGACTGCCTCCGGGATGTTGCCAACCCCCGGGGCCGTCGTGCACGTGCCCTGCTCGAAGGTGCCTGCACAACCTCCTTTGCCAGTGGTCCTGTTGCTGGGGTGACCACCTCTGCTGAACCTCCGACTCCCGACTGTGGCGGGGATGTAATCTCCACCAGAGTGGGAGCGGTGGCTGGGACAGGTCCACAGGGGGCCTTGGTGGTATCTGAGCCGGAAGATGCCAGGGAGGATGACTGGGGCATAGTGGAGGAAGAGGAGGAGAGGTTCGCAGCAGGGTCCAGCACATGTAGCAAGTCGACAAAAGCCGTGCTAGCCAGTTCAGGATGGCACAGACCTCTTCGTGATGACGTGTATGGTCCCGCCAGGAACCACGCACGTCATCACGAATGATGGCTGTGCGCATCGCAACACCGACTAGCACAGGCTCAACCTTGTCATGGATTGCCTGGTACGCAGGTAGAGGAAGGTCAGTTGACTTGGACTCATACTCTACCTGCGGACAGGCCTGGTCTGAGGCATGCCTGCAGATGCCCACTGATGCAGTCACAGGATCAGGGACAGGATTAGGCACAGGCCCCTCCGCGGTGACCTGCCCTGCCTCCTGCCCCTGGACTACACCAGTTACACCTGTGACATCACACCCTCCAGGTCCCATGGGCAGGTCTGATGCGGCCTCCTCCTCCACCTCGCCCACCACCGAACTGGATGCCTCCGCACCGTCTTCTGCATCAGATTTCCCCTCTGGGGGCTCACCTGTCCCTTCCATCACCCGTAACCATGCCCCGCAGGCAGCCCACACCAGAGGGGACCCCCAGCACCTATGTCCATACCCCGCAGGCAGCACATCAGCCGTGACCATGCCCTGCAGGCAGCCCACACCACAGAGGACCCCCAACACCCATGACCATGCCCTGCAAGCAACTCACACCAGAGGGGACCCCAACACCCATGACTATGCCCCACAGGCAGTCCATCAACCGTGACCATGTCCCGCAGGCAGCCCACACCACAGGGGACGCCCCAACACCCATGACCATGCCCTGCAGGTAGCCCATCACCCATGACCATGCCCCGCAGGCAGCCCACACCACAGGGGACCCCCCAACACCCGTGACCATGCCCTGCAGGCAGCCCATCAACCGTGACCATGTCCCGCAGGCAGCCCACACCACAGGGGATCCCCAACACCCATGACGATGCCCCGCAGGCAGCCCATCAACCGTGAACATGTCCCACAGGCAGCCCACACCACAGGAGAACCCCAACACCCATGATCATGCCCCGCAGGCAGCCCATCACCCGTGACCATGCTCTGCAGGCAGCCCATCACCCATGACCATGCCCCGCAGGCAGCCCATCACCCGTGCCCATGTCCCGCAGGCAGCCCACACCACAGGGGACCACCAACACCCGTGTCCATACCCTGCAGGCAGCTGTCATGACCCCTGCCCATGGTCCTAATAGGCAAGGCATTGGGGCTAAACTACGACCCTCCATCATGGCCTTAAAGGCCTTGCCATCTCATCCAAGACTCTCTTGGAGTCAGTCCGGGCGACTTTGGCGCCAGGCTCATATATAAAGTGAGGAAGAATTGAGAACTGGCCTTGGCAATGGACTTTTGTACAATATGGATGCCCCTGCATAGCTCAGTTCAATGATCCGTGCTATGCGGTCTAGTGTTTTAGGTGTGGTCAGGCCTAGGGATACCTCGGATACCTGGGGGCTATATAAGCCACGCCCAGGCAGAGAAACACGCTTCGCGTTACTCTGCACTCTGCAGTGCGACGCTCACCACGTTCTGGTCGGATCTTCGCCTGCCTTCTTGGAGCCGAGTACCTGAAAGAGCAAGAACACCATCAGTATAACACTTACCTGTGAGTGAATCCTGCTTGCCATCCATCGCTCTTTTGGTCCAGAGAACACAGCATCTCGGCAACTTTCCCTCGATCTTCGAGAACGCTGCAACCTGAAAAGAAGAGAACAAAACAGCATTAGTAAGCGTTTATATTCCAATTCCGAAAATAGCTAAAACAGTTGCACGCTTACCTGGGTTCGAGTCGCTCTTAGTCAACATCCATTCCGGGCCATAACAATGACCTGAAAAAGAGAGGAAACACAGATTAGCACACGAAAAGTCAAGAAGACGCTGTGTGCTGCGCATTACTCACTGCTCACTATTTCCTCAGCCAGCATCCATCCTGGGACACTGCAGCGGCCTGCAAGAAAGAGAGAAAGACAGGTGAGCACAAGAAAAGGCAGATAGCGCCGCGCATCACGCTTTCACTTACCATCTCGTGCTTAGCCCCAAGCAGCACACCATCACTAATGAGCTCTTCCTGCACCTAGAGGAAGAAGGAGAGATATTAACAGGGGCAATTGGAAAGAAAAGGACAAACTGCAAAAACCAGCAAACTTACCTTGACGGACCGGAGTCACAGCAGGTCTGGACTCTTACGGCCCGCACCAGTGAAGCAACTAGGTTGCGGCGCGCCCACACCAACAACACACCCCTGCACCGAGAGGCAGGATGGAGAGCGCATTATACAAGAAAGCAAGGTGAGGAGAGAACTAAGGGGAAAGTTGGGTCCACAAGGAAGGTGGGATCCAAGCAACAAGAGACAGTAAGATTAAACCCAAAATTCCTGAATTTCAGGCACGATCCTCGGCCAAACAGAGTCCAAGGGAGGGGTTTGAGATCGCAAGTGGTCCAGTCAGGCTGAGTGGCGTCCCCGTGGATATCAGGTGAGCGTTACAGAACGCAAAGCCTTAAAAAACCGCAAACCACCTGGGAGTCATGGAAACGTCAGAAACCAACCAGTTAGTTCAAATGCTGGGGCAGTTACGTGCTGAGGTGCATTCAGCCAGACAGGAGACCAACGCCCTGTGGAGGGAATTGATAGTTGCTAAGGAACGCACTGACAACCTGAGTAGGCAACTCCTCCAGTCACAGGCGGGACAAGCTCCATTACCTGGGAACGTCTCATCAGTGCCAACACCATCAGCCAATCCGGTACAGATAACCCTTCCTGGAGCAGTTCCTTTGGCCCCACCTGAACGATTCATGGGAGATCCCAAGAAGTATGTAGCATTTATGAACCAATGTCGCCTCCATTTCCTTTGTAGGCCCGGGGTCTTCCCTAACGACCAGTCACGGGTTGCTTTCGTGCTATCTTATTTGAGTGGCAGTGCTGCAGACTGATCTGTACCCTTTGTTAGTCAGGATGATCCTCTGCTACATGGCTTCAGGGGTTTTCAGCAGGAAATGGAAAAGCTCTTCGCTCGTCGTACCCATGGACAGGCACTAGACAACGAGCGTTTGTCCCTTCGTCAAGTAAACCAAGATTATTAACATATATAGCAACCTTCAACAGGCTCATGGTCGAAGCAGGGTGGCCTGAGGAGAAGAGAACTATGTTATTCCACCGGGGCCTACGGGGGGAGCTAAAAGATGTTCTTGCTCCAGTGGTCAATCCACCAAAAGACTGTGCATAGTTCATTAATCTTGTTGTTCAGTTAGATCATAGGTTGAAAGACCGAAGAGCAGATCGGAGTAGACTGGACACCCGCCCTATGTTACGTACGTACGATCAAAGGACAATGCCCCATGAGCAACAGAAAGTTCAGTGGAACCAATGCAAATATGAGGGGTAAGGGCCCCTTCAACCAAGGCTGAAAGGGACAAGAAAAGGCAGCAGCAGTTATGTTTATACTGCGGAAAATCAGGCCATTTCCTTAGAGGGTGTCCAGCGAGGCGGCCGAGGAGAACCATGGGAGCCACTGACAAAGAAGATGCGAACGAGAAGTTGGAAAACTACCAAGCCCGGCAAGTGTAGGGGTCCATTTGTCGAGCGATGAAGGTGAACTACAGACTTCCCATTTTGCGTTGCCTGTGATCCTGATCAACCACCGGCAACCATCTCTGATGCATACCGTAGAAGCATACATAGACAGCGGAGCAGTGGGGACTTATATGGACCAGGATCTCGCAGCAAAGATGGGGCTTCCTCTATGCCCTAAGTCGACCACTGAAACAGTCACCACCGTTGATGGTACAGAAATAGCTTCCGGTCCAGTATCCCAATGCACAGCAGTCTTAACCCTTCTGTGCCAGGATGGACACTGGGAATCTATTGCTTTTGACCTCATCAAGGCGCCCCAGTTTAAGTTGATCTTAGGGATGCCGTGGTTGGTAGCTCACAATCCTCAAATAGATTGGTGTGCAAATGAGTTGACCTTTTCCAAAAGTTGTACTCACACTTGTTACCACAAAGAAAAACAGCCAACAGATACAAGTACATCTGCTCATGGAACAGCAGCAATAACTCTGGGTGTAACCGGTACCCCACCAAGTGAATACCAGGACTTTCAAGATGTATTTCAGAAAGAACACGCTAATACCTTACTGCCGCACAGGCCATATGATTGCCAGATTGGCCTGGTACCCGGTGCACAAATCCCTTGTGGTTGAATCTATGCACTCACAGAACCAGAAAACCAACATTTGAAGTCCTATTTAGATCAATACCTGGCAAATGGTTTCATCCACCGTTCGAAGTCACCAGCAGCATCTCCTCTATTCTTCGTGCCAAAGAAGAAAGGAGATTTGAGGACTTGCATCGACTACCGCGCATTAAACCAAATCACCATAAAGAATCGCTACCCTCTGCCGCTTATTCCGGAACTGTTAGATCAAGACAAAGACGTCCAAATCTACATCAAATTGGACCTTAGAGGAACGTACCATCTCGTTCGAGTGAAAAAAGGGTGACGAATGGAAGGCTGCCTTTCGTACCAAATATGGCCTATATGAATACCAGGTAATGCCCTTTGGGCTTTGCAACGCTCCCGCTGCATTTCAGTACTTCATGAACAATGTCTTCAGAGAACTAATCGACGTCTGTGCCCTAGTCTATATTGACAATATCCTAGTATATTCCACTTCAAAACAGGACCATGTCAAGCATGTCCGTTCCGTTCTTACAAAACTCAGCCAACATCAACTCTATGCCAAACTCGAGAAATGCTCATTTCATGTCACTGAAGTGGAGTTCCTCGGTTTCGTCCTCACCCCAAATGGAATCCGAATGGATGTGCACAAAGTCGATGCCATTCTAAACTGGCTGTCGCAAAGTTCGTTCAAAGGAATCGAGAGCATGTTGGGTTTTGCAAACTTCTACCACCGATTCATCCTGGGGTTTTCTCAAATAGTGCATCAGATCACATCACTATTAAGAAAAAGCAGTAAGAAATTCAAATGGACAGAAGAAGCAGAAAAGGCCTTCCAAAAACTCAAGGTGAGGTTCACTTCCTCCCCGATCCTACAACATCCTCGCCCAGATCTTCCTTACATGGTAGAAACGGACACCTCAAGCATGGCAATGGGAGTTGTTCTCTCGCAAAGGGACGCAAGAACCGGTAAATTGCACCCTGTAGCCTTCTGGTCACATAAATTCTCACCACCTGAACTCAATTACGCTATCACGGATAAAGAGCTTCTAGCCATCAAGTCAGCCTTTAAGGCCTGGTGACATGATCTCCTAGGTGCCAGGAATACAATCACTGTAATAACTGACCATCGAAATCTACAATACCTAAAAACAGCGAAGGCTCAATCCTCACGACAACTACGCTGGGCCCTTTTCTTCGCGGAGTATGATTACGTGATCACGTTTCCACCAGGGGTCAAAAACGGAAAGGCCCATGCCCTTTCCCGTATGGGTATTGATGAACAGGTATACACGACCCCCAATCCAGTGGCCATTATTCCAAGTGACAAGCTCCTGGGCATTACAACAACAATAACTTAGAATGAAATACAAGAAGAGATCCAACGCTTGATGAGTCCTGAGCTGTTACAAGAGTGGACTACATGAGGAGAACACTATACAATTAAGGACCAAATACCATATTTCAGGAATCGTTTATTCTTGCCAAAAAAAGAACCACAGGAACAGTTCATCTCTGGGTATCACGACTCTTTAATTGAGGGTCACCCTGGAATTGCTAAGACTCTAGCCAAGGTAAAACGAAGCTACTGGTTGCCCAAGTGGCATAAGGACGTTATTCAATTCATCCTATCCTGCGGCATGTGTGCGCAAAATAAGTAATCAAAGCAAAAACCAGCTGGACTCCTTGGACCATTGGATATGTACCCTGGCATACATTATCTCTCGACTTCATCACTGATTTAACACCCAGTCAAGGATTAAATACCATTCTAGTGGTCATAGACTTATTTTCAAAAAAGGCACACTTCCTTCCGTTTAAAGGTCTCCCAAATGCATCTAGCCAGGAAAAGGTATTTCTTGAACATATCGTACAGCTCCATGGGTTTCCTTCGGTACTGATCTCAGACCGAGGTACTCAATTCGTGTTCAACTTCTGTAGGAAATGCTATTCCATGGCCCTAATCGACATCCGACTATCCACTAGCCACCATCCCCAAACGGATGGTGAAACAGAAAGAACAAACCAAACACTCGAGCAATATCTATGCTGTATGCTACATCAAGTGGAAGAAAATTGGAAGGACTTGCTGTGGATAGCTGAATACGACTATAATAATTCTTTACACACCTGTATGGGGCAGACTCCTTTTTATACAATATACGGCAGACATCCACGTACTTCCTAACTAGATGTTCCTACTACCCTGGAAATGCCAGCCATTAAGACCATACACACAATTATCTCTCAGACCTTCAAAAAGGAAATCGAACATTTACATCAAGCTAAGAACCGCCAAAAGAAATACACTGACCAGCGTTGTGGAAAGGCTCCAAATTACCAGGTTGAAGACAAAGTCTGGTTGGCATCGAAACATGTGCCTATAAAAGGAACTTGGACGTTTCACCCATGATATTTAGGTCCTTTTACCATCGAATCTGTAATAAATCCAGTAGCAGTTAAACTGGCCTTACCATCCAACATGCAAATCCACCCTGTGTTCTACGTATCTCTTCTAAAACCTGTCCAACCTGGAACTCGTGTTACAACACCACCCAAACCAGTAATGATCAATGGAGAACCAGAATTCGAGGTTAAGGACATTCTGGACTCAAAGTATGTCAGATCTAAACGATATTATCTAGTAGACTTGAAAGGGTATGGCCCGCAGGACAGAACATGGGAACCTTGCTATTATATCCATGCACCACGTTTGATAAGGCAGTTCCATCAAAATCATCCCACTGAGCCAGGACCAGACAGAAGAACTACCCTGAAGGGGTCCTTGGGGGGAGTGCTGTCATGACCCCTGCCCCTGGCCCTAATGGGCAAGGCATTGGGGCTAAGCTACGACCCTCCATCATGGCCTTAAAGGCCTTGTCATCTCATCCAAGACTCTCCTGGAGTCAGTCCTGGCGCCTTTGGCACCAGGCTCATATATAAAGTGAGGAAGACTTGAGAACTGGACTTGGCAATGGACTTTTGTACAATATGGATGCCCCCGCATAGCTCAGTTCAATGAACCGTGCTATGCGGTCTAGTGTTTTAGGTGTGGTCAGGCCTAGGGATACCTGGGACACCTGGGGGCTATATAAGCCACGCCCGGGCAGAGAAACACCCTTCACGTTACTATGTGCTCTATAGCGTGACGCTCACCACGTTCAGCTCGGATCTTTGCCTGACTTCCCAGAGCCGCGTACCTGAAAGAACAAGAACACCATCAGTATACCACTTACCTGTGAGTGAATCCTGCTCGCCATCCATCGCTCTTTTGGTCCAGAGAACACAGCATCTCAGGGACGTACCCTTGATCTTTGAAAATGCCGCAACCTGAGAAGAAGAGAACAAAACAGCATTAGTAAGCGTTTATATTCCAATTCCGAAAATAGCTAAAACAGTCGCACGCTTACCTGGGTTCGAGTCGCTCTTGGTCAACATCCATTCCGCCCCATAACAATGACCTGCAAAAGAGAGGAAACACAGATTAGCACATGAAAAGTCAAGAAGACGCTGTGTGCTACGCATTACTTACCGCTCACTATTTCCTCAGCCAGCATCCATTCTGGGAGATAGCAGCGGCCTGCAAGAAAGAGAGAAAGACAGGTCAGCACAAGATAGCACCGTGCATCGCGCTTTCACTTACCATCTCGTGCTTAGCCCCAAGCAGCGCAACATCACTAATGAGCTCTTCCTGCTCCCACAGGAAGAAGGTGAGACATTAACAGGGGCAATTGGAAAGAAAAGGACAAACTGCAAAAACCAGCAAACTTACCTTGACGGACTGGAGTCACAGCAGGTCTGGACTCTTAGGGCCCGCACCAGTGAAGCAACAAGGTTGTGGTGCGCCCACACCAACAACGCACCCTGGCACCGAGAGGCAGGACAGAGAGCGCATCATACAATAAAGCAAGGCGAGGAGAGAACTAAGGGGAAAGTGGGGTCCACAAGGGAGGTGGGATCCAAGTAACAAGAGACAGTAAGATTAAACCTGAAATTCCTGTATTTCAGGCCCGATCCTCGGCCAAACAGAGTCCAAGGGAGGGGTTTGAGATCGCAAGCTGTCCAGTCAGGCTGAGTGGCGTCCCTGTGGATATCAGGTGAGTTTTACAGCAGCCCATCACCTGTGACCATGCCCCGCAGGCTGCCCACACCACAGGGGACCCCCAACACCCATGACAATGCCCTGCCGGCAGCCCACATTGCAGGGGACCCCCCGAAACCCATGACTGTGCCCCTGAGGCAAGCCCATCCCCCATGACCATGTCCAGCAGGCAGCCCACACCACAGGGGACCCCCAACACCCGTGATTTCGCGGGGGGTGCGCAAGCCCATTTTCATGCGATTTGGATTGCGCTGCCAGGGTGCATGCATTCACAGGGTTACGGTAGGCTCTTTTCACGCAATTTGACTGGCGCGAGCGGGGTATGCAATTTCGCGGGAGTACGTAAGGCACTTTTCACGCGATTTGATTGGCGCGAGCGGGTACAGGATTTTGCGGGGGTAGGCAAGGCCATTTTCTCGTGTTTTCACTGCCGCGAGTGGGGTACGCTCTGATTTGTCACTCAATTACGATGTAGGGGGGCTGTGTGCTGGGGCATGGATAGCGTGGAGCCTATGCGCTGTATTGGCCATTTCACTGGCTTTTTCCTGCACAAGGGGCAGTGTTGGGGGGTAACTGGCGCTGCTGGATGTTCGCTGCGCCATGGCTGCTAATGGCTCGGGAAATCCATGAATACGTGATGCGCGAAAATGCTGTTTTGCGCTGCGCCTGGCACACGCGTGGCGCACCCTCCCTCTCTGCGCGAGGCGCTTGTGAAACTCCTGGACTGGATTCCATGAATTGCGCCCTTAATTTGGACACCCTCACCTGATATTTGGAATTTTGGTTGTTCTATGGCCTTGTAATGAAATTGAGGAATTACAGGCAGTAAAAAACAGGAAGGTTCATTACAAAATTCAAAAGATATGCAGAAAAGTAATCAAAGGACATACCAAAGGGATACAGAGATTTGTTCTCAGTTTGTTTAATGACTAAATTGAACTTGTGTGTAATTATACTTGTTAAGGGCTGAAAATAAATCAAGGGACCTCATTATTAGTTTGCAGGTCTGAAAATAAGGTGCCAGTAACACTGGCACTGTATTTTCGGAGGGCCAAACTACAAGTCTGATGGTAGGGGTAGTAAACTACCGGCAGGCCTGCCTGTCGGTAGTTCAAGCCCCTACCGGCAGATAAATCACTGAAGCACCAGAACCGTTACTAATGGTGCTGGTGCCTCAGTGTTCCCATTCCATGGGAATGGGAATTTACCAGGATATCGGGCGGCGGAAATGGCCAGACAAGGGTCCCAGTATACCACTGGTACTACCAGTGGCCTACCGGCATCCTCATAATGCTGGCCAATGTCTTGTATTGGGAGAGTTGTAATAAAACATAATATCTATAACAATATGGGATATCTTCCTGATGGATGCACTAGAAATCCAATTAATACGGCTATATAAATGTAGGTGGATTTAAATAAGATTTGCAGTAATACCCAATACAATCACTAATCAGTTTTGTAATGTTCTGTTGTGTGTTTATGTTTTCACACTTTTTGTTTTTAAATATGTCCTGTACTGTTTTTAATTTTATCTGGAGAAAACAATAACCTTGCCTAAGGTCCACATATAGGATGGTGGCCTACGCATGTAGGCATTTATTAAAGTGGAATTTTGTAGAGATATAACCAAGATAATGAATGCTGTCCTCGGATGTGGCATTTCCTAGCTACTATATACATGTAACAAGACCAGTAGCAACCTTAAGTTTAGTCACAAATAAATTATGATGCATTTTGACTACAATGCATTTATTGAACAGCATAATTCTAGTTTTTTTTATAACTGTCTAATCCTTGACACATACAGGGAGAGCATCTGAATGTGTGAATGCAGCTAATGTTCATACCTTTGGTAAATATTTAGAACTTTCAGTAATTAAAAGTGCAACCAAGATCAAAGTAGGTTCCTGTAGGCAATACACAGACAAGTCAACAGTCTGAATCGGATAGATATGTGCAAGAGTTATTTTAGCATCAGTTCTCTTACTTATCTTACACACGTCTTCCTCCTCCTCCCCTGCACCCATGTTATCATGGTCATATCTTCACAGTGTTTTCTCTTACTCCATATTTCATACTGTTTCTCATTTAGTATTGTGTCTTCCTATTTCGTGGGTCAGAGTGGTGTCACAGTGCCCTGGGCTTGCTCTTGGCAAGTGGTCAGAATAACAGAAGAGCTTGCTCCAAACCCCTAAGACCCACTTTCCATATGTCCCATCTTGGACTCCCTGTGGTACATCCCCCTCTTCCCCCTCCCTCTTCCCCAGTCTTAGTTCACTCTGTGCTCCAGATGAAATGCCAAACATTTGTGGGCCCAGCTCTCACAGCAAGATGGTTGTTAATACAGTGTACTCTGGTGACAACAGGGAGCCATGAACAGATAGAAATATCCAGGCTCTGAACTTTGCAGCTGACCATGCAGAGATGAGCTGGTGACCCACATGTCAGGAAGTCAAAAACAGTCCAGAGATGGGACATCAAAATGATTCAAGGTTTAATCCACAAATCCCATGAGGAGAGGCTCATCGATCTAGTCCATTATGAAATATCAATCTTTACAGGTGTTGGAAGTTATGTTATGTTAAAGGATATCTATACCCCGGACTGTCACCACCGAAGTGGGCCCCTGGTGCTGTAGCGGATCTGAAAAAATAAGAGAGCTGTAATGTGCTGTTGGCAACTTCAGTTTGGTTTACACCGTTCGCTGAGCTTAGGAGTGTTTTTTGGTTGCTAGCCTTCATGTGCTGTTGTGCAAGACTATGGGCCTCATTATAAATTGGCGCCAAACTTGCGAAAAAATTCTGGCACCCGCGAATGGGCAATTAGTGGGTCCTTACGCCCTGCCGGACCCGGTAATTGCCCATTCACAGGCGCCGGAATGGAATGCTCCCCATTCCCATTGAGCCCCATGGGGCTCAATGGGAATGGGGAGGTCGGATGCACCGGCACCATTCAGAATGGTGCCGGTGCATCCGACATGCTCTTCTTGCGGGTGCCGGTACGGCCACCAGGTCAGACCTGGCGGCCGTAATGGCACCTGCGAGCAGAACTCATAGTTTGCCGGTCCGGGAACTACAGTACCGGAAAGCTTACTGGTACCGTAGTTCCCAGACCGGAAAACTTTTAATGAGGCCCTATGTGTGGTTTGTTGTACTTTAGAGATATGGTTGTGTTTAGTTCAGAATTTGAGAGGTGTACGCAGAGGGGTGAGTTTTTTATTAGTAGCATTGGTTAGTGGCATCACTATCTAGATGGGACGCACCATGATATCCACAATTCCATCTAGATGTAATGCAGGCTAATATTCACAAATCTCTCTAGATGTGCAGCTGGCTAAACTTGACAGTTCTGTTTAGATGTGATGCAAGTCAATATTCGCCATTCTGTCTGGATGTGACACCAGCCAATCTTCACAGTTCTGTCTGGATGTGATGCTAGCTAATATTCACAGTACTGTCTAGATATGGCACAGGGTCATCTTCACAGTTCTGTTTGGATGTGAGGCAGGCTAATATTCACAGTTCTGTCTGGATGTGATGCAAGCTAATATTCACTATTCTGTTTAGATGTGACACAGGCTAATCTTCACAGTTCTGTCTAGAAGTGACGCAAACCTATATTCACAAATCTGTCTGGATGTGACGCAGTTCTGTCTGTCTCGGAAGGATAGCTCAGCGGCAACGTGCTTGCCTTGGAAGCAAGATGACACGGAGCAACACAGGTTTGTCCCCCGCTCCATGCTTAGAAGCCTCTGGGTATTAAGCATGTTATAAATAACATATCATATCATGTGACGCAAGCTAATATTTACAAATCTGTCTGGATGTGATGCAGGCAATCTTCACAGTTCTGTCTGGGTGTGACGCAAGCTAATAATCACAATTCTTTTTTTTTTTATTGTGCGTTAGTCAAGATCTTACTTTTCACAAACATTGAACATTCAACTCTTATTCTTTTGCTGGAACTGCTGAGTTACCTAATAAGAGTTGAATCCTCATTGTTTCCCAGCACTTGATAAATGACTTGACTATTTGGAAGGGTGAACTTGTTTGTTAGAGAATGAGTAACAGTTTAATTGAACACATTTTAAGATGTGTACAAGTATTTTGGATGTGAGATGTATTTTGGCTTCTTCTTTTTATCTCTTTTCCTTTTTCTTTCTTTTTATGTTAATGGACGCAACTGAAGATAATTGTTATAATGTAATGTATCGTAATTTGTGTTTTATTGTTTGTGAAAAGTCATATCTTGACTAAGACACAATAAAAAAACAAAAAAAAAGAATAGTCACAATTCTGTTTAGATGTGATGCAGGCTAATCTTCACAATTCTGTCTAGAAGAGACATAAGATAATATTCACAAATCTGTCTGGATATGACACATGTTAGTCTTCATCGTTCTGTCTCGATGAGACACAAGCTTATATTCACAAATTCCTTTTAGCTGTGATGCAGGCTTATCTTCACAATTCTGTGTAGAAGTGGTGCAAGCTAATATTCACAAATGTGTCTAGATGTGACGCAAGCTAATATTCCCAATTCTATTTGGATGTGACGCAGATAATATAATAAGATGATAAGATGAGTTGGGGAGCACAAATTGCTGTTCCTCATCTCCAGACTTCGAATATCTTGTCAGTCGCTGCTGGTTGATGGCTGGAGGCTCTGCACTCTCCACACTCCAACACGGCCAACAAGGTTTGGTGCTGCTTGTTCCAGAGCTGCCCTTTGCCTCTGGACCCTTAGCCAGAGGGGCTGCCGGGCACGAGGCTGCCCTGGGTGGGTGTAGATTAAAGGGGCAAATAACCAATCAGGAATTGAGGGCCAGTGTGGGAGGCAGGAGGGGGAACAGGCCAGGAAACAGGGTCAGGGGAACGCACGAGGGGTGCGCTGCTCCCAAATATGTTAAAAATCAACAAGCCATTTATTAGTACAACAAAAAATAAATAACCGAACCACAGGCAGGATGATTACACCCTACTAGGTGTTTCATGGAGGGGACTAGGCCCAATCAGGAGTCGGGGCCTGTTGGGAGGCGGGCGAGTAAAGAGGCACATGGAGGGGCTATGGGAGGTGGTGGGAAACCTAAAGCACCTGCCATGAGGTGGTATAGTGTGACAAAAAATCAATAATTAAAGTCAGGAGTCTGTTTGGATTCAGGCACAAAACGGGATGGGGCTCTGGCACTCACCCAGGCTGCAGCTGGAGATGGAAAATCAGTGAGGACCGCAGGCAGGGTGATTGCACCCTCGTAGGTAGCTCAGGAAGGGCACTAGGCCCAATCAGCAGTTGGGGACCAGTTGGGAGGTGGGTGGGTAAAGGGGGACACGAAGGGGCTACGGGAGGTGGTTGGAAAACTACTGCACCTGCTGCGAGGTGCAACAATAAATAAACAATTAAAGTCGGAAGTCTATTCTGATGCAGGCACAAAGCGACAAACATCTTAATTCAGAATCACCCCATTGATGTCTTTCACGATATCATTGCTGTTACCAACTGTGATATCATCTATGTGCTCATAGGCTGAGCAACAGGGGACTCTGAGTTAAGGTTGCTGTCACTTCCAACACCCGCTGAATTTCAAGGGTTTTTTAGCAATACATTGTTTCACATTAGCTATCTCTTAAAATTTTTCATTTTACTGAATTCCAAGGATTCTTTTTATACTATATCTTACCCCCACCTGAAGTAGTCAATAAACATGAACAGAGCTCAGGGTCTCCGGCAGTAACCAACGTTCCCTTTAGTAGTAAATAACCATGCCCCTTCCACTTTGTTCCAATCAGGGTAAAAGACTCTGGTCTGCTTGACACAGCCTTCTTTCATGGCTACTGGCCTCTTTTGCCTCAATTAAGGTAAAAGGTACAAAGAAGGCCATGGCTAGTGGCCACTTTGCAGAGTTTAGTGTAAAGACCTGTGGCCACAGTTTATTTTTTGTTTCCCATCTTTCATTCCCTCAAGATTTTCCCCAGAGGATTTTCCCCAAGAATATTCCTCAAGAACCCTTGCACTTCTGTTCATTCCCACGAGAATGCTAGTTGTGGAAACACGTCTTTTTAGCCTCTGCCAGAAAGATGAAAATGACATGAAAATAATATCTGTTCTTAAGCCTCCTACAACTCTCCCTATCCACCATTCCTCTTCATTTGTTGGTCTCACTGATATCCCTGCTGACAAAGCATCCACAGACCCTCTCATAATTTCACTTTTCCCTCATTCGTCTCGTGAACCATTTCATATTCCCTCAACAATGTCATGATATTACTGTGACATTTACACTGAAAGACAAAAACGATCGGACTGAAAAAGGCCTCTCTAACCCTCCCAAAGTGTCCAACTCACAATTGGTCCTCTAAACCCTCTGCATATCCCCTCTGTTCCAAAAATAATTTTGAGCCCTTTTCTATTTAACGTCCCTGTAGTATTATTGCAGAAACTTCTCAGTTTGGCAAATGGAAAAAATGGCGTAGTTCATTTCTGAAAAGCTTAAGTTGTACAATGAGAAATACATAATCGTTTTTTGGCCGGGGGTATCCCCTTCCACATCAAATTTTTATAAAAATTCTGGACGGATTTACACCAAACCACCAAAAGGCACATCTACTTTTTTTGTTTGGTTCAAATCCATTCCTTGATTGTTGCTGTGCATTTAAAGGATAGGCATTTTCGCCGATGAGAAAATTAATGGGATTTCATTTTGCTTCATCAATTTTGAACTGTTGGATGAATTTACCCCAAACTTTCCAGTATGGGGTCCCTGCTCAGACATTCTCAGATCAAACTTTTAAACAAATCCAAAGCTTTGAATTTGTGATGAAGTCAATGGTTGATATGTTTCACCTTAACTATAGGGGAGTTGCTAGCACATGGCATAGTTAAGGTGAAGACGAACGGGCCGATTCATTGAATAAATGTGCACTGAAAAGGGGATCGCAAGCGTGAAAATTGCAGCGCACGCGTGCCAAAGCTGCGCAGATTGATTCATGGAATTCAGTGCGCATGTAAATCCTGGGATGTGCGCTAAATTTGTGGGTGGCGCACGCGGGTGCACACCTCATTAAACGGCATGCGCTATGCGCACAGGGAAAGCGCACATAGCGCAGCGCACACAACAAAAGTGGGGGGAACACAGGGCGTAACACGCGGAATAAGGAACAACACATGAAAATGTGGGCGTTACGGGGAAGTACAGGAGGTACATGCTCGCAACGCCCACACGTGCGCCAACAACACGTATTCATGGAATCGAACAAGGGAAAGGCGTGCACCAAAAAAGACGCGCAAATCCGGAAACACATACGCCAGCAGGAAGCAGGCTTAAGCGCCCCCGCACAGCATTAAACTGCACGCAAACAACAAACAAGCACAGACGCTACGATGAATATACCGTTCCTCGCAGCAGTGGTCGTGGGACACCGCAGGAGGAGGAGGATAGCCGGGCCCTGCATTTTTTTACCCAGGACCAGCCTTTTTGGGTTGCCTGATGACCAGGTGTATTGGAGGTACAGGTTTCCACCACACATAATCCTAGACCTGGTGAGTGAGTGGGAGGATGACCTCACATCACCCACCCTGTGCTCGCAAGCACTGAGCCCCTTGGAAAAGGTGCTCAATGTACTGCATTTCTTGGCTACTGGTTCATTTCAGCGGACAAGTGCCATAGTGGGGGGGGTCTCACAGGCCACACAGTCACGCTGCCTACACAAGGTGTTGGCAATCATCACTGCGCGCCCCTCAGTCCGCAGGCACATATACATGCCCAGAACACCTGCAGAAAGGCAGGCTGTTGTCCAGCAATTTTACGGGGTGGCACACTTCCCCAAAGTCCTAGGTGCCATTGATTGCACCCATGTGGCTCTACGTCCACCCAGGGCCACTGAGCACATCTATCGGAACCGCAAGCACTGGCATTCCATCAACGTGCAGGTTGTATGTGATGCCAAGGGAATCATCACCTCAGTATATGCCAACTATCCAGGGTCCAGCCATGATAGTTTCATATTTAGAATGTCACCCCCAAACCGGGAACTGGAAGCTGGCCGGCATGGCGACACATGGCTAATTGGTGAGTATAAATGCCTCTGCACATGCATGCATGTCAGGAACTGAGAAATGGGAAAACCCCACTAATGACAACCATCATCACCTCCCCAGGGGACAGTGCCTACCCTCTGAGCACCTACATGATGACGCCAATTCGGAACCCCACCACACCACCCGAGGTAAGATACAACACAGCCCATATTGCAACCCGGGGCATAGTGGAGCGCGCATTCGGAGTGCTCAAGTCACGTTTTCGCTCCCTTGACCGCTCTGGTGGGCCGCTGCTATATGCGCCCCCAGTAGTGTGCAGGATCATAGTGGCAGCATGTGTCCTGCACAACGTTGCAACCCGCCGGGGTGTGCCGGTGGACATGGTGGTGCCCCCACATCCCCAACCACATGCACGCCTGCTGCGCATGGGAGGTGAAAGGGCACGTGGTGAGGCAGCCCGTACCCAGCTTGTGGCAAATTACTTCACCTAAAATCCCACCCCTGCGGAGTGCACACAGGCCTCGCACATACCAGCTGACAATCAATTATGACAAAAGGGACAGTCAACCGTCACAACCATACCAGCCTGAGATTGTTCACAAAGAAGTGTTACATTGTGTGCATCCCTACCTACTTAAAAACACCCACTGCTGTGTCACAAAAAGACACACATTCATGCAGCAGGAATGACTACCCCCTTGCAAAATACCACATCAAAATAGTACCATGTCACCCAACCCCTCCCCATCTCAGCGACCCAACACACCCTGCCATGGCATGCAATGTGAAAGCAACCAAATGAATGTACAACACATGACACAAGTGTCACAAAGTGCACTGTCCATAATGTAAACAGGCCACAGACAATAAGCGCTCAGCAATCAATAAGAAACAGCACACATGAACAAATACTTACCAGCAACACAAAACATCAGTTCAGGATGAAACCGTGTCAATATATAACAGTAAAAAATTGAAGTAGTGCAAGCCTCACAACCTGACTAATGCAGCACATTGACCCCTTCCAACTGGAGGGTGTTGCTGTCAGGCAAATGTCTCAGTGTATTGCATACAACATGAACTGCATTTGCAAAGGAGACGGCCTTGTGAAGACATGAAGAACCTACATGTAAATAAGGAGAAAGACATGGATGCACAAGCCCTTATCAATACACCATGCAGTGTAGAATCCAACAACAATCCCCACTAGGGATGTACACACAGTTTTCACTACAGACTGCCCACACAACTCATGGGAGCCCAATGTCACTGTGTAAGTTACTGTCACTTGGTCACACCCTTTGCAAGCCCATGGAAAGGGGAAGCAGGAGGGGTGTGTGTCAGGAAACCAAGCATCTAACCCAAAGACAGGACAAGCCTGCATGTGCCCAGCTGGAATACACACTGGATGCCCACGGGAGCCACACAAAGCAACACACTGTAAAAGAAATATATATAAAAAAAAAATCATAAATGGCCATGTGTGGACTGGGGGGGGGGCACCATCGAGGTACAGGGTGCACCCAAACACCCACATGCGTGGATGTTGAGAAAAAGAAATACCTCCATGGGCTCATGGCCTGCACGGCTACGCTACAGTGGGAGAACTGCCGTCGCTCTCTTCACCCTCTGCTGCTACATCAGGAGGTGGCCATGATATGGGAGGCAGCCCACGCAAAGCCCTGGTATGGTCCTCCATGGCAGCAAGCATGCGGGTCTGGAGGGTTTGGTTCTGCAGGATGATAGTACGGAGATCCCCATGCAGCACCTCACAGCATTTCTGCCTGCATGGCCTCGCGTGATGCCCGGACCTCCGCACGGGTTGCCTGGAGCTCAGCCGAGAGTGAACCTGTGAGCTGCTCCAGCTGCTGTTCTGACCTGAAATTCCGGGAAGCCTCAAGTTCACCCAGAGTATCTCTGAGGAACCCGTGTTCTAACCTCAGGGCTTCCCTGTGGGCCTGTGACTCTACAGATATGGCTTCGCGCAGAGCCTCCTGTCCAGCCCATCGGTCCCTGGTGGTCGTCAACATGTCCTCCCTGTGTGAGTGGCAAATGGAGTCTGTTGCCTGCTGCTGGAGCTCCATCTGCCTTTCAGGGGGAGAATGGAAGTGGCCACCCTATCCATTGCCTGAGCCATAATTTCACACTATGCTCCCTGTTGTTCTACAATACTATACATGGAGTTCTCCCACACTGTATTGCCTGGTGGCGCACGGCCACCGCGTTAACGGGCACCACACCTGTTTGGGGCAAGGCGATCTGCACCTTGCTGTGCTGGCACTGCCTGAGGCTGCAGGACTGCATTCCTCCTTTGATCTGCTGGCCCAGGAACAGGAGCAAATATTGTGGAGTGTGACCCTACATCCGTAACCGCCAACGGCGGATTTACAAACACTGAAATCCCCATAGAGGGGTCTACCCCCGGTGCAGGTGGGTTGGACAGAACAGCATCCCTGCCAGAAACACTCACCTGCGACGGCACATATGTCTCACTGTCCGATTCAGCACCTGATTCATAGAGGTCTGCGGATGTGTACCCAGAGACACCCCCGGACAGCATGTTTTGTAGGACAAATGGGTTTTCACCCACCACCACCCCACCTCCTCCAGTGGTGCCCGGTTGTGGCTGTGATTCCCCCTGGGTCTGCACCATCTGCTCCTCCTCAACAGCATCAAGTGCCTCATCACCTGCAAAAACATGAAAGATAACAAATGGAAACAAGCATGAGTACCATAGCACACACATAGGCCTGACGAGGCAGAGATCCAGTACATAAATTACACATAAACCACATGACTATAACCATGGCATGCATGCACTGTCAATGAGTTGGAAGGGGAGGCAAGAAGCAGACACTGAGGACTCCAAGATGGAAAAGCAACACATGTGCTGCATGCTGGATAGCACTGGCATCACACATTAGCCTGTGAGTGGCATGTCCAATACACATACATGACACATGCCAGCACATAGATGGCACGTAGCATAGCCATGGTACATTTGACAAGTACAGCCATATGGTAGGAAATAAATACTGTCACCCATCCATGTGAGATGGACATCATGAGATACAACATGCAAAATAGTGTGACAAAACACGCATGTGCCACATGCTGCTACAGATCCAGTGTTCACTGATACAGTGATGGCAGGCAGATGAATACATCAATGGTTGGTCACTTCAACATGACAGAAGACAACAGTCATGTTCAACATAAACAGGGCCCAAAAGTGATTGTGTGCAGCCCATTACTCAATCAGCCTGAATGGTTAAATCATTCCCATAACAAGGTAATAAATGTGGGACATTGTGGGGTGTAATCTATGACAGAAGTATGTCACATTTGTGGCAGTAGGGCATAAAAATGCATCGTAACAATGACAAGGATTGAAACAATCAGGCTGAATGAACAGGAAAACATTTTGAACAATGTTGTTGCAAGATGACAGTTGAAGGGCAACTGCAGTAATCTGGTGCAATTTGGCAACTGTGGTCAGAAGGGATACTTTCATACCCAAACCCAAGGCCGGGTAATGGTTTGGAGGAACCACATGGGTGACCAATACCAGTCATGACTACACACCCTCACCTGGCACTCAATCAGAACACATCACCCAAGCAACATACACATGGATTACACACACATGCATGGGCACTCACCGGACAATACTTCAAGATCTGGTAGGTCTCCCACACCTCGGTTCTGTTCCTCTGTGATGAAGGTTCCAGCAACAGGCTCATGTTCACTGAGTTGGTCGTCCTCTGGTGGAGACCCACCGCCAGTCACCAGAGTAGAGGCATGATTGGAAGCCAGCTTGTTCTTTGCTCTGCGTTTCAGGTCATTCCATCACTTGTAGCATTCATCAGCTGTGCGCCTCACAAATCCAAGGGCACTAATTTGGTCCGCGATGGTCTGCCAGTGGGCCCTACGTTGAGCAGGCGTAGTCTTGCACCCTGCAGTCACCACCATTTCGCGGCTATGTGCCAACACATAGGCCCCAAGTGCATCTAGTTCGGCGTCATTGAAGCTAGGCTTCCTTGACGTGCCGGAGTGTGTTGCCGTGTCTGGGGTCCCAGCCTGTACTGCAAGAGCACCATTCTTCCTCTTGAGAGGTGGTGCGGATCCTGAGTGCCTTACGCCGCTCTGGTTGGTAGGGGCAGAAGCGCAGGTGGACTGGGTACTGTAAGTTTGCGAAGGCACAATGACCAAAGGTCTCGGTGCAGGCACTGGCTGCAGGGTGATGTTGGCAGGACCAACGTCGGTGTGATGGACTTGGACCGACACTGTCCCAGCTGGGAGACTCAGAGCTGGGGTGGATTGAGCTGCAGTTGCCCCTGCAGCCTCCTCACTCTGGCTACTTGGGGCAGCAGATGATATTGCTGCCTCAGATCCACGTGGGCTGGTGACAGGAACTTTCACCGCCACACGTGGCTTAGACTTGGTGACCTGGAAGTCAGCCTGGGAGTAATCCTGTGCCGGTTCAGTTGACAATATGGGCCGTTTTAACAAGGGCTGAGCTGGTATGGTGTCAGCTACATTTCCCACAACCATTTGGGGGGGCATAGGTGGCTCCGATTGGTCCTCCACACACTGCCTGCTTGGGCCACCCTGCACATCCTGGCCACGTCCCCTACCGCGCCCACCTTTTGGAGGTCGACCACCTTTGCCTCCCTTACTGCTTGGTCGCCTCCCAACCATGGCACTGATATTGTTGTGCGTATGGGAGTTGCAGTAAACAATCGTCCTGGGCAATTGGAATGAAAGGGGTAGGGTACTAGATGGTATTCGTACCCTAGTGCTCTAGCAAGGCTGTTTGTGACCCCTGGGGGAAGATTACGGGTCACGCAACACACAGGCACCCCGAAAACAATATCAAATGTGCACACAACCCCTGGTAGACCACGTGCGTGGAAAAATGAGCCCGCACTACACTGTGGCACCCAGAAACACAAAAATAAGAATATGTGCGATACATGCAACCTACAATGACCTCTGAAGGGGCACGCGACACACGGGGCAACCACAGTTGGAAAATACGTTTGCAAGTCACCGTCTGCCTGGAAAAAGAACGTGAAAAAGACACGCGTGTGCGCGTTGGCAACACCCCCGCCAAAAGAAGAAATGAACGCCGTCTGAGGAAACAAGTAGTACGAACAGGAACTGTTGTGAAGTAATCGCATGTGAACCGACAAAAAATACAAGAATCACCCGCTCGCTCTCCAAAAATAGCACGTATGAGAAAATGGCATCATACGCGTTCCTTTTGAGCCAGCCCACACGTGCAACGTCACTTACGCGTGTACGCGCTAAGGCCCTTTCCTCCAATAACATGCTGACATGCAGTTTTCTCACGTACTGATTCAGTATGCACCCGTGTTGTGGGAAACGCCTGTGTGTGTACCGTCACTGATGCGCTTACACGCTAAGGGCCTTTCTTCGAATTACACGCTAACGTGCAGTTTTTTCACGTGCCAAATCACTCCGTATCAAGCTGGCCATGCACAACACACGGAAGACCACGCTCCTGCCCAGAAGGCTGAATTTCTGCCCCCCAGTGCCCCGAGCATGCTCCCACCTGCCATCTGCTGCTGCCTGCCAGTCTGCTGGCCACGTGCCCTGCTATTTGTTGCCTGTACGTCAGCCATCTGCAGGGGTCCAGTTGCTGTGACCACCCCTGCTGGAACAGAAGACTCCCAACTGGAGTACCATCTTGCTCCACAGCCCAGTTGCCCACCCACACCTGCCTCAGGGGCTGTCATGTCGGACACAACACTATCTGGCACCACTGGCAACCCCCAGCCAGAGAGGCAGAGTGCTACCAGCTTCAGTGCTGCAGAAGTTGGTATCCTGGTGGAGCAAGTCCTGGGGCATTATGATGCCCTCTTTGGAAGTTCACGCGCCGACAATGAAGGACGAAAGTGGATCTGGACGGACATCATGGCTGCCATCAACGTGGAGGAGGTGGCAGCCCGCGATTTGCAACAAGTCCGGAAGCGCTGGGAGGACTTCAGGTCCAGGACCCTCAGCAAAGCCCGGCGTCTCCTGAAGGCAAAGCATGCAAAGGGGTATGTGTATGGATGGGGCTGGCTGCTGCAACATTCCTGTTCATTTGCGCGCGTGTATCGCTTGAAATGATATGTGTGTTGGGGAGTGTGATGCCATGATGCCATGTGTGAAGTTTGAGACTGCCACTCATCTGCAACTGTCATGTGTGTATCAGACCATTGTACAGTGCCCTGATGCCTGTGTTCTGTCTCTCCCTGTCTGCAGCGTCAACCGATGAAGAGGGCGGAGATGGTGCTGTGGAGCACACAGGCAGGGATACCACCGCCAGCCGGAGACGCAAGGCCCAGCTCCCCTCCCAGGTTGCCATCTCGTTGGGGAGTGAGGAATCTAGTTTGTTTGTTTGTTTGTTTGTTTATTATTTATAGCGCGCACCAAACCCGAGGGTAACCGGGCGCGTTGTTCAAGGATACTTTAAACTTTACAGGTTACGCATGCTTACAAGTGGTGGTTATACATCGTAGAAATTACATAATGCAGGACAGTAGGGAGAATATACATTGTGCATAAAATAAACATATAACATAATATGTACAGGAAATATGCAGTAGGAAGATAGAGAGTATATAATTATGTGCATAGTACGTCTGTAGGACAGTAGTTATGTTAGTGTAGGGCGGGACTATCGGTCATTTTCTTTGATCCAGTTGATACAGTTAGATCTGAAGAGAGCGTAGGATTGGGTAGATCTCAGGCCGGGCGGGAGGGAGTTCCAAAGCTGGGCAGCTTTGACCGGGAAGCTGTTTCCTCCGGCCGTACTTAGTTTAAATGGGGGTATCACTAATTGGTTGGAGTATACTTCTCTGGTGGGTCTAGTGGAGATTTTTCTGTTGAATTTAGCAGTTAGGTATTTGGGTGCTAGATGGTTGATACTTTTGAAAGTTAGAGAAGCTGTCTTGAGTTTGATTTTGTCCGCTGTGGAGAGCCAGTTGGATTGTCTTCTAGCCTCTGAGATATGCTCCCTTCTTGGAATTCCTAAGGCAGCTCTAAGAGCATTGTTCTGTAGTGTTTGAATCTTTTGCAGCATATGTTTATTGGCCCCTAAGTATAGTGTGTTGCAATAGTCCAATTTCGACAGCACTAATGCTCGAGCAAGGGTTAGGCAATTGGCAGTGGATAGGTATGGTTTTGCGGCTCTAATCAGCTTGCAGGTATATGCGGTGCTGGATGCCATTGCGCTCACCTGTTCGGTTAGGGAAAGGTGGGAATCAAGGTAAAACCCTAATGTTTTTACCTCTTTTGCCACCTTGATAGTGTTGCCGTCTATGACGAAGGAGGAGTATTCTTCTTTTAGTCTATTGATGTTTTGTTTGTTCCCCAGTATGATAAGTTCCGTTTTGTCATCATTCAGGCATAGCCCGTGGGTGGCCATCCATGCCTGAATGATGAGATAGGTCTTGTTCACCAATGCCAAATCTTGTTCATAATCCCCTGAAAGTGGTATGAGAATCTGAGTGTCATCCGCATAGTTAGTGTAGGTAACACCCAGATCATCTAGATCATCGAACAAGGGCTTCGTGAAGATGTTGTACATAGTGGGGGAGACACAAGAACCTTGTGGGACTCCACATGTGATGGATACAGGGTCAGCAGCAGCAGAAGTAGAGAAGACTAAAAGGTGGTGCAGCTCCAGATGTTTTTGGATCTGCAGGTAGGCTACCCTGTCAAGGATTTTTAACAGGAAGGGTACCGTTTTGATAGGCCTGTAGTTAGTCGGGATGGACGGGTCCAGTGTTTGTTTTTTTAGGAGGGGGAGGACCCAGGATTGCTTGAGGTTATCTGGTATAGTGCCTGAGGCAAAGGAGGCATTAATAAGCTTAGAGATGAATGGGGAGAGGTCTCTGGCCGCGTCCTTTATTAGTTGGGCTGGGCATAGGTCGCCTCGGCAATTGGATGGCTTGAGTGAAAGTATTATCTTTTCAGTTTCGAGTATAGTTACTTTCGAGAAGTTAAATTTATGGTCTAGTTTAGTGCTGATTGGTGGTTTGCCTCTTGGGTTAGTTGAGGGTGGAATATTCTGTTTCTTTGTCTCAATTTTTGTTTGGAGTGTGGCAATTTTGTCATTTAGTGCTTTTTGGATGTTCGAGCACCATATTTTATTTTTGTCACAGTTATCTTGGACAGGAATAGGGTTTTCTAGTTCCTTTAGTATAAGGAATAGTTCTTTCGTTCCAGATTTGGCCTGCAGTATTCTGTTGTTGAAATTATCTCTTTTTGCTTTCTTTATTTCATTTTTGTAAATCTTGGAGGCATTGATGAGTGTAATTTTATTTGTCTCTGTTGGGGTTAGTCGCCAAGCAGATTCGCATTTACGTTTTTCAAGTCTTAGAGATTTGAGGTGAGGAGTAAACCAGGTGTTTAGGTGGGCTCTGGGCTTGCTCTTTCTCAGTTTCAGTGGGGCAATAGTATCTAGAGCTGTAGCTATGGAAGAGTTGAATTCATTTACTAGTGATGAGGTGTCCAATAAGTCAGGTAGAGAGTTTAATCTGGGGAGGATGAGTGGTAGCAGTTTTTCTGTGGTTATAAGTTTTTTGTTTCTGGTTGGCAAGGGGGGAGCCAGAGCATTTTCAATAGGTAGGGCCAGGTTAACATTTAGGAGGAAAGTTATCAGTGCATGATCAGTCCAGATTTGTGAGGTGATATCGACAATCGTTGTATTGCAGTTATAGTCAGCAACCCAGTCAAGTATACGGCCTTTTTCGTGTGTGGGTTGTAGGATTTTTTGGGAGAAGCCTAGTTCTGAGATGACATTAGTGATATTAGTTGCTTGCAGGTCTTTAGGGTCATTGTAGCCTAGGTTTAGGTCTCCCAGAAGGATGGATTGGGATGAAGTTTTTAGGTTGTTTGAGAGGATTGTGGAAATGTCCTCCTCGAATGTGCCAATAGGGCCTGGTGGTCTATAGATAAGGTGAATAGTAATAGTTTGAGAGGGAGATGCGAGGAGTTTAGCAGTTAATGATTCGCAGGAGTTAGTCGTTGAACTTGATTCAATTTTTAGGGTGAGATTATTTTTAGCAATAATAGCTAGGCCACCTCCTCGAGAGTTGACTCTGTCTTCTCTAAGTATGGTGTAATTATGGGTTAAGGCAAGCATTAGGGCAGGTCCTGCAGATTGGTGCAGCCAAGTTTCTGTTATGGCGAAGATGTCATATTCTCCTATTTGAATGAGATCCGCAATTTCGGTAGCGTGTGCTATTAGCGATCTGGCATTAATAAGGGCGCACTTCAGTTGGATGTTCGGCTTTGCTGTGGCCTGGGTGGCATTACTTTTCTTTTTTGGTATGCTATTATTAGCGTTGGGCTGCTTATTTAGGCGGTTGTTGCGATGGAGGTCAATTTTTACAGGAGGAGTGTTTCGGATGTTAGCGTTACTTCTATTGCAAGAGGTATTGAGTCTAGCTAATGGTTCGTAAATTTTAGGTAGTCTTGAACGTAGTTTTGCGTTTCTATTTGCAATGTCACAGGGAAGGTATGTTAGTGATTGGTGGGTAATAAGTGAGTGTGAAAGTTGATGGCTGGGTTCTAGGGGGGGAGTTAAGAGTCCTTCATCCACAGGCGGTAAGCCCTGTAGTGTGGGCCTCGGATAGTAGTTTACTTTAGGCATTGTGGTCCAAAAGGCTGACAGGTAAATAAAGGTTAGTATCATTGTGGCCTGGTTTTAGGCTCGAGCAGTTGGTTTGCAAGAGTCGGGTACCTCTAGGCTAGACGGAGCAATCATATGTAGGCTAGATGCAATCAGAGACAGGTTAAATGCCGTCAGGGACAGGCTAAGTGCACTGTGGTCTGGGGGCGACCGACCTGCCGGGGGTAGGTCCAAGAAGAGGAGGTGGACTCCTCGGCAGCAGAAGGGGCAGCTGAGAGCCCACAGGGGCCTACGGAGGAAGATGGCACGGAGTCATCCAGGTTGGTGGGGGGTTTGGTTGAGGAGGAGGCCGTGGAAGTCAAACACACGGGGCCTGGAGGGGGGATTCCACTGGTGCCAGTGGTGCAGTCCAGGGGCAGGGACAGGAGGCAGCACAGGCCACCGCCGAGGTGCCTGTGTGTAATCCTGTTACCGATCCTGTGACTCCATCAACCAGCACCAGCAGGGATGCCTTCGTCCAGGCCCGTTTTCAGGGAGGGGATAGCCGCACAACAACTGGCCTTCCTCTCTCTGCGGACGTGGCAATCCGTGACCGGCTTGAGCCTGTCCTGGGTGGGGGGCGTTGCGTGTTCGTGACATTCAGGATGACGTGCGGGGTTCTCGTGAGGACAGCGCACGTCATTTCGAATGTCTCGAAGACTGCGTCAACCTACTCGGCGGGGTCACCAGTGCTGGGTTCCTCCGTGTGCTGGAGCTTCTGCCAACCCCCTCCTCAACTGAACACCCTATGCTCTGGTCACCCTCCGTGCCATCTTCCTGCCCAAGTGCCACCCGGGCACCCTGTGGAGCTGTCCCTGACCCAGCGGCCAGGCTGGTGGAGGACACATCCCTGCCACAGTCGGGAGTCGGAGGTCCAGCAGGGGTGGCCACCCCAACAACTGGACCCGAGCAGGAGGTTGACATGCAGGCAACAACGGGCAGGGCACATGCACGGCAGCAGCAGGCTGAAGGTGGGAGCGATGATGTCTCGGGGCCAACAATATCAGAGGGGCAGGCATCGGCCGTAGGGCAGGAGGACCCTGGATTGGGAGTGTCTTCTGTGTGGCATCGTTTGGGCCAGCAGATAGATGCGGAGCGGCGGCGGGTGGAAGAGGCACGGCTCACAACTCCATGCGGAGGGCGCTGAGGCGGGCCGAGTGCCTCGAGGCAATTTGCAGGGAGTTGGACATGGCATTGTTCCTGCGGAACCTCGGGGCCATGGAAGAGGCGCGCTTCCAGAACATAGACAAGGAGTTTGATGATGCACTGGCCCGGGAAATTGAAAAGTGAGCTGTCCGACTAGCCCGCCGCCATTGCATATAGTTTGTAGTGTTAGGTTTCATTTTCGTTTTGCTTTATTTTGGTTTGCTTGGACTATGCCCCACACTTTTGTATATAGTTATTTCCTAGGTAGTTTTTTTGATAGGTTTCATTTCTTTTGTTGGGCTCATGGACCCTCGATGAAATGGTTGTACATAGTTGAACAGTGGATTTATGAGAGAAATTTATATATTTTTACTCACCATGGTTGAATGGATTTTACTATTTGCGTTTCCTTTGGATTTGCTTTGGTGGACCGAGAGTTTGGACAAATTTTCTTTTGGATTACTTTGGATTGGTTCTTCATATTTTTTTTATTCTGTTTTGGACATTCATTTCATTTCATGTTTGAAATATTTTTCATGCTTTCATTTCATTTCATTCATTTATTTCATAATACATTTTGATTTATAACTTCCATGTGTGGTATTCGCTCATTGGGTTACTGCATGTGAAAATGTGGATTTACACAATCACTGGCACCCAGTGTGTGTGTGTGAGGGACATGTATTGATGTACATAGTTGACTTTTGGTTTGTGTCATGAAATAGGCATTTCAGTGTGGGGTGGATTGAGGACTTGATTGCCTCTCAAGACTGGGGTGGCGTGCTATGGGATTTTGGTGGACATGAGGCCCATGATTGTGCATCTTATGAAGTGTTGAGGGGGACATGAGTTGGGGCATGCTGACAGGTGCCCGTTAATGCTGGGTGGGTGGGGGTGCAGGGGGACATGAGTCAGGCCCTAACCGTCAATGCTGGGTGGGTGGGGGTGCAGGGGGACATGAGTCGGGCCCTAACCGTCAATGCCGGGTGGGTGGGGGTGCAGGGGGACATGAGTCGGGGCCTGCTGGCAGGTGCCCGTCAATGCTGGGTGGGTGGGGGTCCAGGGGGACATGAGTCGGGCCTGCTGACAGGTGCCTGTCAATGCTGGGTGGGTGGTGGTGCAGGGGGACATGAGTCTGGGCCTGCTGACAGGTGCCCGTCAATGCTGGGTAGGTGGGGGTGCAGGGGGACATGAGTCGGGCCCTAACCGTCAATGCTGGGTGGGTGGGTTGGGGTGCAAGGGGACATGAGTCGGGGCCTGCTGGCAGGTGCCCGTCAATGCTGGGTGGGTGGGGGTGCAGGGGGACATGAGTCGGGGCCTGCTAACAGTTGCCCGTCAATGCTGGGTGGGTGGGGGTGCAGGGGGACATGAGTTGGGCCCTAACCGTCAATGCTGGGTGGGTGGGGGTGTAGGGGGACATGAGTTGGTGATCACTAGTGCAAGGTGACATGTGGGCTGGCTGGGGGGCATGCCCATGGTGGATGGGCTGCCTGCGGGACATGACCAGGGGTACAGGGTAGTCCCCTGTGGTGTGGGCTGCCTGCAGGGGCTGGGGAGGGGGTAGAGGGCACACCTGGGAGGACCGACCCACACTGACAATTCACGTGTGAAACTCCCCGTGCACCCCACTGAATTCACATACCCCGCTCTGCATGCGAAATCGCATGTGAAACTCCCCGCGCACCCCTGAAATACACGTACCCCGCTCGCCCAAGGCCTATTGTGTGTGAAACTCCCCGCGCACCCCACTGGATACACGCACCTCGATCTGCAAGCGGAATTGCATGTGAAACTCCCCGCGCACCCATGAAATACACATACCCCGCTCGCCCAAGGCCTATCGCGTGTGAAACTCCCCGCGTACCCCTCAGAATACACATACCCTGCTCAGACAGCGAAATCGCGTGAGAAAGTACCTGCACACCCCTCAGAATACACGTACCCCCGTGTGCAAGCGAGATGACGTGTGAAAGTACCCGCGCACCCCTCAGAATACATGTACCCCGCTCTGCAAGCGGGATCGCATGTGAAAGTACCCGCGCCCCCCTCAGAATACACGTACCCCGCTCAGACAGCGAAATCGCATGTGAAAGTACCCGCGCACCCCTCAGAATACACGTACCCCGCTCTGCAAGCGAAATCGCGTGTGAATCTTCCCGCGCACCCCTGAAATACATGTACCCTGCTCACCCAAGGCCTATCGCGTGTGAAACTTCCCACGCCCCCCAGAAATACTCGTTCCCCGCTCGCGTGATTGCAGTGTACCGGCCCTGTTAGCTGGTCCAGGGTAGCGCGCCCCTTTGCACTGCATTGGGGATTTCAATGGTTTTTCCTTGCGCAAGGGGATTTCTTGGGGGCGTAACTGGTGCTGCGGGATGTTCTCTGCGCCAGCGCTCAAAATGGCTTGGCAATTCCATGAATACGCAACGCGCCAGAATGCTGTTTAGCGCACGCTCCCTCTCTGCGCTGCTCGCGTGCGCTGCCTCTGCGCTGAAATCTATGAATTACCTCGGAAGTCTCTATGGAGTAACATAAAATAGCTTTTGTTAATAACTTTTGGACCCTTGAATGAGAAAAATCTGAAGAAATTCAACAGTCATATTTGGAGGTAGCCACCTGTGCATGCAACATTTCAGAATTAGTAGTGAATGGCTTTATAGTTTAAAAAATCTTTACTTAGATTGTGTTTTGAACAGCTTTTAACATGGGGTTTTCCCATAGGGAAAACATTTTTCTTCGAACCAAATATCTTTAAAATGGCAGCTTTGATTTTCCCAATTTTCGGCATGCACCTACAGTTCATCAGGAATTGGTGCACTGGAGTAATGTTTTGAAAATTGGACTGGCCCATTTTGAGACATTAAGGTTATAAGATTTATCTATTTTTGGAGCATGCCCATAATGAATGTTCATCTTTCATACAAACTGTGCTAAGAACGTATGAGTTTCACATTTCATACTTTACGCCATTGCATTTTCAGAAAACTCACATGAAAGTCAGGGCTGACTTTGATGTCTGTTTTTAGATGTTATTAATGTCCACAAACTGTACCAAGAGGAGTATAAGTTTTGCAGTTTATGCATTACTCAATTGTAATCTCCTGAAAACTCACATGAAAGGGAGGACTGACCTTGATGTCAGTTTACCGGAGATTTAAATTGCAGAATGTACTAACTGTAAAACTCATATGCCTTTTTGTACAGTTTGAGCACATTTATTGAAGTATGAATTGTAAAAGTCGTATACGACTCTAGCACACATTGAAAATGCACATCAACGTTAGATTTGACTTTTTTCTGACCTTTCATATGTATAGGAGGCATAAAATACATGAGCAGAATAAAGCTACATTTTGTATTAAAACCTTAAACTTGTAAGATCAACATTTTGTATATAACTACTCTAATAACGCACTCTTACTACACACACTCCTACTTCACGGTACTATGACACACACACATATAACACACTCTTACTAGACATTCTCCTATGACAACATTTCTTATGAAATGTGGCCCTACACCACACTCCTACAACAAGCGCTCCTACAATACACGCTCGTACAACACACCATCCCAGGACACACACTCCTTTGACACACGCTCTTATGAGACATGCTCCTACAACATGTGCATCTATGACATGTCTTCCTACAGCATAAATTCTCCTACGACAGGTGCTCCTATGACACATGCTCCTATGACATGTCTTCCTATAGCACACCCTATTACCACACACTCCTACAACATACGCCCTATGACACAATTTTATGACACAAGCTCTAACAACAAGCTCTTGGGACACAAGCTCGTATGACCCATTATCCAATGACACACAACAGAACATTTGCTCCTTTGACATCCATCCCTACAAAACCCTCTTGCCACATTCTCCTACGATGCATGCTCCTAAGAGACACGGTCCTACAACACACAATCCTACAACAAGAACTCCTGCGACACTGGACCATAAAAATGAAAGTTTCATGTTTTTTTTTTATTTACAAAACAGTCAAGGTTAAACCAACAAAAACGTAAAGTCTGCAAACATTAGAAATAATAACATTAAGGTAACAACCTAATAAGCTTTATCAATAAATTACAAAATATATTATAATAAAATCAAATATCATGGTAAACTTAACTCACCCTCAAACATGAAAGCATACAATATTTTTATAAAACAAATAACAGTTACATGCATACAAACAAGTAATTGATTAATAAGTAGATTAAATATACACCTATAATAAATGTTAAAACAAAGTATACATGTATTTGTATTACAAAAAAACTGATATTACAACAAACTTAAATTGTAATATAAACAAGCATAATTCCTCTGAAAACATGCAATTAAAAAAATTAAATACAAAGGATATTTAAAGAATATAAGCAAAATAAACATAATTTTGCAATAACAAAATATACATAAGCCTTTCAATTTTATAGCTTACATATCAAATAATATCAATTAAGAAACTGCATGTAATCATTGCAAGTATATTATTTAGTAAACAATAAACATGACATGGAAAGGAAACGTACAGTAAACTAAAAAACGATTAAAATATATGCAAAAGAACTAGTACCATTTACATCAAAAAAATAACATCACTGTAAATTTGTATTAACAAGATATATAATGTACAAAGTTTGTATTATTTAAAGTGCAAAGTCATTATACTATGCATACAAAAATATGCAGACATGCAATATGTGTGCTACATTGAATTTAGTAAATAAGGAAGCAGTGTAAATGTACTTCATACTAAAAATATAAATAAATTAAAAAAGTTTAACATGTTTATGAAACTCAAATATTCACACAACACATTAAGGGGCCGATTCATGGAACAAACGTGCGCCGAAAATCCCAGTGCAAGCGTGAGAAAGCAAGTGCACGTTCACGCATACGATTCAAGGAAGGCGCTGCGCGTGTTTTCCACTGGTTGTGCGCCAAATCCGTGCATGGCGCACACGGGCGCACACGTCATCAAACGGCGTGCGCTACGTGCACAGGGAAAGCGCACATAGCGCGGCGCACACAACAAAAGTGGGCGGAACACGGGGAATGGGGAATAACGCGTTAAAAAGAAGGCGTAACTGGGAAAGTACTGCAGGGAACTACACGGAACACCCACACGCACGCGAACAACCCGTATTCATGGATTCGAATATGGGAAACCCGTGCACGGCAAAAAACGCGCACAGGCATCAACGCGTCCGCCACACGAAGGCAGGCGGATGCATCCGCACACACAGCTACGATGAATGCCCCATTTGTCGCAGCACTGATCGTGGGACACTGCAGGAGGAGGAGAATAGCCAGGGCCCGCATTTTTTCACCCCAGACAAGCCTTTTTGGGATGCCTGACGACCAGGTCTACGGCAGGTATAGGTTTCCACCTCATATCATCCTACACCTGGTCAGGGAGTGGGAAGATGACCTTACACCCCCCACCCTCTGCTCCCAAGCATTGAGCCCCTTGGAGAAGGTGCTCAATGTCCTGCATTTTTTGGCCACTGGGTCATTTCAGCGGACTACTGCCATAGTGGGGGGGGGTCTCACAGGCCACGCAGTCACGCTGCCTACACCAGGTGTTGGCAATCATCACTGCACACCCCTCAGTCCGCAGGCACATATACATGCCCAGAACACCCGCAGAAAGACAGGCCGTTGTCCAGGACTTTTACAGGGTGGCACACTTCCCCAAAGTGCTCAGTGCCATAGATTGCACCCATGTGGCCCTAGGTCCACCTCGGGCCACTGAGCACATCTACCGAAACCGCAAGCACTGGAATTCCATTAACTTGCAGGTGGTATGCGATGGAAAGGGAATCATGATCTCTGTCTATGCAAACTACTCTGTCTCCACCCATGACAGTTTCATATACAGAATGTCCGCCCTGAGCCGGGCCCTGGAAGCTGGGCAGCATGGCGACACATGGCTTCTAGGTGAGTACAAATGCCTGTGCACATGCATACATGTCACACACACACAAATACACAAACCCCAATAATCACAACCATCATCACCTCTCCAGGGGACAGTGCCTACCGTCTGAGCAACCACATGATGACGCCAATCCGGAACCCCACCACACCACCCCAGGTGTGGCCCATATTGCAACCATGGCCATAGTGGAGCGCACATTCAGAGTGCTCAAGCCAAGCTTCCGCTCCCTTGACCACTCTGGCAGGCAGCTGCTCTATGCACCTGCAGTAGTGTGCAGGAACATTGTGGCAGCATGTGTCCTGCACAATGTTGCAACACGGCAGGCGTACCGGTGGACATGGTGGTGCCCCCACATCCCCAACCACAGGCATAGGCGCTGCCCATGGGAGGGGATAGGGCACGTGGCGAAGAAGCCCGGACCCAGCTTGTGGCCACATTTTTCACCTAAACTCCCACCCCTGCGGAGTGCACACAGGCCTGGCACATACCAGGTGACAATCGATGATGACAAAGAGACAGTGAACTGTCACAACCTTACCACCATGAGGATGTTGCCATGGAAGTGCCACATTGTTTACATCCCTAGCTACTTAAACATAAGCAATCCTGTGTGACCAGAAGGCACACATGCATGGTGTGAATCACACAGACCTGCAAAACAGACCATGACTATCACTCTTATGTCACCAAAACCCTCCCAAACCACAACAGGACATGGCAAGCAATAGCTATACACCAACACAGTACCAATAAGGTACACATTGACATGTAAAAAATGTAAAGTGGCATCAGACAATGATGCCTGACAAGGAATCAGATGAAATGACGGACCAACAACCTCCCACCCAAAAGAAGTCATACCCAAATGCATTCCAACAGTTGTAGTTGTAACATAACAATGAATGCCTGCCTACATGCACATTGGGCAGCTTTGACCGGGAAGCTGTTTCCTCCGGCCGTACTTAGTTTAAATGGGGGTATCACTAATTGGTTGGAGTATACTTCTCTGATGGGTCTAGTGGAGATTTTTCTGTTGAAAATCGCATGTGAAACTCCCCGCGCACCCCTGAAATACACGTACCCCGCTCGCCCAAGGCCTATTGTGTGTGAAACTCCCCGCGCACCCCACTGGATACACGCACCTCGATCTGCAAGCGGAATTGCATGTGAAACTCCCCGCGCACCCATGAAATACACATACCCCGCTCGCCCAAGGCCTATCGCGTGTGAAACTCCCCGCGTACCCCTCAGAATACACATACCCTGCTCAGACAGCGAAATCGCGTGAGAAAGTACCTGCACACCCCTCAGAATACACGTACCCCGGTGTGCAAGCGAGATGACGTGTGAAAGTACCCGCGCACCCCTCAGAATACATGTACCCCGCTCTGCAAGCGGGATCGCATGTGAAAGTACCCGCGCCCCCCTCAGAATACACGTACCCCGCTCAGACAGCGAAATCGCATGTGAAAGTACCCGCGCACCCCTCAGAATACACGTACCCCGCTCTGCAAGCGAAATCGCGTGTGAATCTTCCCGCGCACCCCTGAAATACATGTACCCTGCTCACCCAAGGCCTATCGCGTGTGAAACTTCCCACGCCCCCCAGAAATACTCGTTCCCCCTCGCGTGATTGCAGTGTACCGGCCCTGTTAGCTGGTCCAGGGTAGCGCGCCCCTTTGCGCTGCATTGGGGATTTCAATGGTTTTTCCTTGCGCAAGGGGATTTCTTGGGGGCGTAACTGGTGCTGCGGGATGTTCTCTGCGCCAGCGCTCAAAATGGCTTGGCAATTCCATGAATACGCAACGCGCCAGAATGCTGTTTAGCGCACGCTCCCTCTCTGCGCTGCTCGCGTGCGCTGCCTCTGCGCTGAAATCTATGAATTACCTCGGAAGTCTCTATGGAGTAACATAAAATAGCTTTTGTTAATAACTTTTGGACCCTTGAATGAGAAAAATCTGAAGAAATTCAACAGTCATATTTGGAGGTAGCCACCTGTGCATGCAACATTTCAGAATTAGTAGTGAATGGCTTTATAGTTTAAAAAATCTTTACTTAGATTGTGTTTTGAACAGCTTTTAACATGGGGTTTTCCCATAGGGAAAACATTTTTCTTCGAACCAAATATCTTTAAAATGGCAGCTTTGATTTTCCCAATTTTCGGCATGCACCTACAGTTCATCAGGAATTGGTGCACTGGAGTAATGTTTTGAAAATTGGACTGGCCCATTTTGAGACATTAAGGTTATAAGATTTATCTATTTTTGGAGCATGCCCATAATGAATGTTCATCTTTCATACAAACTGTGCTAAGAACGTATGAGTTTCACATTTCATACGTTACGCCATTGCATTTTCAGAAAACTCACATGAAAGTCAGGGCTGACTTTGATGTCTGTTTTTAGATGTTATTAATGTCCACAAACTGTACCAAGAGGAGTATAAGTTTTGCAGTTTATGCATTACTCAATTGTAATCTCCTGAAAACTCACATGAAAGGGAGGACTGACCTTGATGTCAGTTTACCGGAGATTTAAATTGCAGAATGTACTAACTGTAAAACTCATATGCCTTTTTGTACAGTTTGAGCACATTTATTGAAGTATGAATTGTAAAAGTCGTATACGACTCTAGCACACATTGAAAATGCACATCAACGTTAGATTTGACTTTTTTCTGACCTTTCATATGTATAGGAGGCATAAAATACATGAGCAGAATAAAGCTACATTTTGTATTAAAACCTTAAACTTGTAAGATCAACATTTTGTATATAACTACTCTAATAACGCACTCTTACTACACACACTCCTACTTCACGGTACTATGACACACACACATATAACACACTCTTACTAGACATTCTCCTATGACAACATTTCTTATGAAATGTGGCCCTACACCACACTCCTACAACAAGCGCTCCTACAATACACGCTCGTACAACACACCATCCCAGGACACACACTCCTTTGACACACGCTCTTATGAGACATGCTCCTACAACATGTGCATCTATGACATGTCTTCCTACAGCATAAATTCTCCTACGACAGGTGCTCCTATGACACATGCTCCTATGACATGTCTTCCTATAGCACACCCTATTACCACACACTCCTACAACATACGCCCTATGACACAATTTTATGACACAAGCTCTAACAACAAGCTCTTGGGACACAAGCTCGTATGACCCATTATCCAATGACACACAACAGAACATTTGCTCCTTTGACATCCATCCCTACAAAACCCTCTTGCCACATTCTCCTACGATGCATGCTCCTAAGAGACACGGTCCTACAACACACAATCCTACAACAAGAACTCCTGCGACACTGGACCATAAAAATGAAAGTTTCATGTTTTTTTTTTATTTACAAAACAGTCAAGGTTAAACCAACAAAAACGTAAAGTCTGCAAACATTAGAAATAATAACATTAAGGTAACAACCTAATAAGCTTTATCAATAAATTACAAAATATATTATAATAAAATCAAATATCATGGTAAACTTAACTCACCCTCAAACATGAAAGCATACAATATTTTTATAAAACAAATAACAGTTACATGCATACAAACAAGTAATTGATTAATAAGTAGATTAAATATACACCTATAATAAATGTTAAAACAAAGTATACATGTATTTGTATTACAAAAAAACTGATATTACAACAAACTTAAATTGTAATATAAACAAGCATAATTCCTCTGAAAACATGCAATTAAAAAAATTAAATACAAAGGATATTTAAAGAATATAAGCAAAATAAACATAATTTTGCAATAACAAAATATACATAAGCCTTTCAATTTTATAGCTTACATATCAAATAATATCAATTAAGAAACTGCATGTAATCATTGCAAGTATATTATTTAGTAAACAATAAACATGACATGGAAAGGAAACGTACAGTAAACTAAAAAACGATTAAAATATATGCAAAAGAACTAGTACCATTTACATCAAAAAAATAACATCACTGTAAATTTGTATTAACAAGATATATAATGTACAAAGTTTGTATTATTTAAAGTGCAAAGTCATTATACTATGCATACAAAAATATGCAGACATGCAATATGTGTACTACATTGAATTTAGTAAATAAGGAAGCAGTGTAAATGTACTTCATACTAAAAATATAAATAAATTAAAAAAGTTTAACATGTTTATGAAACTCAAATATTCACACAACACATTAAGGGGCCGATTCATGGAACAAACGTGCGCCGAAAATCCCAGTGCAAGCGTGAGAAAGCAAGTGCACGTTCACGCATACGATTCAAGGAAGGCGCTGCGCGTGTTTTCCACTGGTTGTGCGCCAAATCCGTGCATGGCGCACACGGGCGCACACGTCATCAAACGGCGTGCGCTACGTGCACAGGGAAAGCGCACATAGCGCGGCGCACACAACAAAAGTGGGCGGAACAGTGGGCGGAACACGGGGAATGGGGAATAACGCGTTAAAAAGAAGGCGTAACTGGGAAAGTACTGCAGGGAACTACACGGAACACCCACACGCACGCGAACAACCCGTATTCATGGATTCGAATATGGGAAACCCGTGCACGGCAAAAAACGCGCACAGGCATCAACGCGTCCGCCACACGAAGGCAGGCGGATGCATCCGCACACACAGCTACGATGAATGCCCCATTTGTCGCAGCACTGATCGTGGGACACTGCAGGAGGAGGAGAATAGCCAGGGCCCGCATTTTTTCACCCCAGACAAGCCTTTTTGGGATGCCTGACGACCAGGTCTACGGCAGGTATAGGTTTCCACCTCATATCATCCTACACCTGGTCAGGGAGTGGGAAGATGACCTTACACCCCCCACCCTCTGCTCCCAAGCATTGAGCCCCTTGGAGAAGGTGCTCAATGTCCTGCATTTTTTGGCCACTGGGTCATTTCAGCGGACTACTGCCATAGTGGGGGGGGGGTCTCACAGGCCACGCAGTCACGCTGCCTACACCAGGTGTTGGCAATCATCACTGCACACCCCTCAGTCCGCAGGCACATATACATGCCCAGAACACCCGCAGAAAGGCAGGCCGTTGTCCAGGACTTTTACAGGGTGGCACACTTCCCCAAAGTGCTCAGTGCCATAGATTGCACCCATGTGGCCCTAGGTCCACCTCGGGCCACTGAGCACATCTACCGAAACCGCAAGCACTGGAATTCCATTAACTTGCAGGTGGTATGCGATGGAAAGGGAATCATGATCTCTGTCTATGCAAACTACTCTGTCTCCACCCATGACAGTTTCATATACAGAATGTCCGCCCTGAGCCGGGCCCTGGAAGCTGGGCAGCATGGCGACACATGGCTTCTAGGTGAGTACAAATGCCTGTGCACATGCATACATGTCACACACACACAAATACACAAACCCCAATAATCACAACCATCATCACCTCTCCAGGGGACAGTGCCTACCGTCTGAGCAACCACATGATGACGCCAATCCGGAACCCCACCACACCACCCCAGGTGTGGCCCATATTGCAACCATGGCCATAGTGGAGCGCACATTCAGAGTGCTCAAGCCAAGCTTCCGCTCCCTTGACCACTCTGGCAGGCAGCTGCTCTATGCACCTGCAGTAGTGTGCAGGAACATTGTGGCAGCATGTGTCCTGCACAATGTTGCAACACGGCAGGCGTACCGGTGGACATGGTGGTGCCCCCACATCCCCAACCACAGGCATAGGCGCTGCCCATGGGAGGGGATAGGGCACGTGGCGAAGAAGCCCGGACCCAGCTTGTGGCCACATTTTTCACCTAAACTCCCACCCCTGCGGAGTGCACACAGGCCTGGCACATACCAGGTGACAATCGATGATGACAAAGAGACAGTCAACTGTCACAACCTTACCACCCTGAGGATGTTGCCATGGAAGTGCCACATTGTTTACATCCCTAGCTACTTAAACATAAGCAATCCTGTGTGACCAGAAGGCACACATGCATGGTGTGAATCACACAGACCTGCAAAACAGACCATGACTATCACTCTTATGTCACCAAAACCCTCCCAAACCACAACAGGACATGGCAAGCAATAGCTATACACCAACACAGTACCAATAAGGTACACATTGACATGTAAAAAATGTAAAGTGGCATCAGACAATGATGCCTGACAAGGAATCAGATGAAATGACGGACCAACAACCTCCCACCCAAAAGAAGTCATACCCAAATGCATTCCAACAGTTGTAGTTGTAACATAACAATGAATGCCTGCCTACATGCACATTGTGCATAGCAAAATCAACACTGCACCTTCTGTGTGCTGTGTCCACCTCATGCAACACACTGCTCAGCGCACAGCATAGTGAACAGCCATTGTGTGTGACGCACACCCTAAGCATCACATCTAAGCGACAAACTACATCAAAAAGCAAAATACGCATGTACAGGATCCACAATTTGTCATAGATCATGTGCTGCAGGGACACAGTGGGCACCAGAAGGCAAACAGAGTGTACATGTGGACATGGAAGGGTGGTTGTACATGTAGTGGATCATAGTGCGAGTGTGTGGGTCAGTAGGGACATGCACTCAATATATACATGTGCAATCAAGTGACCATCAGTTTCCTCTACACATCACATGTGAACATTCACCATGTGTACACCCCAGCATGTCAAGCCACAATTATTCCCTCACACCTGAAAGCTAAACACAACACATGAACAGGCATTGATCAGCAGAATACATCATGTACATAGGATACCGCAATTACAATGTCAGGGTGCGCATCACACTGTAGGGCAAGGCAACTGTCAACAACAAAACACCCCCCCTCCCTCACAAATCACCATGACCCACTGAACAACTGCACCTGGGTTATGTAGCCTTCATCCTTGAAGTTCACCTGGCCACAGGATCACACTTCCCCTTTGTCACCATCTCCCACCTTGTGTGCAAAAAGTGTCCAGCACCCTCAGAGGCCACCTTGACTTGCAAAAACACCAAATCAAAGAGAACTGAAAGCAGGCCATGACAGAAGCCAAGCAAAAAGCCTGCAGGCAGCAAAACAAACCAGAAGAGCCTCCAGTAGATGACTTGAAGTAGCAGTATGTCACAAAGCCCAAGTACTAGCAGAATGACGTAACAACCAAGGTAGCACAGTAAAACAATGTCACAACAGGATGTGTACCATGTGTGGTACATAACACAGAATAATGCACCACGAACTGATGTGTATTGTCACAGCTCCTGTGTACAGGTGCAGGAATGGCACGAACCAACCACCCCCACTGTGGTCTGGGTGCCTGCAAGGTCAAACTCACACAGGCCTCTGAGACCCTGGTTGGGAAGGAGGGTCAGGGATATGCAGTCAGGACAGGCATTGCTATACTGGATAACTGGAATGAGGGGCATGAGAGGGGAGTAGGATTCACACGGGAAAGTAGGAAATGCATAAAACTGTACTACTCACATTAACACATACACAAGTACACAAAACCTGATCGTCATGCACATAGTAACAAATTACTCAAATGGAAGACAAAGAGAAACTTATCTCTGGGGTGAGTGCTGGCCTCCTGCCTGCGCACTATCAGGTCCGGTAACAGGAGCAGTTTCATGCTGCAAAGAGAGCCACAGTTACTAATCTGTACGTGCCTATAACACACAAACACACCACCATATATGCCCCAAAGTAACAAAATATTCTACAAACAAACAACCTGGTGTGGATGCTGCGTACCCATATGTAACATTACCCCTGTGATTGTTCATACACAGTCAATGCGGGAAGTCATGCGCCGCTGGGTGCATTGCAAATGAAAGACCAATGTGTCACGAATCACACAACATGCAATGTTCCCTGGGTAAGCAGCCAGACGCATATAGCAAGGTATGACTACAGAACAAGTCGTGTTCCACCATGACCCAAATAAAGTAGGTAGTGCATATGTCAAATTCTACATGCTAATGAAATGCACTGCACACGAGTCTGTCCCTTGCTGTCTGTCCCTGTGAGCTGCTTCTTACTATGTCTTGGAATGCTACATGGCTAATACAAGTGCCTCAATGGACCATGATGGACCAGAGGGTATGTGCCACTGGCCCTGCAGGTGCCCCAGACAACTTTCCCATCAACTAGCCATTAGTCCACCAACGCATCTCAGCTGTATTGTGCGCTTCAACACCAATATTTGTCCAAGCTCACCGTCAGTGCTTCCACTAAGCATGCATGTCCAACTGGCCAGGTGGAAGGTCTGCTGCGTTGTGGCCCCCCTGTGCTGCTCACCTTGCCTGGAGTCCCTTGAAACACATCAGCTGTTTTCGGATGTATGAGCGCAATCCCTGTGCCTCTGCTTGCGCACACATGCGCATGTCGGCACCACCAAACGTGTCCAGCTTCCAAACGTCAAATGGCTCATGTCTGCTGGCAAAGGTGGTCTGGAGGCTCATCCCCCTGCAGAAAAGGCATGAGACACATGATTAATGCTTTAAAATCATCTGTGTGTGTCTCTTCAGGCATTACATGACTGGACCATGTCAGAGACGTACAACACAAATCACACCATCAGTCCGTCTTTCACAGGCAAACTGTTGAACACACCATCTACGCCATGAATTGCAACAAGCACATGAACAGTATAGATAATAAACATACTACACAATGAATAGCAATGAATGTACACATCAATCATGAAACCCCCCATCTAGCGAATTAAGAACAGTGGTCAATAACACCCCTATCATCCCCACTAGAGGTGTTAACACAAGTTTCCCAGCAGCAGAGATGCCACAGATATGACAGTCCAGAGCCCTTGTGTAATAGGCTGTTACACCGAACCATCCTTGCGAGCCCATGGATAAGGGAAGATGGAGTGGCATATGTGAGTCAAGGACCCCAAGCTGCAAACACATACACAAGACAAGCTTGAAGGGCCCAGCTGGAACAGACAGTGGATGCTGGCAAAAGCCACAAAGCACTACACCGTCACATGAAAGCACAATAGACAAACAATTTTAAACTATATTAACTAATTACACTAACTATGAAAAACCTACATTACCTATTTAAACTAACTATCAAATAGAAACTAAACTAACTAAACTAAAAGAAAAATCAAAAATGGCCACATACGACCTGGGGGGGGGGCACCCAGGAGGGGGGAGGTACACGGTGCTGCGCAACACCCACATGCGATGATGTTGAGGAAAGAAAAACCTCCATGGGCTCAACGCCTGCACAGCCCCACCTATGTGGGAGATAGATTGTCGTCCGAGTCTGGCTCTTCCTGGAAAGGAGGACGTGGCACAGGAGCCTGACCACGCCTAGCCGCTGCTTGCCCCTCGCCGGCAGCAAGTATGCCGGACGGGTGAGCCTGGTTCTGTGCGGCGATCACACATAGGTCTGCATGCAGAACCTCCCGTGATACACATGCTTCCTCTTGCAAGGTAGCACGTGTAACACGGAGTTCCTCCTGCAAGGCCTGGATGGACAACTGCTGCACCTCCCGGCAAGCATGTAGCTCAGCCGAGATTGTACGCTCAAGCTGCGCAAACCTCTCCTCTGCCCGCTCCCTCTGGGACATCAGAAGGACACCCAGAGTGGATCTGAAGGAAGCATACTTTTGCCTCAGGACCTCCATGTGTGCCTCTGCGTGAGCAGCAATTGCTTTACGCAGAGACGACATTTCAGCCTGGCGTGCCCTGTCTGAGGCCGCCGTGCCCAGCCTGATTGAGCGGGCCGTGGACCGTGCCGCCTGCTGCTGAAGAAGCACCTGCCTAGCAGGGGGAGCACAGATTGGGCCACACGCTCCATGCTCTCAGCGATGTTTTCCATTGCTGCCCCCTGCCGTTCAGAATTGGCAATCATGTCTTGCTCCCACTCAGTATACTGCGGTTGCGCGCGACGACCGCGTTGCTGGGCTTGACCCCTGTGGGACCCAAGAACTGGGTGTCCTCGTTGTGGTGGCACCGCCCGTGGCTGCACGACTACATGCCCCTGTCGACGTGGTGGCCCAGGCACATCAGTGACTGGTGTGGAGGGTGACCGTGCGTCCCGATCCACCACAGGCGGAGGTTCCAAGACTGTCTGACCCCTCAGTGCAGGTGACGCGGACAGAGGAGTGCCCACATCAGAATCACTCACCCCTGACATATGGACCTGATGCTCATCCAACTCGACATGGACGTCAGAGTGGTCATCAGGGCTGGACTCATTGCCAGCCACAGACAAGATGGGTTGTAGCACATGTGGGTTTTCATGGCCTACCACCCCACGACCCCCACTCGTGCCGGGTCGCTGTAGTGATAACAACCCTGTGCCTGGCATGACAACACCATCCTCCGGCTCCATTGCATTATCATCTGAAAAGTAGAGAGAAAAAAGGTCACTACACATGTTAGAAGCACACAACACACACACACACCAAACACATCAAGCAGACATGTCACACACAAAATAGAACCTGCCATGCATGCTGGGTCAACTTGAAATTGCTTTTGTGATTAGGCATGTTGAAAGGTGTCAGTTTGCACTGAAGTGGGTCAATGCAGTGCAGCAAATATGTACGTTACTAACTATCTACATGTACAAGAACTTCATGATGTGTGTCAGAAAATGTGAAGGCAGTGCACGGTCAACTTCAGGCATCACGTGCAATGTGCATTCAATGGGTAGCATGTCTACAAGCAAACCACCCCTCCCCCCAAGTGCTAATGCAGGGATGCCTAGCATGGTATCAAAAGGCTGAACATAGACCTGTGTATTGACAGACAGTGTTGACTAGCATCAACAGCATCATGTGAGTCAAGTGACCACACAGCAAATGATGATGGGACAGTAAGCAGGACACATGATGAAACCTCTGGCGTACACCCACGTGTGAAGAAGACACTACACCAGTTGGACAGAGTCATTGGCCATTAAACAGGCTGAGGCCTGTGACCCACACAGACTGTCAGGCCCTAAACATGTGTGCAACGCAGTACTGAGCCACAGTGGACATGGGAAGGCTGATGAAATGCCATGCAATGTATGTCACTCAGGACTTGTATTACAGTGATCATCCAGTCAAGGACACATAGGCATAGTGAATGGGCACTCATGTCCCTGCGGGGCATCTGACCTCTGCACAGTCCAAGTGAGATACCCTGCATCAAGTACTAAGGATGTACCACACCGCATATGTCTGGCAGATTGGCCGCTGGAACTGAGCATGGACACAGGACGCATGAACAGGGAAGTAACCAACGGCAATATTGAAGCAGACCAGTGCAAAAGTGGAATTGGGGTGCAGAGCGGGGGGTGGAGGGGCAAGGGAGCATGCCTACATGGAGTACCCGCATGCAGGCAGAGGACAGATGCACGTCGGTCATGCTATGACATTGTCCCTGGGCTAAGAGGAAGGTCACCCCACGCTACATGCAGAAGGGCCAGTGAGCTGGAACATTGACCGGAGGGGCATACTGGTAACCAGCATGTGAGTAGGGTGCAATAGTGGTGATGCGGACAGTCCCCGTCTGCTCCACATGTCCACCATCCAGCAGAGTAGACATGCATCAGGGAAGCATTGCATTACTTGCACATCAGAACCATGTACACGTGACATGTAGTGGCAGTCATGCACAACACATCACACAAGTAAAACACACACGTCCTCAACAAAACACGCATCAACACTCACTGGACTGGGCATCAAAGTCTGGCATCTCTCCCACTCCTTCGACCAATTCAGATGGTATGAACTCCGCAACGAGTGACTCATGCGGAGTGAGGTCTTCCTCCTCTGGTGCAGGCCCACTGCCAGTCACCAGAGTCAAGTTGTAATTTGGGGCACGCTTAGCCTTAGTGCTGCGTTTGAGGTCATTCCAACGCTTTTTGCACTCTTGCGCCGTGCGCACCTCATGGCCGAATGCACTCAATTGTTCCGCAACTTGCTTCCAGTGGGTATCACGGTGGGCAGCCATAGTCTGACAATTAGCATCCACTAGCATGTCACGGCTCTGGTCCCGCACGTAGTCCACGAGGAAGTCCAGTTCCTGGTTGCAGAAAGGCTTCTTCCTCGATGTGCAGGAGGTCGTGGCTGTGTGTGGGGTCCCAGCCTGTGCTGCAGGTGCAACCTTCCTCCTCTTGGATTGTGGCACAGACCCAGGCTGGCTAATGCCGCCCTGATCAGTATGGCCAGTGGGTTCGGTGGATTGAGCCAAGGGAGTGGCAGGATGACCAAAGGCCTGACTTGTGTCAGTGGCAGCTGGGTACCCTCTAATGGACCCTGCGCAGCAACATCCACTGTGGCAAGGTCATTGACCGCAACTGTCCTGGTTGGCAGACGCACAACCGGGGTGTTTTTGGGTGCATCTGCCCCTGCACTTGCCAACACCCGGCTGTTCGGGGCAGCAGATGACATAACTGCCCTAGGGACATGTGTCTTGGTCAGGGCAGCCCTGCGTGCCCCTATGCTTTCCCTCCTGGCCTGTTAGAAATCTTCCAAGGGCTCTTCAAGTGCCAGCGCAGGCCGCGCTGGCAGACCCTGAGCCTGGGTGGTGGTGTTCACAGCTGCACCTGCAGCTACCACTACCCTTGGGCCCGTGGCAGTCGATGGAACAGACTGCCGTGTCACATGGGCGCCAGTGCCAGATGCAGAAGCTGCATCTCCCGGAACCACAGGGGTGGTGGCATGACTGCACCGACACATGGCACAACATCGTGCTCAAGTGGCGCACCCCTGCCTCTTCCCCCTCTGTGGCTGCCCTGGACCCTGGAGTCCCCCTACTCCCTGCTCACCCCGGCCACGTCCCTGACCACGCCCGCCACAAGGAGGACACCCAGTTGAGGCACCCCTCACCATTGGTGGCCTCCCAACCATGGCACAGGTGGAGTAGTGCTGGCACAGATGAAGGAGTGCCAATGGGAGGTGTACACCACAATTGTCCTCGGCAATTGGGGTGAAGGGGGTGGGATGCAAGATGTTAACAGCCCCCCTGAACCTGCAAGGCTGTATGTGACCCCGGTGATGTAGTAATGGGTCACGCAACGTTAAGGCACCCCAAAACTGCAGTAAAACCGTGCACGCAACCCTGCAGCCTACGTGCGTGGAATCAACCTCCCGCAATACACGGTGGCACCCAGTAACACGAAAAACTTGTACGGGTGGGACACGCAGGTTACTATGACCTCGAAAATGGGTGCGATACACAGGGGCACCCGCAGTGGGAAAAATAGCATGCGCGACTCACCGTTTGACTAGCGTGATAATGAAAAACATGCGTAGCCAATACCCCTGCCAAAAGAAGAGATACGTGCTTGATCCGCTGTGAAGTTGTGATGGCGCGCGAAACAACACGAAGTAGCAACACACGTCGGTCTCCACAAAAGGCACGTACAGCGAACTGCTGGCCCCGCTCACCTTTAACCCGTGCTGAGGGAAACGCCTGCGCACATCGCGCCACTTACACGAGTAGGCCCTTTCCTCGGATTACACGCATTCACACGTGGACGTGCAGTTTTTTCACACGCGCACTGAACCACTATGCCCATGTTACGAGGGAAATGCCCGCGCGCATCGCGTCACAGACGCGCTTACGCGCTAAGGGCCTTTCCTCGAATTACACGCTGACGTACAATTTTGTTCACATGCCAAATCACTCCGTATCAAGCTGGCCACGCAACAACACATGGAAGACCACGCTCCTGCCCAGAAGGCTGAATTACTGCCCCCCAGAGCCCCGAGCACGCTCCCACCTGCCATCTGCTGCTGCCTACCTGCTGCCCACGTGCCCTGCTATTTGGTGCCTGCATGTCAGCCAAGGGTGCAGTTGCTGTGACAACCCCTGCTGGAACTGAAGACTTCGACTGGGATACCATCGCTCCACAGCCCAGCCCCAGGACCCAGTTGCCCACCCACACCTGCCTCTGGGGTTGCCATGTCGGGCACAATACCATCAGGCACCACTGGTAAACCCCCAGCCAGAGAGGCAGAGGGCCACCAGCTTCAGTGCCAGGGAAGTTGGTGTCCTGGTGGAGCAAGTCCTGGGGCAGTATGATGCCCTTTTTGGAAGTTTGCGCGCCGACAATGAAGGACGGACCAGGATCTGGATGGACATCGTGACTGCCATCAACGAGGAGGGGGTGTCAGTCCGCGACATCAAACATGTCCGGAAGCGCTCAGACGACTTCAGGTTCAGGACCCACGACAAGGCCCAGCGCCTCTTGAAGGCAGCGCTCCACGTCCAGGTCCTTGAGAGGCAGACCCGTCTGGAGTCGAGCGGTAAGTGTACATGCATACTGATTGGATGCTGTGCCAGTAGTGTGCAGGTTATACATGTGTTTGTGTAGGGCCATGTATGGGGCGTGAGACACATACATGGCCCTACATGTGAGGCACATGTGAGACACATGGATGGTGTATGTGTTGGTAAGCATGCAGGCCAAATGCAGGTGTGGGAGCACACAAGTTTGCATTACTGTGTATGTACATTGGCATGGTTGTGTTGTCACACATGGATGGTGGTTCCAGCTGCATGTATCTGCGCTGTGTGCATGTGTGTGTATTTGACAGGTGTGCAACTGTGATACAACATGGATGCATGTGGCACTGACATGTAGAAGGCTGAATGTCAGATGTGACATGGATGGCAATCTCATCACTGTGACAGATGGTGGACATGTATACATGCATGTAAGTGTGTTGGTGTGTGTGCATGTGTTGTGCACTCCCCGTGTTTCATGTGACGTCAGGCTCACCTTCAGATGCTGATGCTGTTGTATGTGTATGTATGTGTATGGATGGTGCTGCCTGGAGCAATATTGCTGTGGAATTGCTCATGTGTGTGAGTAGAAATGACATGTGTGTTAGGGAGCGTGATGACATGTCTGACGTTTGACACTGCCACTCATGTACAACTGTCATGTGTGTATCAGTCCATTGTGCCCTGATGCCTGTGTTCTATCTCTCCCTGTCTACAGTGTCAACTGATGAAGAGGGCGGAGAGGGTACTGTGGAGCAAAGCGGCAGGGATCGCACCACCAGCCGGAGACACATGGCCCGGCTCCCCTCCCAGATTGTCATCTTGTCGGGGAGTGAGGAATCTGGTGCCGCGTCCCAGGCCGCAGCTACCGAAGGTAGGTCCAAGAGGTGGAGGTCGGAGATGGACTCCTTGGCAGCAGAAGGGGCAGCTGAGACCACACAGGGTCCGACGGAGGAAGATGGCATGGAGTCATCCAGGTTGGTGGGGGGTTTGGTGGAGGAGGAGGCCGTGGAAGGGACACACGAGGTATGGAGGTGGGGATTCCACTGGTGCTAGTGGTGCAGTGCAGGGGCAGGGTCAGGAGGCAGCACAGGCCGCCGCAGAGGTGCCTGTGTGTAATCCTGTCCCTGATCCTGTGACTGCATCATCCAGCACCAGCAGGGATGCCTATGTCCAGACCTGTTTTCAGGGAGGGGATGGCCGCACAACAACTGGCCTTCCTCTCCCTGCGGGGACGTGGCTATCCGGGACCGGGTTTAGCCTGTCCTGGCTGGGATAGCGTTGCGTCAACGGGGCATGCGAGGTGACCTGCAGTGTTTTCGTGAAGACACTGCACGTCATCTCGGATGCCTCTTTGACTGCGTTGACCTACTGGGACGAGTCACCAGTGCTGGATTCCTCCGTGTGCTGGACCTTCTTGCGACCCCCTCCTCACCTGAAACCCCTATGCGCCAGTCATCCTGCATGCCATCTTCCCACCCATGTATCACCTGGGTACCCTGTGGAGCTGCCTCTGACCCAGCGGCTAGGATGGTGGAGGACACATCCCTGCCACCCTGCCGCAGTAGGGAGTCGGACGTCCAGCAGAGGTGGCCACCACAACAACTGCACCCCAGCCAGAGGAGGACGTGCAGGCAGCAAGAGCCAGGGCGCAGGCACAGGCACAGCAGCAGCAGCAACATGGTGGGAGCATGATGGCTCGGGGCCTTCAACATCGGAGGGGCAGGCATCGGACAGAGGGCAGGAGGACCCAGGATTACAAGTGTCTTCCGTGTGGCAGCGGTTGGGCCACGCCATAGATGCGGAGCGGCAGTGGGCGGAAGAGGCACGGCTCACAATGGTCAGGGCGGAGAACTCCATGTGGAGGGCACTGAGGCGGGCCGAGTGCCTCGAAGCAATTCGCAGGGAGTTGGATTCAACATGTCATCATCCCTGTGAACCCTTGGGGCCATGGAAGAGGACCGCCTCCAGGACATTGAGCGGGAGTTCGATGATGCCCTGTCCCAGGACATCAATAAGTGAGCTGTCGGACTAGCCCGCTGCCATTGTAAATAGTTAGTTAGTTAGTTAGTGTTAGGTTTCATTTTTGTTTTCATTTTTTTTTTGGGGCGCTTGGACAATACCCCACATTTTTGTATATAGTTCTTCATTAGTTTGTGTATTTTTGTAGGTTTCATTTGGACAGTTGGGCTCATGGACCCAGGATTTCATCCTTGTAAATAGTTGGAGTGTGGATTTGTCGGCATTTTCTTTTTTTATTTTTCCATGGAGCAATGGATTTTACTTTTTCATTTCTGTTTGGATTTGCTTTGTTGGAGGGAGACTTTGGAGACATTTTTGATTTCATATATTTTGATTCTGATTTCCTTTTTTATCATTATTTGACATTCTGCATTGTTTTGCTTATGTCCATTGTTTGGTGTTTAAATTTGTTTCACCACATTTTTTGTTCTATACATTTTATCCCGTTCAATGTGTGGTATTCGCTCATTGGTTTCATGCATGTCACGATGTGGGTTTTCACATTCACTGGCACCCACATATGTTGATGTACATACATGCCATTTGGGTTGTTTCATGTAATGGCCATTTCAATGTGTGGTGTATGTTATGCTTGGTTGGTTATTTGGGCAGGGGTGGCGTGCAGTGGGATTTGGGTGGCCATGAGGGCCATGATTGTGGGTCATGTTGACGTGTTGGGGGGGGCATGAGTGGGGGCCTGCTGGCAGGTGCCCTTCACTGCTGGGTGGGTGGGTGGGGGGACATGAGTGGGGACCTGCTGAAAGGTGCCCTTCACTGCTGAGTGTGTGGGTGGGTGGGGGGACATGAGTGGGGGCATGCTGGCAGGTGCCCTTCACTGTTGTGTGGGTGGTTGGTTGGTTGGGGGACATGAGTGGGGGCCTCCTGGCAGGTGCCCTTCACTGCTGGGTGGATGGATGGGTGGGGGGACATGAGTGGGGGCCTGCTGGCAGGTGCCCTTCACTGCTGGGTGGGTGAGTGGGGGGACATGAGTGGGGGCCTGCTGAAAGGTGCCCTTCACTGCTGAGTGTGTGGGTGGGTGGGGGGACATGTGTGGGGGCATGCTGGCAGGTGCCCTTCACTGCTGGATGGATGGATGGGTGGGGGGAAATGAGTGGGGGCCTGCTGTCAGGTGCCCTTCACTGCTGGGTGGGTGAGGGGGTGGGGGGACATGAGTCAGTGCTCACTTGTGTGTGGTGTCATGTGGGCTGGCTGGGGAGCTTCGCCAGGGTGGATGGGCTGCCTGTGGGGCATGGCCAGGGGTGCAGTGTGTTCCCCTGTGTTGTGGTCTGTCTGAAGGCCCTGGGGAGGGGTGTGAGGGCACACCTGGGAGGACACACACTGCCAATTCATTTGGGCACCCCAGAAATACACGTGCCCTGCTAGCCCAAGGCCTATCGCGTGTGAAACTTCCCGCGAACCCCAGTAATACACGTACCCCGCTCGCACAGGGCCTACCGCATGTGAAACTTCCCGCAAACCCCAGTAATACACGTACCCCGCTTACACAGGGCCTACCGCGTGTGATACTCCCAGCGAACCCCAGAAATACACGTGCCCCGCTCGCCCAAGGCCTATCGCATGTGAAACTTCCTGCGAACCCCAGTAATACACATACCCCGCTCGCACAGGGCCTACTGCATGTGAAACTCCCTGCGAACCCCAGTAATGCACGTGCCCCGCTCGCCCAAGGCCTATCGCGTGTGAAACTTCCCGCAAACCCCAGTAATACACGTACCCCGTTCGCACAGGGCCTACCGCGTGTGAAACTGCCCGCGAACCCCAGTAATACACGTACCCCGCTCGCACAGGGCCTACTGCATGTGAAACTCCCAGCGAACCCCAGTAATACATGTGCCCAACTCGCCCAAGGCCTATCGCGTGTGTAACTTCCTGCGAACCCCAGTAATACACGTACCCCGCGAACACAGGGCCTACCACATGTGAAACTCCCCGCAAACCCCAGAAATACACGTTCCCACTCGCCCAAGGCCTACCGCGTATGAAACTTCCCACGAATGAGCGGGGTACGTGTATTCCGAGGGGTGCGCGGGGAGTTTTAGACGTGATTGGCCTAGCACGAGCGGGGTACGTGTATTCCGAGGGGTGCACGGGGAGTTTTACACGCGATTGGCCTAGCGCGAGCGGGGTATGTGTATTTCGAGGTTGGGGGGCTGTATGCTGGTCCACTGGCCTGTGCGCCATTTACTGGATTTGTGCGCTGTTCATGGCGCATGGGGCGGGGTTGGGGGCGTAACTGGCGCTGCTGCAGGGTCGCTGCACCACTCTTCGCCACGGCTGCTTAGGGATGTTAAAATCCATGAATGGGTTTTGGTGCACGTGGCTGGGGCGGACTTCCGCACGCGCAAACTGTGCGCCAGCCGCGTGCGCCACTTGTGCGCTGAATTCTATGAATTACCCCCTAAATCACTTACACTATAAAACATTTTATAGCAAAAAGAGAATATTGAAAACCAAAAACTGGCTGAAATTATGATATTTGATTTTAATATAATATATTCTTTCATTAATTATGTTGTTACCTTAACGTTATTATTTAATAGTTGGTTTAACCCTATTTTGTAAAAATGTTTTTTTCCATCACCCTAAATTTAAGGTGAATCCTTGATCGATTGACTTTCTGAACAATCTAGGTCTATCAACTTTTCACCGATTTGACAAATTAATGGAAAAATGTGTGACAATCCAGTAGCAACAAAACTGGAAGGTTTGGTGCAAATCCGTCAAATGATTCAAAAGTCATAAAGCACCAAAAATTGGTTCTATGTTATTTCATCGTCAGGATGAAAGTACATTGTATCCAAAAATGATGTGGTCTTCACTATTAAGATTGGTTTTCCTTGGGAAAATGCAAACATGTTTCTTGTGGGTGGAGCCTGAATGGATTTTTGCTAATTATTTTTAAGGGTGTGGAAAAAGTCGGAGTAAGTGTTTTTTGGTTGTGTGGAAATCCATCCAGTGACTTTTCTAAATTCAAAAGTGCACCCTGGCACCAACATCTTTTATATATCCCCTGTGATATTTTGCTTGATCATTGCATTTTCAGATTTGAAAAGCAGACCATTTTTTCATTTGTCAGGGGAAATTAGTGTTTAACAAGTATTTTGGGGAGAAACATATGGTCTGGCACAGCTTAGGTCGCTCTTTTCCCCCGCTAATCTGTTTACTGCTATGGAGTAGACCGCACTGCCCATTAGGCAGCAGCTGGTCAACCTCACACGGTTGGGTGGGAGATGCTGCAGGATAGTGGCAGCATCCTCTTATCCCTGTTTTTGGACTGAACTAGAGGTGGCTTTTTTGATTCCCTATTGCATGGAGAAAGATGGGCAGACGACTGTGGAACATGGAAGATCTTCCTATGGGGTTTTGCTTTGAAGCTGACTGAAGGGAGCCATACCCCAGCCAGACAAGAAGAATGCCCTCCATTGCTGTCATGGCACTACATAAAGGTAATTAAGAAAAAAAGGTGGGCGGGTGTGCTGTGAATGCAAGGCATGTGTGTCTGAGTGTGCAAAATATTTGGAATGAGTGTGCATATTTGTGTTTAGTGAGCACGTGTGTGTGTGTTTAGTGAGCACGTGTGTGTGTGTGTTTAGTGAGCGCGTGTGTGTGTGTGTGTGTGTGTGTGCGCGATCAAGAGGCCTTGAATGAGTGTTTGTGTGTCAGTCTTTATAGTTGAGAGTGTGAGCAAGTGTGAGGGTACATCTGGCTTTTTATTGTGGTTAGGGGTACTGCACCAGCAGGAAGATCCATTTATTTGGACAAATCAAATTCAGCATGGAAAAGTGTGTTACTAGGCCATGCAGGTATATATTTAGGATGCAGCCATCACAAACATGTACTTTAGAGTGACATAGTGACATATATTTGGGCACAGCCAGTTTAAACAAATGGTTTACAGGACCGTGCTGACATATATTGTGGACAAAGTCTTCGAGAACATAGCATTAGGTTGTGAATGTGATGTTTGCATTGGTGTTCGTTTGGTGAATAGGGGGGACTACACCAGCAGGAAGATGCATATATTTGGTAAGAAAAAAAGTACATATATGAGTGCATATTTAGAATGCAAGCAGTGTTTTTGTAAGATATTTGGAATGAACATGCACACGTATGAGAGTCTGTCTGCGTGTGTGTGTGTATGCGTGTGTGTGTATGTGTGTGAGTGTGTAAGGGACCTTGAAACAGTGTGAGTGAGTTTGGATGTGTGTGTATGTGCGTGGTGTGCATGTGTATTGACAGAGTGTACAAGTGTTTTGTGTTTTTGCATAGCAAGGAGTGGGACCACGCATGCACAAAGATGCTTTTAATTGACCACAGTCAGCATGTGCCCGTATATTAAAGGGACACGCTGGTGTATATTGACAGCAGAAATATTGGGAAAATGTACTTTGCAATGGCATTCTGGCATATATTTGGGCACAGCCAACATGGACACATCTTTTACAGGTTATACTAACATATACTGTGGACAGAGACATCATGAATATGTATTTTACAGTGTTAGGCTGACGTACATTTGGCAAAAGCCAGCATCAGCAAGTGTTTTACAGGGTCATGGTGCCACATACTGAGGACAGAGGCATCATGAACATGGAATGTATAGTGGCATGCTGGTATTTGTTTGGGCACACTCACTCTGAAGGAGGGCTGTCGGCTCTACGTCCTCAGCAGGAGCTCGATGTCCGATCAGGGTCGATTGGGGGACGCTGGTCCTATTAGATCTATCAGTAGCATTCGACACAGTTGACCACCGCGCCCTATTGGACCGCCTTGCCCAGGCTGGCAACTCTGGCCTGGTGCTGGCATGGTTCTCTTCTTTTATGTCCGATAGGGCACAAATACTCTCGCTTTTTCTTTTCCGTTTGGCCTCTCTTCCTCTGTCATGTGGGTTAATGTATACATGCAACCACTGGTGGGCTTTATCCACTCCTGTGGCTTCTGGTGCTACTCATTTGAAGGTGATACACAGATTCTAATCCAGTTGAATGTGCTGCATACTGATACGTCATCTTAGATCAGGAGTTGCATGGAGGCTGTGGGGTGTTGGATGGGCTCTAGCTAGTGCAGATTGAATTGGCACAAGACGGAGCTCCTTGTGGCTGGGCCTCCATCTGCCACTGCCCTATGGACCCCATTATTCTGGCCTTCTGTACTTGGCTCCTTCCCCACACCAGTGTCGGTTGTCAGGGACTTGGGAGTGAAGTTGTCTTCCTCTCTTTCTGTGGAGGCCCAAATTGGAGCCACCTGTCACACAGGATATCTCCAACTGAAAATACTGTGGAAAGTCCATCCTTTTCTGCCTAAGCATGTTCATGCCCCGGTGGTAATAACATAACATAGCTGGCCTATTTATAACCCTATAAATATACACACAACAATGATGTGGGAATCGTAGGACCAGTGTGAAATGTATCAACATTGTTGCTGTGTGTATATGTGTTTGTCATGTGCCAGTATCAGCAAAGGTTTACTAGGGCATGCTGGCATTGAGGACAGTGGCATCATGAACATCTACTTAACAGTGGAATGTTGATGTATATTTGGGACCATCTGGAATGAGAAAGTGTTTTACAGGTCATGCAGGCATTTAATGTGGCCAGAGGAATCAATAACATAACATGTACTGTCACAGATGGACTCAAGAAAGAGGGTGTCCAGTCAAAGTTTCGAATCAAAAGGGTCGAATGCCCTTTTGATTGAAACCAAAAGGATCGAAAATAAAAGGGTCGAATTTTTTGTATTTATTTATTTATATATTTTGTTGTTTGGTATGTGAAAAAAAGTTTTTTTAAACGAGAAAACGGGGGGTTGGGGAGGCAACCCCCCCATAAAAAAAAAAATTAGACCCTTTTTTTCGGTCCTTTTGGTGTCGCAAAAAAAGGCATTTGAGCCTTTTGTTTTCGAACCTTTAACCTAGAACCACTCAAGAGCACACCGACTCTTGAAGGCAGTTCAAGAGTTTTTATGTGTTTTGTAGTCAAGTGGCTGATCCCCTCTGTCTAAACCATAAATGGGCAGTCCCTCCAAAACAGACATCCCTCAGGCCCAGGTTGGTCACTAGAGAATGATAGCCCCTTCTGTCTAAAGCCTGTTTTTAAAAAAGTTGATAGCCTAAAGGCAAACACCTTATCTGTCTAAGTTTACCCTCGGGGAAAACCCTAAATGATCTCTACTCTAAGAGATCAGGGATGACTTAAATTGGATTCTTGGTGCCTTTCAGAAACTGAAACCCCACTTGGTCTTATCCTCGCCCTATATCTAGCTGTCACTCTTCCTTAACTCCTCCTACGCTCCTCCCTCCCACTCCTCCCACTATCTAAAATGGCTCCACGTCTCTATATGGTTGTTGGGTTCCTGAATGGACAACTACTGGCTGTTTGAATGGTGCAGATCATTATCATTGGTGGGCTTGGACTTGCTTCCAGCTATGATTTTGGATAAGAGGAAGACTCCTTAAGCTATTTCTTGAGATCTACATTGGATCCAAGAATATCTCAAAGATTAGCAGCCCGTTGATGATCGAAAGACAACTTCTCAAGTGGCTCAGCATCCCCTCCAGTGTTTGTCCCAGTGTAGCCCTGACCCTCTGCCTGATTTCTCTCTGCACTGCTACAGCCCTTGGACTAGTGGGGCCAACTAGTCTCAATGCCTTCTTGTCTTGAGGATGCAGCCCTTCAGAGCCTTCGGAAGGATCCCTGGCCTACCCGGTGGACTGATCTGCTCTCTCGTGGGCTACCAAAACAGAACCATTGCTGTTCCTTGTTCAAATCCCAAAACTCTGTTGGTCACCAGCTTTTGCCACAAGTCACCATATCCCCAACTTTCAGCTTCCAATCTTCCAGGAAACCTGACTTGGAGCAGATCTGTGACTGCGACTGGAAGGACGCCTGTCTTCACTTGCAAACTGTGATCATCACTGGAACTCACCTTCCTCCATCCAGAGGAATGTCCTGAAGAGGGCTGAATCATTAGAATCTGCATTCTTTTGTCAACAGGGATTGCATCTTGTAAATCTGCAACCCCAGGGAAGCTCTCACTGGAACAAAGGATGGATGATCACAGCCCCAGAAACCCCCAAGCAACCCGTCATGATCCCTGGGAAAATCAGAGTCAGGAGGGTAAATAAGCATCAGTGGGCCTGTCCCCTTTCATAGGATAACATTGAGAACATGCCCCTTTCTCTTCTATCTCTCTTTTACTCACCTTTGATCATCAAACCTGGTTTGTGTATCCTGCCCCAGGGTTAGCCTTGGGTCTGGAACAAAGGCGAGAATGTGCCTATCTTCTGATAAATAGTTGTTCAACTTTTAAATAGTTTGAACCTATTCACCAACACCAGTCCATTGCATCTTTTGAGAGAACCCATACCTGTGGGAAACCTTTTTTTGGAACCTTTTACCCTTGGGCACTAGCCCCCATATATTGTAGGGGTGGACTTCTCAAGAAAGGGCTATTGTATTTCTAACTGGTTCCCATCATTTCACTGCATCTGCATTGCTCACGTGTATTACCTGGTTATGTTATTTGATGATGTCTCACCTACTGGTGATTGTATATTTTTGTATTACAGAGTGTTGTGTAATAATAATACCAGCTCAATTCATTTTTCACTTTGTTCTAAAGGTCTGAATAAAAACTGTATTTTTAAAACTGACTGTCTACGCTTAATTACTATGTCTCATTCTGTGTGGACTCATTGAGGGCCTTTGACCATGTTCACACTCTCCTGAGACTAAACCTTGACCGCTCCCCACTCTACCTTCATTGGGTTTTGACTAAACTCTCAGAGCTCTCTATTCACAGTAACAAGGACAGCCTCCTAAAATCGGTCCACCCGGCATGATTTTAGAAATCCATCTGAAGAAGTTGGTGTTCAGCAGTGAGAATAAGGTCTTGGGAACCCATTGTAGTACGATGGAGTAAGACTCTAACTATGATTACACATAACAATGAAGTTTAAAGGTAATAGGCTATATAACAGTTACCTACACATCGTATATAATGGAAAAATGCACTATGACTACCCTTGCTGCTCTTAAGGTAAATAGCTTTGAAAGGGTATGTTCAGAGAGAGGGTTGCCTCCTGTGGAGTAAAAGCTGATTTGATACAGAGACTAATGGATCACCAAGAATCTAGAATTATTCCTTTGCCTGTGGTTAGTGATTCAGTTTATGCTGGACAGGGCCTAACTGTAGCTATGGTCTTGTGGTAACTGCTACTATTGAAGACACAGGTGAGGGTTTCTGAAACCTTCATCACTACTTCTGACACTGAAGGTGTGTTTGAATTGAAAAAAAGAAAAAATTAGGCTCAGAGCAAAAGAATTTGAGTTTAACAAGGTTAAGTTGGAGTTTGATAGGATTGAAAAGAAGAACAGAGAATTCCAGCATGATTGGCCAGACTGCAAGGGTTTCAAGGCTCCTCCGGGAGGGTCTGGAAGTGGCCCTGGGTCCTCCCATCATCCAATCTTTCCTATGGCTCTGTTAGGTATGTATGATGACAAAAATGATATCATAGATCGGTTAACTGCTTTTGAATTGCAAGAAGTAGGAGAACCTAAGAAGATTGTATGGATGCTCAGCAGACTTTCACATACTGGCTGCAGTGCCTTTATGAAGTTGTCGAAGGCTGACAGAAATGACTTTAAAAACTTGAAGCAGGCTCTGCTCTTGATGTTTTGGTAGAAGCTCCTGCCCTATACTTCAAGAGACTTAGAGACCATAAAAAAGAAGGTAATACTTGGGTTACATTTGTGAATGATTCTTTGAAAAACGTGTGTGGTTGGGTTGCAGGCCATAGAGTAAACACTTTTGAAGGTATGATCAATTTGGTCATGCTTGAACACATTTTTGTCTTTTGTTCCCCTGAGCTGAAGCAGCACTTGACAGATTCAGGAATTAGATCCTAAGAATCTGGCCATGGCTGCTGACCTTTGGGTATCCCGTAGATTGTCCCATAAGGACAAGCATGCTTCTGGTAAGCATGAAGAGGGGAAAGGCAAAACGTGAAAGAGGGTTGGCATTCTGAAACAATCTTCTTCCCTTAAGTCACAAGATCATGAAAAGGGTAGTGTATTATGACTATTACAAACTTGGTACATAAGATGCAGATAGCCACTAACCTGGGCAGCAGACAATCCCTGGGTGTCAGGAAAACTCCCCTGTGAACCTTACCACACTCCGCCTGACTGGAACAGGAAACCCTGTGCCGGACTTGGGAGCGATGATAGCAATGGATTTTGGATCTTCGGAAGCATGAACTGGACTTCTTCTATAGCATTTGTCTGGAGATTGTCTACCAAAGATAAGAGACTGGTATGTAGAATTGCCAGAGGAGAGAGGTTACAATAGAAAGAAATGTAGAGATCAGCACCTGTAACGGTAGCACTGGTGATTTTATCCAAGCGGCGGTGGATGCACTTGAGGGCCGGAATGTTACCCCCAGAATGTGGCGTGTCTCCAATGCAGGTAACAAGGGAACAATAAGGACAGCGTTCTCAGATTCCTCAGTAATGCGTTCCCATCCCTTTAGAACCTACTTGGACGTGTATGCTTGTCGACCCATACGTTTTATGCAGTGAACAATCAGATGTCTCCAAAGGTGCCGTGTCGTTTCCTGAGGTCCAACTGAGAGACAGAGAAATTACCACGACTGTCTTGGTTACAGTCAGGATGCTTAAAAGATAAATGTGTATCCCTACAGTGATTCAGAATCTCCTGGGTGTCGAGTGTTGTGCGAACCGAGAGCAGAGACTGAAGGTGAAACCCTATGAACAGTAATGGGCAGAGGGAGAGGGCGGGATCCTGGAGAGGGAGCAACCACAGAGGGAGTAGCTGGAGCGTCAATCTCAAGAGTAGCGACGCACAGGAGCACCGGCTTCAACTGCCTATAAGCCATCACATGACTGCAAGAAGGCGGAGTCTCCCTGCACTCTGTAACCGGCAGAACAGTCTCATTAGATCGGCGCTTCCCGGCCGCCATCTTGGAAGAAGTCAGAGCACCAGCACAATGAAGTCGGCCACGGCGCCACCATGACCAGTGAGAGTAGTGAGATGTGACAGTATGCCCCCCTCTCAGAGGCGGACAACGCGGCTTACCCGGGTGGAGCCGATAGAAACTCCTGACGAGGCGTCGGGCATGCACCCCTGAAGCAGGTTCCCAAGACCGGTCATCCAGGGAATACTCCTTCCAATCGACCAGAAATTGCAAACGGCCTCTGTAGTAACAGGAATCGCATATCCCAGACACCTCAAATTATGTGCCCACGGGAGTGAGGACTAGTGGAGGACGCATCGCGGACCCTCATGGGAACCGATCCGGTACATCCAACTTTATTTGGGATAAATGGAACACTGGAACACTGGATGAATCCTAGACCAGGATGGAGGAAGCTGAAGGCGCACCGCCACCTCCCCAACCAAGTGAGTAATACGGAATGGGCCAAAAAATCTAGGAGATAACTTGGAGGGCACCAGGTGACGAGGTAAGTACTTAGAGGCCAGTCACACAGATGATCAGGAGCGGGTCGGCGTTTCCGGTCTGCATAACATTTGGCACGATCTTGAGCGTCCAGCAATGCTTTTTGGGCCAACTGCTGGCCCTGATAGATATCTGCTACCGGGGCGTCGACCCATGGAAAACGAGAGGAGGAAGAAACCACAGCAGGAGGGAAGGATGGATGATAGCCTTAGGAACTAAAGAAAGGGCTGGATCGCAAGGCGGAGTGTGTGGCATTGTTTTAGGCAAATTCTGAAAGGGGTAAAAGTTCCACCCAATCGTCTTGGGTGGCTGAAACAAAACAACGCAGGTACCCCTCCAACGTCTGGTTCAATCGCTCTGTTTGACCATTCGTCTGTGGGTGGAAACCAGAGCTGAAAACACGTTGAATGTGAAGAAGGGTACATAATTTCCATCAGAAGTTGGAAGTGTACTGGGGAACCCTGTCTGACACAATTGTGTCGGGTAGACCATGACGGGAGAAGATCTCTGACAGGAAGATTCTAGACATCTGGGACGCAGAAGGGACTCTTGGTGGAGAAGAGAAATGGGCCAGTTTTGTGAAATAATCAATGGTGGCCATGATAGCAGTGTGACCATCAGAAAGGGGAAGATCCACAATGAAATCAGTAGAGATCACTTTTCAAGGTTTGGTAGGAATAGGCATTTGAGTGAGTAGACCCAGTGGAAACCGATGGGAAGTCTTGGATTGGAGACAAACAGAACAAGCCGATACATAATCCTGGACATCATTTGGCAAAGAGGGCCACCAAAAGTATCTCTGTATGAGGTCGAGAGTATTGTTCACTCCTCGATGCCTGGCTGCATGAGAATCATGGCACATGTGTAGCACTTCCACTTGAAGCTCTTCAGAGGGTATCAAAACATTGTGGCCATGAAAATAAAACCCTTGATTCCTAGTGAGTTTGTGAGTTATTAATAGCTCCTGGCAAGAGGCCTGGTGTTCCAGCGTGGCTTGTTTGACCCTTTGCAGAAAGTCTGTAACCATGTGAATGAAAACGGCCTTAGGAAAAATATTTTTGGTGCAAAATCTGGCAGTGGTTTGGTCCTTACGAGACAGAGCATCTGCTCGGAGATTCTGTTGTCCCAGAAGAAAGGTGAAACAAATCTTATAGAAAAAATGGACCCAGCGAATCTGACGACTGTTATTGGTTTGAGCGTATTGCAGTACCCTAAGATTTTGATGGTCCGTCCGAACCTTGATAGAGTATTGGGATCCCAATAATAGATGCCTCCATTCCTCGAATGATCTTTTAACTGCCAGAAGCTCCTTTTCAAGGACTGAATAATTAATTTCTGAAGGATTGAAGGACTTCGAAAAGTAGGCTATGGGAAATTCTGTGCCACTGTTTCTTGAAGTAAAACTGCGCCAAGAGCGTAATGGGATGCATCAGTTTCTAGTATAAAACGTCTTTGTTGATCTGGAGTGACGAGGATAGGAGCAGTGGTGAACAGTCTTTTCAACGTGTCAAACGAATTCTGGACCTGAGAGTCCCAGGAAAAGGTTACTCCCTTCTTTAGAATTTTTGTGAGAGGGAGAATAATCTCAGAGAATAAACTTCTGATAGAAATTAGCAAAACTGATAAACCTTTGGATTTCCTTTATGTTTGACGGAAGAGGACAATCCACAACTGCAGACACTTTCTGAGCGTCCATAGAAATCCCCTGAGAAGACAACACAAATCCCAAATAGGTGACCTGTGAACAATGAAATTTGCATTTTTCTGCCTTGCAGTACAGTTGATTAGCTTGAAGTCTTTCTAATACCATCTTAACGTGTTGTGTGTTTTGGGTCTTGTTTGCCGAATATATCAAAATGTCACCTAAGTATACTACTATGAAATGTAGTAGCACATCTGCAAACAAGTGGTCCATAAAGCGCTGGAAAATCGATGGAGCATTAGAAAGACCAAAGGGCATCACATGATATTTGAAGTGTCCAAAGACTGTTCGGAATGCTGTCTTCCATTCATCTCCTGGGGCTATTCGGATGAGATGGTACGCCCCACAGAGATCCAACTTGGTATAAATTGAGTTCACTCAAAACTCGAAACTGCTTCAAAAATATCTGGTATTAGTGGAATTGGATATTTGTCGGGTATGGTGATCTTGTTTAACCCCCTGTAATCAATACAAGGGTGTAATTCCTCCGAATTCTTGTTTGAAATAAAGAATAATGAGGCTCCTGCTGGTGAGGTGGATTCGGCTATGAGTCCGTTCTGTAAATTCGTCTATAGGTATTATTTGAGTACTGCCTTTTCTTTCTGTGAAAGCATGTACATTTGACCAAAGGGAATGGGTTGGTCGGGCAACAGCTCAATATGGCAATCATCCCTACGATGCGGAGGTAGATAGGAAAACTGCGGATTTGAGAAGACCTGAGCAAACTGATGATAGCAATCTGGGATGCTAGCCAAATGGCGAACTGTGGAAACAGTTCCTGTCAGTGATTTGGAAGGAGTTGTGTGAACTCCGACTGATTTACTGGATAAACAGTGTGCTATACAATACTTGGAGCCCAAAAATAAGGTTCCTGCCGACCAGTTGATGTACGGGTTGTGCAACCGTAGCTAAGGCAGCCCAAGAATCACAGGAAAATAGGCAGCTTAATTAAATCAAAGCATAAAGTCTCTTGATGAGAGGAAATCTGACAGCTAAGGGGCATTGTTTGTTCTTATATAGGACCTGAGACCAATGGGCTGCAGTCCTCCCCTGTATGGGAACAGAGACAGTCTTTGGGACTCTTCTGATTCTCTTACCCCTGGCCCATTCATCGTCAATGAAGTTGCCAGCCGCTCTGCAATCAACGAGAGCGGGGACATTCCGGATTTCTTTGTCTTCAAAACTGAAATGTAAGAACATAACCACCATGGAGTCTTCGCAGTTTTCAGCTTTTTGAGAGAGTACTGGAGAATCCGGGGAACTTTCCTGATCTACCCCAGCCGAGGTTCCCCGTACCACTGGGCGAAAGCGTTTCCCGGCTTCCGGGTCTCCCAGGGCTGTGGAGGGGCCACGGGACATCCTCTCACAAGATGGGAAGAGGAACCGTAGTACATGCACAATCCCTGTGTATGTCTGCGGTCTCTTTCTTTGAATGATTTGAATGATAATTCTTTGAATGATAAGGGACCCCAGGCTGTTCCCAGTTGCATGGGTTTCTCTGTAGATTCCGACTTCGGTGGAATGTACAGGGGTTCAGGGCGAGGTCTAGATGAACATCTTTTCTTTCGTTCCATCTGTTCCATCGAGTATTAGGAAAGAATGTTGTTTTGCAACTTTCCCTCCATAGTTTCCTATGGAACCCCATTCTTTTTGCTCTGTTTTTGATCCGGTCCTGAATTTCCCACTTGCTCATTTATTATGGAGAAGCTGATCATTGCTTCAGTCTATCAATACTGGGCAACTTTTTTCTCTTTTGAATTCTTGTATTTTACATTGCACACAGCACCTTACAGTACAGTGCAATGGGGATACATTTGCTCCCCCTAGTTTTTTTACACATGGGAGTTTACTTGTATATGTGCCTAAAGACAAGCTGGTGGCAACAGTTACATTTTAACAATGTGTGTATTATTTTTGGTATGCATGTTCGCTTTTACCATGTATGGCTACTAAACTTGGCTAGTGTCTTAAAATGGCTGTGCCAAGAGATATTTGTATGTTCTTTGGCCAAATTGCAGTTTGGCCTTCTTCCTGCCTTCCCAGCTTAGGAAAGTCCTTATAAGGTCATGCCCTTGCCCAGGAATGTCACTGCTTTTGCCGGCTAGTGAGCCTTTGTGTGTGTGTGGCCCAGGATGGGGGCAGGGACTGTCTAGTCCCAGTCCACATCACTGGTGCCAGAAAGTCTGCTATTGGGGCAGATGGGAAACCAGTAGTTGTCCCTGATTGGACAACTACTGGCTGTTTCAATGGTGCAGATCATTGCCATTGGTGGGCTTGGACTTGCTTCCAGCTTGGATAAGAGGAGGACTCCTGAGATCTATGTTGGAGCCAAGAATCCCTCGAAGAAGATCAGCGTGTTGATGACCAAAAGACAACTCCTAAAGTGGCCCAGCATTCCCTACAGTGTCAGTCCCTGCAAAGCCCTGCTCCTCTACTTGATCTCTGAAAACCCTCTGCATTGCTTCAGCCCCTGTACTAGTGGGACCAGCTAGCCTTGACACCTTCTCAAGGATCCAGCCCTTCAGAGCCACCAGAAGTGCCCCAGGACTATCCAGTGGACTGCCCAGCTCTCTCATGGGCTACCTCACCAGAACCTTTGCTGTTCTGTGTTCAAGCCCAGAACTCTGATGGTCACCAGCTTGTGCCACAAGTCACCTTCTCCCTGAATTCCCCCTTCCTATTGTGAAGGGAACCTATCCGGGAGCAGTTTCTGTTACAACAACTGGAAGGATGTCTGAATTCACCTGCAAATGGTGATCATCACTAGAACTCGAGTTCCTCCATCCAAAGAAGTATCATGTAGAGATCTGCATGATTGCAATCTGCATTTCTTTGTTAACAAGGATTTCATTGTGCATTTGTACCCAACCAGAAAAATCCTTGAACCTGCAACCCCTGGGCACCCCTCACTAGAACAGAATGGAAGACCACAGTCCCAGCAACCCCTAGTCAACCCATCATGATCCCTGAGAAAAATCAATGCCAAGCGGTATGTATGCATTAGTGTGCATGTCCCCCCTCTCCTCCATAGGATAACATTGGGGATAAGTGCCTTCCTATTTCTCATTTGTTCACCTTTGGTCTTCAAAGCTGGGTTGGGTATCCTGCCCCTGGGTTAGCCTTGGGTCTGGAAGATATGAGAGAACTTGCCTATCTTCTGATTAATAGTAGTTCAACTTTTAAATAGTTTGAAACTATTCATCAATACAAGCCCATTGCATCCTTTGAGAGAACCAGTGAGAAATCTTGTCTTAGAAGCTGTGACATTTGGGCACTAGGCCCCATATATTTTAAGTCTGGACTTATCAAGGAAGGGCTATTGTATTTGTGACTGGTTCCCATAATTTACTTTATCTGTACTAATCACCTGAATACCCTGGTTAAGTTATTTGATGATGTCTAGAGATTGAACCTACTGGTGATTGTTTATAGTATAACAGAATTGTGTGTGATAATACTACCTGCTAATTCTATGTTTCAGTGTTTTCTAAAGGACTTAACAAATAATAGTATATTTATAACTGACTAAGCTGCAGTTCTGTGTCTCATTCTGTGTAGACTCATTGACCATGCTAACACTCTCCTGAGACTAAGGCTTGACTGCTTTCTACTCTGTCTTGATAAGGTTTGGGCTAATGTTACGCTCATTTGGCTCCCACAGAGGCGTCGATCTGGACTGGACTGCTGCGGTCTCCACCAATGTGACGCGTAGGGCCGAGATGACTGACTGGACTGGCCCACCTAGCTTCCTTCGCTTGGCCCATAGGAATATTCTTCTGCAAGTGCAGAAAGGGAATTAACTACCCGTGGAGTTGAGCGTAAATCCCCCCACCCCGCTGTTCTCCCCAATGATCACCTTGGATGTTCCCTCTTATAGTCTCACCTAATGATTTGAAAAGATGAGCTCTCCATCCTGCATTGAGCGCAGGGGCACGTAGATAACCAGTTGCTTCACTGGCTCGAAGGAATTGGTGAGTTCCAGGACAATATTGACTCCGATATTCCCAGCAAGACGCTGTAAGTATGTAGTTCGTAAGAGTTCAAATGCCTGACTTTCACTCTTGTCCGATTCCTTGCAGGTTGCAGCTTGACCCTACTGAAGAGTTCCTCGTGGAAAAAGGTAATGTTCTGGTAAGGATTTGTATTATCCAACACAGTTCGATAAAATAATGTCCATATGTAACCTGTTGCTTTCTCCCTTATTCAGGCGCTGAGAGAAAGTATGAAGTCTCGGGGAATAATGCCTCCGGCGGTAAAATTAGGTAAGTCTTTTGTGGTGAGGAGGGTTCCCCTTGTTAGTCCCTTGTTTCACCTTGCTGTGCTTTTGTTTCCCCTTAGGGGCCGGGGTTCGGCTAGGATGCAGTGGAAGCTGCGCCGACCCTTGAAGAAGAATAGTACCCCCGGTGGTAAAATCAGGCAAGTCTATGGGGGTATTCCTCTGTGTATTCCCTTGGCTCACCTTGCTTTTCTTGTCTTCTCCTTAGGTGCCGGAGTGCAGCGGTAACATGCAGGAGGATGCGGTGAAATGTGAAGATGCTGCGAAGGCCGGTGAGTTGAGCCGGGCGCTGGAGCAGGCGTGGCGACGCGCATAAAATAACTTCTTTCTTCCAGCTCAAAGGCGCGATGGATCGGGAATTCAGGTAAGGATCAAAGGTATTGCTCTTGTTCTAACCTTTTCTCCTTCTTTCTCCCTTTTTCTAGGAGCTCCAAACTCGAGGCGGGCGTGGCAGAAGACTAGATGCAGACTTGCAGGCACGGTGAGCGTTACGCTGCTGATGCAGAATAACGCGAAGCATGTGCTACTCTTCGGGCGTGGTTTAAATAGCCTCCAAAGTAGTCCCAGGTAAGTATTCCTCCCCAGCCCCACCCGAGTAAAAAAATAGTCCATAGGTAAAATAGTCCCTTCCAAGCCTCGTTTGGCTTGGAGCTCTTGCATCATGGTCTGCATCAGGTAAGTTTGCAGCATGGTCTGCATCAGGTAAGTTTTAATCTATGAGCCTGGCGCCTATGGCTCCAGGACTGACTCTCCATATGAGCCTGGCACCATAGGCACTAGGACTGCACCCAAATAGCCCCTAGCGGGGTTTGTTGGGTTTGCTTGGGGTAACTTGATGCTTGCTTCCGGGGTTGCTGGACTTGGTCTGGGTCCCCGGGGTTAGGCATCATGACAGCTAAACTCTCAGAGCTCCCTGTTCACCACAACTAGGGTGACTTCCTAACATCTGTCCACCGGCCAGATTCTAGAAATCCACCTTAACAGATATGAATTGTTTTTATTTTGTTTACTGTTAATGCACTAATGTGGATTTACTTGCTGAGATGGTTGGCTGAAGATTTCTAGACATACTCCCAAATCATCAAGCACCCAAGTAGGGCTGGTTGTCAGGAAATCATTTTTAAGGTAAGGTGGTAACTTGATGGGTATACATATGCTTTGACACTGTCCATTTGACCTTTTTAAAGCAACGTTGTTTACTTTTGATTAATGCAGTTTTAATACTTCACCATATGCTGATAAAGTAAGAAAGGGTATATCAAGTATGGCTGCCTCCAAAACTCACACCATTGTGCTTGGTGGAGGCATGGCCTCTTCCTAGCAACCCCCATCCTATGTATATGGTTCATGCCAAACTCTCTATCCTTCTTTCTGTTGCAGGTGGATCCAGATGTTATCATCTAAAAACAAGCTGTAATAGAGCAGGGATTGCCACTAGGCTATGTGTGTGCAGTTTGCCTCTGCCCATACCACTTATCGCAGAGCTTGGAGATGTCAAGATATCTCCCCTTTAACTCCCCTGTGCGTCTGATTCATTTCAAACTCTCTAGCTCATATTCTCCTGCAGGTGGACCTGGTTGTAAAAAAGGATTAGAACCGGTATTATCACCTACCTAGGCTTTTGTAGTTTGCCAATTGTATATATGGGCTCCTGGATACAAACCCTATTCTGCGCAGGATGGTTCAATCGAAAATAACAAAGTGAAAGGGTTAAATGCTCAAGCCCCTCACTGCTCGTTCACCATTTTCATTTTGCACCAGTAAAGAAAGCACCATTCCTCATTGTTTGTAAGGTACTTCTATTGATATATAAGAATATTCAATTACTGGTGGTTTTTTAAGTTGAACATCATTTGTTTATAAAGTAAAGCAAATCTATTTGCACAAAAAACATAAAATTAAACAAGTGTACATCTTTGCACATATGATTGTACATATTACAGAATACTGTTACTTCTGCTGATAAATATCAAACGAATGACAGGGGTTAATACAGCACACTCCTGTTGCCAGTCTCGAAATTCTCTGTGGAACCTCTCCAACAGTCTTTCTTCTCCAACCTTCTCCAAATAGAAGATGCCCCAATGAACTGTGCTGCTTGGCTTATATAGCAACATGATTTCTCTTCCCGATTCGAATTGGGACTGATAGTCTGCAGCTGCGAGCCTAAAAGGTATGAGTGTTGGGGTTGACTGGGCTCTTTCACTTCCTTACAGTCAGATAGCGGCTGTGAGGGCTGGGGTGACTCTGTAAGAATCACGGTGGCCATTGTGAAACGTTTTGTGCATGGGAAAGTTGGACAAGCTGCTTGTGTGAAGGTATCATGCTGCACTGCACCTGTGTTAGGGGGATTCTAGGGTGTTTAGGCTTCCCCGAGGGTCTCCCTGTCCTTGAAGGGATAATTTATATTTTCCCTGATCTGTTACGGTTTTCTGATTGAGAGAGAAGGGGATTGTGGGAGATGTAATCCATCCGAGGATGGGCTATTTGCACAATTCTGTTGTCAATGCCCTTTAAGAGGTTTTCCGATGTCTTCCCAGTCTTAAGTGATAGGACTGGGTATTTTGTCAGGTTATCTCTTTCCCCAGCCCCTGAATCTGCTTCCCAGATCCGGTCCGGGCTTTGTTTCTCTTACTGAGGTGCATTGTGGGAAATGTGTTTTTGCACTACTGGTTTTTCTACGCACCCATCACTCTAAGTCTCCGGGCTTATGGTCACTAGATGAAGTTCCAGGCATAGGACTTCATCACACATTCACCCCCTTTCGATCAAGCCCACTCCTAGGTGTCCAAAGTCTGCTTTGTCTGGCCCATGATCTACCAAACTGCATGAAAACCCACCATTTACAATCTATCTAAGACTTACCTAGTAGGTATGCTGTTCTGTGGCAGGGACCACCTTGTGATTTGTTCCCTTTTCTAAGGCAGGACCGGATGGCAAGGCTGTGGTTGATTCCAGGTTTACTGATCCCCCTTCCATTCACAGGCAGACCAGACCTCCTGCAAATTCTCATCTGTTTGTTCTTGGACAAGCAGGGGAAGGTCTTCTTCGGTCCACTGAACTATGGCGAGGAGCTCTGTAGCCGGCGCTGTGCTCTCTTACGGGACTACTTTGTCTTTTACTGAGGTTTTCCTCTGATATCCCTTCTCCAGCTTTTCTTGCCCACCTCGACTTGAGTCTTGCACTTCCTAGACCCTCCTAGGTGCTGAAACCCTCTTATTGTCTTTTTCCACATGTAAGTTTTTGGGAAGCCCAGTGTGGACCCTTTAATTTACCGCTTCTTATCCTCTCTTCGTATCCTTTGCGTTCATCCATTGGGAATATAAAAATCCTTACAAAAATGACAGAGTGTCTTTCTCCTAATTCAGATTTAGCACAGTTTCTTTTAAACAGCTATTAAGGTGGCATGGCTTGTGAACTAGACAGTTGCTAACATTCTTACAGCTGACTTTATAAATTTCAGTGTAAGTTGGGAGGAGACATCAGAGAGCGCTGTGACAGTTTTTGCAAAAATTGTAAAAGTAAAATGCACTTTGCATGTTATCAACACCTTTATTTATTGTATTAGTTCTAGCTATTAGGTGCTTCTAAAGTGTCAGCTATAAGCCCAAACTATTGCATTGAGTACAGATAGGATTGAAATGACACCCATTGACTCCCCTTTGCCATGCTAAACCCTATAGACATTGTCACCAACCAGCTGTGTTCCTCACCCAAAACACACACTCATGGGAACACTTTGAGCTAGCTCTATCTATGTAGTTGTTGTTCTATTTGCTGTATTTAAGCAAATGCTAAGTGTATGCTGCTCTCTGTAAGCAGTAACATCATACTTTGTGCTATATACCTATGATGGTTATTTCTAAGCGATCTATGTGATCACTGCGACCACATATAATTGCGACGGACCAAAATGTTGACTTTTTAGAAACAAATGTTTTAATTAAACCCCCTTTACACCACATAGATATGTGGGGGTATACCCCCCACATCGCCCGCATATTACTATAATATCCCATACCCCCCCACATATATTTGTGGTGAAAAGGGGGTGTTTAAAAAAAAAAGAAAGTCTGGCATTTAGCCCGTCGCAATTGTGAGGGCGACATTTTGGGCCATTTCCTTTCTAAGCAGCCTTCTGAGAGATAATGGCTTAAAGGCTCTACTGGTGTAATACAAATGTCTTAACCAAGTGCACCTTTAGCCACTTCATTTAGTCCTGTTCAAACAAAAATTGGAAAAGCCAAATATGGTGGCTTGTGTACAGGTATCAGGTTATTTATATGAATTCAGTGACACCCTCTAAGGAAGTATAACAACCCACTACAAAATAAGAAAAGCACAATCAACATTTACATGTTGAGTTCCCCGTTCCAGTCTTGGACCACCCTCAGTTTATTAATTTAGCATGAAACAATCCCACCCTCAAACTCTGAGACAAGCAACAAACTGCACTACCAATGTATTTTATTAAAAAAGATAGTATCAAAATAATGTGACAGGTGATCCCCCACTTAAAATGGGACTGTCCCTCAACTTAATCTAAACCAAATCTGTATGTAAGCATCCAACTTGACATGATAGTTTTATGAAAAATTAAATCAAACAATCTAAAACAGAGATCTATGCTTAGTTTAACTCACATCTCTCTTGAAATCAATAAGGGGAAGAAATAATGAGGGCTTAAAAACAGTTTACTCATACTAAACTGTTAGACACAATCAATCACAAACTATTGATGATTTCTAGCTTGAGACAGACACTACTTAACTGCATCTACTAGAATGACAGACTTCATACAAACAATTGTAAAGGCTTGGGTTTCTCTGGTTTTCTGCCGCGTTTGGAATGCTGGGACAGTGGGGCCTAAATGACTCACTATTTTCAAGTAATCAGGTTCACCCTCACAACATCCTGGTACCATGTATTCATTAAGGAATAGATTTCAATTACTCTATTGACTATGCCAGGATTTGTTATTCAGCATTTCAACCTGAAATGTCTAAAGCTTTCAGAGATCTCAAATTGCAGAAGAAAGGTCCTATTACAATGATGCTACCTGCGGTTTTACTTTTACTTATACATTATAAAGTACATCCACCTTGCACTATATTCACTTTTTCAGTGATACAGCTTTTAAATAGGGCTCTCAAAATACTTTTAAATAACATATGAGATGTATTCAATTTTTGGGAAAGCAATCTAAATATCTAAATATCTAGGTCATGGTTGCTCAATTCTTGTCTGTCTATCAAAAGCCCGGGACAGGTAGGGACACTGACTGGCTTTTGGCAGCTCTGTCAGGTTAGGTTTCTCCTTACTCTGTGTACCTGCTCTCAAAGTCCCTCTCTGGTAATCTGGCCCTGCTTTTGGGAAAGAAATCTGAATTTAGTCCATTTGGAATAGGGCCCTTGTAATAAGATTTTGCCATCAGTTATATCCAGTTTGAATTCTACTCGGCTTCTCTCCTGTCAGGCGGCCTCTCTTGCTTCTCTGTTTTCCCAAGAACTCTCCCTTCTTCATATGTGTTCGACCTGAAATACCCAGCAAACATCACCCACGCAAGATCATTTGGCACAGCATTTTGGATTGAACAGACACTGTCATAAGTTCCTTTAATTTTTCCATAACCACAAGGGCCCTTCTCCTTGCTTTTGTTGGCTGGTTACATTTTATTTTGTAACTTGTTGTTCCACTTATAATTTGAGATGTATTAAGCTTCCAGGGATCTCAAATTACAGGAGAATGTCTCAGTATGTGCTAATAAGGGTTTAGGTTTTAATTATAATACCATGAGCTATTTAAACAGGGCTCTAAAAATGCTTTAAAATGCTATCTGGAAATTAATACATTTTCAGGTAAATGTCTAAATCTTGAGGCATAGATACTCACTTCTTGTCCATCTTTAAAATGCCCAGGACAGGTAAGGAGACAGACTGGCCTCCTTGCAGAACCTTATTGCACAGGCTATCTTGCTTCTCTGTTTTCCCAAACTTTTCTATTTCAGATGTGTTTGAGTTTAAAACCTATTTGTCAGTCTCTTTGATTGGTATCTACACCCATGGAGAAATGAAACATATCACACCTATATATTTTCCTATTAGCTCTCCTACATAAGAAGACTGGATACAAGAGTGTCCATCTTAAATTCTGGTTTAATTTCCTAATAAACCCTCCTACTAGCATCGCACATCATTGAATCAAAGACTATAGACAGACTGATTCCACAATTTTATAAACATCAGTCCACTGTATTCAGCAGTTTATTAAATCACATTTTGATTTGATTTTATTGATTGGTCATTTTTAGGCGCTTATACAGTTAGTAACAACTGTTTCCTACTGGTTAATCTGTGTACAATTCTTCCCATTTCTCTAAAATGCCATTAATATTCATATGTGTGGATGCAGCATATGATCATGACCAGGCACATTTGTTTTTTGTAGGACATTGGGAGGCCGGGTTATGGCTTTTTATGTGTTTTCTACATTTTGAGCACATTTAAACCCAGTTTAAACATGTTTAACAACACAATAAGCTAAAGTACACTTTCATTTTCTCAACTCATTCTCTGTTTACCGCCTCTCCTGCGACATATGACAACAACGATATCTGTTCCATTAGTGCTTATTTTACATACTTATTTGCACTGCGGAATGCTATTAGCTTTGAGTTTACTACATTTAGCGACCTTGAGGATAAAGTTAACAGACGATAATAGATTCTATTTGCTCAACTTTTCCATTAATAGTATGTTGTTACTTACAATGAAAATTGGTCAAGAAAATGCATGAAAATCTAGGAACATGGTGTGGTTTCAAGTTTTTATTTTACATTTTTAGACCATAGGACCTTGTCTCAAGTGATTTATGACTTCATTTATTTTGCCTTGGTCTCTTAGTATACAATGGTTTTTCAATTCCATGTTGAACTATATGTCAGCCAGATTACTCTACAGCAAATCATCTTTATCCGAGCAGTTTGCTGTAAAATAAATACATTATTTTTCACAGTTTTCTGGGCACATGAGGACTTCCTTGGAGAAAAGGATTATTTTCAGAACATCCATTTTCAATTTAAACACACATTTGGTTTTGTTTTGCATATTATAAAACATATACTTGAAGTTACATGGTTTAAACTTCCAGCATGCTGACACCTATCTTTACTTCATGTGTAAATTAAATTATTTATATTTTCGAGGTCCAATCTTCAGATTTCTTTCATATCTTTCAATGCATTTTATATTCTGTGGAGAAAAACACCCAACATAGGTATTCCTAGGCATAGCTGCTTGCACCATTTTCCAGCTGTTGCCATTTTATGGCTAGGAAGAACCACTATGGCAGCACCTGGCTAATGTCTATCCCATGCCTTCACAAAAGGCAAAAGTGTTGGCGCTGCCAGTGATCCATGAATTTTTAGACGGTGGGAAGGATGTGAGTGACAACTGTATTTCCTTATTTTAAACCTCAGATTAAGATGAAAGAATACTTGCTTACTACCCAAAAGCAAAATATGACTATCCAGCATAGAATATTAATACAGCACTGTGAGATTTAACTGATGGCTCTACAAGTAGAAGATGAATGGCTGTGACTGTACACCTAGTAAGCACATTTATTGCATTTAGTATTCTGAATGATTTTTTATCATGGCTTTTTAATACACTCTCAGAAATAGTAGGGACAGATGTCTTTACTTTATTAGAAGGGATTATGTTTGGATATGAGTGACCCTAACTGGGGGTTTGTTGAATGGGCAGGTGTTGCTACCTGAGACTGTTCTGTTGGTATGATTGGAGATTGTGCAGCAGTGGAAGGACCATGATGCTTCAATAGCAGATAAATATTGTGCAGAGTTTATGGACACTTATTGCATAGAGACAATAATATTAACAAGATATGGCAAACCTAAACAGTTACAGCACAAGGAGGTGTTTCTTAAATTCTTAGCCCTAGCACAAAAGGTATCTATTTTTGTATTATTATATTTTGCTTCAAAAATTTAAATTAATTGGTTGTCTACTATGCATTAATAGTATCTATAGGTTTGATTATGTGTGCTTTTTATGTCCCGTTGTATTTCTGGGCAATCAATAAAATGCATGAACAAGGAAAAAAAGAAAGGATTATTGAATGCCAAAAGACTGCCATTTCCATTTGACTAACAAAACAATACCGATGTAGAGGAGCAGTTGCATGGCTCTGCAGGGTGTCCCGCCCCCCTACCACCTGTATGTTGGAAGCCTGAGATTGTGCCATGCTTGACAATAGCAGTTGTGACCTTTCCACTGCAAATCTTCGAGAAAAGGTATCCACTGAGAAAACCCTATCAAATGTATCACTGAAGAGATGACAATCTGAGGGAGGAACTTCCGAAGGGATATGAAAATGAGAGAAAAAGGAGCTAGTGATGTCACGAAAGACAAGTATGAAGCACTGAGAATACTGGCTAAGAGGAATACATGGACAGTATAGAAACAGACGACAAAGTTAAGAATCGAGTAAACATTCATATGCAAAAAGAAGATGCACATGTGAAGAGCACTGCATAAAAAGCAACCATTCAATAACTGTACAGATGCTGTAACGCAAGTATTTCAAGTAATCTTAGAAGCTGGTTATAAGTAGTGAATAGACTGCAGGCGAAGCCACCATTGTATAGAAGCTAGACATCAGTGTCATGAATTTAGTAAGCCCAGACCCATGACGAGAAAGGCTGAGAGCTGTGTCACAGCAAGAATTAGCTGAGATTGTGGAAGTATCAAGGGCTGTCTGGCCTGATGTCAAAGCTGAAGCAGACAAGACTGGTTATCTATTCTTGAAGACAGTGAACGTGAAATGATGAATCATCCCTTGTTAAGGTGCTAAGAATGAACACCAAGCGTGCCAAGTTGTATTCATTTAAGACATTTAAATGCTGCAAAAGGGTCCAAATCATGGTCTCCTGTCACGTGTGCCAAAGATGAAAATAGAGTTGAGCATGGAGTTCTTGAATAACGATAGTGCAGGCTCACACTCCTTTATATTCCCAAAGACAAGAATACTCTGCAAGGCCAAGTTCAAAGACAATCTTCATGGCAGAAGGCATGGGTGGTCAGAGATGTTGAGCTAATTGGGTGGGGAGGTAAAGTCAAGTCCACCTCCTATCACCTGTGTGTGAACTTACGTACTGCTAAGTGAACCGAATGTTACAGACATGGCACGAGAGTGCCAACCAATTGTAGAGGGGAATATAATGAAGGGCCTTATAATTTGTGAGCTAATGATATACTGTGTAATTAATAGTTTTGAAGATTACTTGCTTTAGATGTGGGCATAAATTGGCCATCTGACAGTAGATATCCAATCACAATCCCACCCCTTATAGAAAGTATACTTAGATAGTCTCCTTGTGCCTATCACAACCCCTCATAGGTTTTTCTTATTTGCAACGTAGTGTGACGTCATCTATGACACATTTTTAGTATATAAATGTGATTTTTTTGTAAGATACGCCGAGAGCTCGAGCGAATGTCCGTTGATGTCCTTTGTAACTCCCTGTTTTAGATAATTGTAAATAAAACAGCAGCCTTTGCATTCTTCCTGAGTTGGTTCGATTATTTGGTTTCGGAGTTATTCTGCATCCCATCCATTGCATGCACGTTACCCAAAGGGCCCTACGCTCACAGATGCCAGGCAACAGGGAGTGTTGTTAGGTTGTGAGACAGCAAGAATAAGACGCTATTGCTGTTTCTGTGTTCTAAGCATTTATCTGAACCAGCAGTCTCTGGTTTGGGAGACCATGTTGGGCCACCTTCACTAGTTACTGGCAGCAGTGAAGGTGTTGCAGAAGATAGAAATTCAGAGTGAGTGGTTCGCTGAAAGAATTAGAATTAGGGACATGCATTCACACATACATACTGTGACCAGATTCAAACTCGTGTGGTCAGAAAATCTGACCATTTTTGATTTTTAGCAATAAAACAATGCAGGCAATTCAGTCTCTGAAAGGGAAGCAAGCTAATCAGACTACAATTTCATAATGCTCAATGCCAAAAACATTGGGCCTCATTACGAGGACGGAAGTAACCCACTGATGCTTACTTCCCGGTGCCACCGGAACATTAAACGTCCTGCAGACTTATTGCTGGATTGCACTAAAGTAGGACTGCAACGTTTGATTAATGAATTTTGCAAATTTGTAGGAGACTTAAAGCTTCAAATTAATCCCTCTAAGGCTGTCATTGTGCGTTTGGGCAAAATAAATAAGTTCTCCTGGCATTGTGAAGGCAATCAGGTAAGTCCCAAAATACTTTGCGGTATCTTGGTTATTCCTTTATGGGAACAGTTTCCTCAACTATAGCTAAAAAGTGTCTAAAGACAAACGCTGAATGCGCACTTAGACAAATGCGCATAGTCGAGAGAAAATATGGTAAATACTCCATGATACCAGTAAGATAATTTTATAGGATGAAACTCCTTCCAAGATTATTGTATTGACTCGAATTCTGTGCGTACGACTGCATGGACTATCTAGAAGTTGTGGAGGGCGGAAATTGTGTGGAAAGGTGTGCTATTCTTTTTGCCTAAAAGTGTGCCTATTGAGTTGATTAGGTATGATTTTGGATTACAGTCACTGCAATCTAATGTGACTTGGAGACGTGCATTGCTACTGAGGAAGCGTTTAATATCTAAACAGGATGATTTCTATGCGACAGCAAGGGCCGATATTGCACGAATTTTTATGCTAAAATTGAAAATTCAGGTGGAAATTGTATCATGTACTCTTGGTCTACCCCTATCTATATTGTTAAAGAATCGAATAAGGTAAAAAAAATATTCCAAACTTATGATTGGTCTAGAAATAATTAAATCGAGAATCTATAATCAGGAATGCTCCTTTTTGAAATGCTATCCTGCAATAGAGGTATATCTATTAAAGTACCCCAGTAAGATCATACAAAATCAAACTATGAGATTCAGAATTAATGTTATGATGACCAATGAGATAATGAAGATTAGAAGCAAAAACAGCTGTAATGGCTCATGGTGTCGGTTTTGTAAAGTGGAAGGAGTAGAGGAACCTCTTCAACATTTATTACACGTGTGTCCACTTCTCCTTCCGCAAAGAATATCATAGTTTTCACACTTTGTTGAGTCAATCTACTATGTGAACAGAGACTTGTTATGGTACCAAATGCTGCATGGTAACAGAACTGCACTAAAAATCAGACTAACTGCAATCTTGAAAAACATTTGTGGTTTAACATAAGAACGATCCTGGTAATTAGAGAGGTAGTTTAAATAATATGTTTATACAAGTTGAACCTATATTTTAGGATTAGTGAACTGTGAAATGTAAATTAATGAGCTTGCAGCTATTAATGAATTTTTATAAGCTGAATTTTGAGTAATTTAAGAAAGTGTTTTTATATATAATCTGTTTTATGAATGTAAAATGTTATTCTTAGACTATAGTATCATAGATATGAAAATCAATGTAGATCTTCAGTTTATCAGCAAAGTTGTTAATTTCTTGTTTTATTGATTTTTCTGATTAGGTTTGTATAGTATAATGATGCAATTGTTAGAAAGATTGTTTTAGTTTTGCTGGTTTCTTTTGTATATACTTTTGGACATATATGATGCTGTTTCTTTGCTTATTCTTGTTTTGTAAACGTTTTGATAAACTATATACAAATAATAAAAAAATTAAACAATTCAAAAACAAATAGTAAAACTGGCGGTTCTTCTCTTAGATTGCAAAGTGTCATTGTAGGGGTGGGGACTAATAGAGCAGGGATATTTCCCCATCATTAAGAACCAGCAAAAACAGTAAATATAAATAACTTAGATATATCTCATTACAGTGCACTGCTTTTCCTTCTTTGATTGATCACGAACAGCCCCCCTGCTATACCAGAATTATGTGCACTAGGCCTGAAATGTTGCATATCCCTTAAAAGCTTAAATAACACTTGCCAGAAGCTCTCTGCCTTCCTTCCCAAAAGAAAGGAAGTTGTGTGATGATTGGGTAAGACCTACGCCTCAGGTAGTGCAGAACCTTTTGAGTAATCTGGCTTTTGGCTCTAAGTGCATGACACGAGCTCTGCTATTTACTTCTTCAATATCAACACCAGCTTACAAATTAAGTTTGCTTCTATTCTAGTCAAGATAGATGTTGAACATTCTTTTATCTGCCTCTGCCTCTCTTTCTCTGTATGCAGATCACCTGCAAAAACACTGCATTTAAGCTAGCTTGTATTCCCATTCACAATCTACACCTTCATTTAATTTAATTGTTTTTTATAAAGTGTCTAATACCATACCTGAGTTTGGTTTCTAAGCGCAGATCCGGGATTCGAACATCTGTTGCTCTGTATGGTCTTGCTTCCAAGACCAGCGTGTTGCCTCTGTGCTATCCTCCGTTCACCATAAACCATGCTCTATTAGGAAAACACCTGGTTAAATATTCTAGCTCTTTGTAAAGGCTCCACTGTGAGCCCTCTTCTAAAGCGGAATTCTGTCAAAGAAATGTACATTAAATACTTGCATAACTAACCTTAATCATTATTCCATCACTGGAAGTCCATCCTTTATAAGAGTCTACCATTACATTTCTTAGATCACCTTCTGTTCTATTTGTGGCTCTGATGTGTGTTGCCCTGGCCTGGTGGCTTGCGCTCATTCCTTACCCACAAGCCAGGGAGGGACCACTTATCACCCCCTCTCACTGCTGCAGTCAATCACACCCTTCTCAGTACCTCTCTTGTGTTCTGCTGTCATAAGGTAGGCCTACCCCTACTTACTGGGTCCCCAGGGATGGCCCACCCCATACACTGTTCCATTGATTGCTTTGCCCGTTGCACCTCGTGGGACACCACCACATCACTGGTCCCAGGGAGGTCCTTTGATTCTTGCAGCACCCGGTTCACCACGTGGGGTGTCGTGCAACCCGTGCTAATCAAAATTATGATGGTGGTCCCATGCCTTAGGGTTTTCTGTAGTCAGAGTAATTGGGCCCACAAACTTTCAATGATCTGGTGGTGCCTTGTGCCTTGTGCCCCAATGGGCACCGTGTTCACCACCGCCTATACGGTTGGTTGTTATCTATGCAGTGGCACAGTGAGTGACCTGGGGGATCCCCGCACTCAGTGTCGTGCCCTGGCACACATGTGATTCACAGGCGGTATTATCTTGTCATGGGATGACGCCTTTGTAGAGGAGGAGCCAAGTACTCCCCCTCCAACTGCCCCACCCTTATTACCTATAGAATGGGAACCAAAGTATGTGACATATGTGGAACAATTGAATCAGAAAAGAGCAGAGCATGGACTCTGTGCAGTACCAATAAGAGTACCAATACCTAAAAGAGTCTGGGAGGCAAGGTACGCATTGAGAAAACCATACCTGCATGCAAGAAAATATGATGGCCATTTGAATAGGTTCCCGAAGAAGCAGAGCAGATGAAAGGCAAGGATGAATGGTGACGTCACAACAAAAAGAGATGTTGCACACAGAAGAGATAAAGAGATCAGAGAATGCAGATATTCTATATGGCATCAAGAAAGCAACAAGGATAAGTGACATGTTGGGCTCAGGGTGAATAAGCTTATGCCGCAGAAACTGATGAAGATATCAAGTCATTTTACATGTGTACAGACGCAGTTGAAACGCAAGCAGCAAAGTAATCTTGAAAGCTAGCATCAAGCTTATAGTAAATAGTTTGCGGCAAGCGCCAATGTGAAAAAACTTTGTTAAAGGGACTTTATGGTTAAGTTGCGCTACTAAAAACCTATGAAATTCAGTGAAAAAACTTTGTTAAAGGGATGTTATGGTTAAGTTGTGCTACTAAAAACCTACGAAATTCAGTGAAAAAACTTTGTTAAAGGGACGTTATGGTTAAGTTGCGCTACTAAAAACCTATGAAATTCAGTGAAAAAACTTTGTTAAAGGGATGTTATGGTTAAGTTGTGCTACTAAAAACCTATCAAATTCAGTGAAAAAACGTTGTTAAAGGGACGTTATGGTTCCAAGTAAAACTGAAAAACCCTTGAAATTCGCCAGTTATGGTAAGCTAAGCAACCATAACTCACGCCACCACCGTGCACTGCTAAGCTATTACCTAAAACAGCTTAGTTACAGAAATGGTGGTATTCAGTGGTACATTATGAATTTCACAAAACATACTAAAGATATGTTGTTTGTAACAGTTACTCATTACAATACAATTTGTTCATTAAGAACATATCATATGTATTGAACAGGTGCAACGTATCTTATGTGATTAAGATAGTTTTAATGGTTTTAAGGAAGGCGCTGAGGATTTCAATTTAAAAAATCAATATCTAAATTAAAAACAATGCTATATACAAACAAAATTACTAATTTGTTTCTTTTACAATTGCAGTGAAGACCATTCTCCTGAAAAGAAGCAGCCGAATTTCAAGAACAAAGAAGAACTAAGAATTAAACTGCTCATTTTAGAAAAAAAGTAAGTAGAATATAATTACCTCCGTCTGAATTGGTAAAAGGCATTTGTGGAAAAGTAGTTTATTTACCATTAGATCTAAAAGAAAATGTGCATACTCTAGGAGTGCAACGTCCAATGCAGCAATCTTTAATTATCTTAGTAAATGGAGTACCTACAAAAGACAAAAAAATATGGCAACAGCTGTAAGTTAGACAAGCCTTACAATATCTTAAAGAGAATAATGAATATTACAAAGAAATTAATATTGAAGAAAACTTGAAAGATACAACTGAAATAATTCAAGAAACACAAGAAGCTGGTCAATTTGAGCTACTAGTTCCTGCTACAATATCAAATACTTTAGACCATTATACAATTCATCCTTTGCACTCTAATGACACCATAGAAGATGCATTGGAAACATACCAAATGCGTCAAACAAAAGGATCACCAATCAGCATCTGGGAAAAAAGTATAGAAGCACGTGCTTTTCCTCTACTCTTTCCTACTGGCAAAGGAGGAAGGTATGATGATAGACCTATTCAAATATCAGCTTCAGAATACCGCTCATTACGGATGTATTCTGAAGATCCCAGATTTAGACAAAATGTGGAATACATACTCCACCTACTCTTTGAAAGTGAACTAGCAACTTTATGTTACGGAGTTGCACACATATTAAAATCAGGATCAAACCTTCAAAATATGACAGCTACACAATTATTAGAAAAAGTGCAACAAAAGGATGAGGTTTTACAATCAAATATTACAAATATATTAGCAAATATGCGTGGTACTAAAGAGTACTGGTTTCGACGTCACGGAGATGTACGTTTCATGATCAGAAACCTTGGCCCACCCACTTGGTTTGTTACATTAAGTTGTGCAGAATATGCATGGGAAGATTTACATGATTTCCTACGCATATCAAATAAAAACAAAACAAACATAGATATACTAACACCAGGAGAACTTTGTTTTTTGGATCCTGTTAATGTTTCAAGATATGTTCACCATTGCTTCATTGCTATGCTACATTTTATTTGTAATAAAACTGTTCCTCCCCTTGGAGAAGTGCAATACTTCTTTTGGAGAAAAGAATACCAAGCCAGAGGAGCACCACATATCCACATGCTTTTATGGATTAAAGATGCTCCTAAATTTGGTCAAGACAGTGATGCCACTGTTTTACAGTTTATTGAAAAATATGTCACTTGTGAAATTCCATCAGAATCCACAAATAGTGATCTTCATGCAGAAATTTTACAATTTCAAAGACATAAATGTGGCAAATATTGTCGTCGCAAATACAAAAACAAAGGGAAATACTACACCAAATGCCGATTTGGTTTCCCTAGACCAGTTACAGATACAGGTCAAGTGAACAACCTCATGTCTTCAGTTAGACATAGTGTTAAAGGTAAGTCACCTAAAAATACATATTACATAAAAAGAAAAGAAGAAGAAAAATATATCAATGATTATAATGCAATCATTGCCCACTTATGGAATGCAAACATAGATGTGCAGTACATTGCAGACAATTCTACTGCAGTTGCACAATATGTAACAGCATACTTAACCAAAGCAGAAAAGACAGAGCTCCAAGACCTCTGGAATGACCTGTCATCAGATAAAACAGTGTCTCAGAAATTATACAGTTTGGGCATAAAAATGCTCTCCCATAGAGAACGTGGATCATATGAAGCAGCTGATCGTTTAACTGGTACTGCATTGTATGGTAAATCTGAAAATATAGTATGGCTAAGTCTTGGTCCAGCTAAATCTAGAAAAAGAGTTCTAAAAACATACGAAGATATAGAAGCAATAGCCAAACATGATCCCAACAGCCAAGACATTTTAAAAAACAATTTATTAGACACATACTACCCAAACAGAAGTAATACTTTGTAAACCATGTGTCTATACCACATAGCCCAAAAAACTACACATACAAAAATAATATAAAACCTGATGAAAAAAAAGGTAAATACAGAGTGACAAACTGTGAAGGCAGCTTAGTTAAACTCACTAAACCAAATTGAATTAATCATATAATATTGTCATTGAAGACTCCTCAACATAAAGAAATATATTACATGTCCCTGCTACAACTCTTTAAACCATGGAGAAAAGAATAAGACATACTAGAAAACTATGACTCATATGAAGATGCTTTCAAAGAAAATGAAAGCACTATAACTGATGTAAACTTTACACAATACAAAACAATGTTGCACAATGAACAGCAACACGAAGAAGAACTCCAGGCCAAACTAGATAAAGACACTCCTGACAGTACAAAAAAGGTAGCAGGCGCCCCTCTCTCGAAAGAACAAGGCATGATAACCTGTTCAGTGGTTATTAACCACATTGAGAGTTCGCAGCCATTGCTTTTTGCTCACTGTACCTTCACAGATGGGAAATATCCATTTGCATATCAGTCTTTGTCCCGCCCACAAGGGCAGTCCAGCACCGAAATGCTATGGCAATTCCTCTCTGAACAAGAGTACCATCAGCAACCCCATACACGTGTTTCAGCCTTGTTGGGCATCATCAGTGAGGTGAAGCTGAGCCTCTCTAAGCACAGTGAGCAGGGAGTCCACGTCTGGTTGCCCCCAGGTAACCTAGGGTGACCAACCCCAAGTTCCTTTCATAAATACAAAAAAGGTAGCAGGCGCCCCTCTCTCGAAAGAACAAGGCATGATAACCTGTTCAGTGGTTATTAACCACATTGAGAGTTCGCAGCCATTGCTTTTTGCTCACTGTACCTTCACAGATGGGAAATATCCATTTGCAAATCAGTCTTTGTCCCGCCCACAAGAGCAGTCCAGCACCGAAATGCTATGGCAATTCCTCTCTGAACAAGAGTACCATCAGCAACCCCATACACGTGTTTCAGCCTTGTTGGGCATCATCAGTGAGGTGAAGCTGAGCCTCTCTAAGCACAGTGAGCAGGGAGTCCATGTCTGGTTGCCCCCAGGTAACCTAGGGTGACCAACCCCAAGTTCCTTTCATAAATACAAAAAAGGTAGCAGGAGCCCCTCTCTCGAAAGAACAAGGCATGATAACCTGTTCAGTGGTTATTAACCACATTGAGAGTTCGCAGCCATTGCTTTTTGCTCACTGTACCTTCACAGATGGGAAATATCCATTTGTAGTCAACCTTCTGTAACAGGAAGCCAAGAAGCACTTGGAGAACCACTAATAATAAATGAGGCAGAATTAGCTATGATAGTAGTAGAAAACACCATGTGTCAGTATGAAGATAAAGAAGACTTAACTATACTACAATCAAAACTAAACAACGAACAACGTAGCATTTTTGAAGAAGTAACAAAACAAATTGCACATGGTGTACAACATGAAAATAAAGAATGTTCCTGCCATAATTATAAACCTATACTACTGTACATCAGTGGTGAAGCTGGTTCTGGAAAAACTTTCCTAATCAAAATCATCAGTAAATTCCTTCAACAATTGACAAACAACAAACTGTCAGCTGTTGCCACTGCCCCCGCAGGTTTAGCTGCCTACAACATAGGTGGTGTCACTTTACACCGATTACTACTATTGCCAGTAGAACACCAGAACAAATTAGACTATTACAAACTTTCTGCAGAAGCTGCAATGGAACTACACAGAGTATTGAAACAAATGAAAATGCTGCTAATAGATGAAGTGAGCATGGTCTCCAACCTGATGTTGGCTTTGATTCACCTCAGATTACAAGAAGTACTGAAAACAAACTATGAAGAGCTCTTTGCAAGAAAACACATTATTGTTTTCGGAGATCTTCTTCAATTGACACCAGTAAAAGGTGAGCCTATTTTTAAAACATTAGGACACAAACTCTGCCGTAAAACCTGTCGGCAGCATTGGAAATGTCAACCTTTGGCAACATTTCCAATACAGAGAATTAACAGAAAACATGTGGCAATCTGCAGATCTCACTTATGCCAACATCTTTAAAAGTATCAGAGTTGGTATACTCTCTAAAGAAGCAGAAACAATATTGAAAACCCGGCAAATTAATGCACTTTATGGCGATAATGCATGTGCTACAGATGTTATGGAACAATTAGCCCACAAAAATGTCAATTGTATGGCCTTAATGCCAACTCTTGCAAGCTGTTTCAAATTCAATGAAATAATGTTAAGTAAAGAAATGCAACCAATAATGGAAATTAGCGCCACAGACAAACTAGATGTACATGGTATGACACTACCTATGTGTGACCAAGCCACAACAAGACTAAATAGTTTAGAAAAATCAATCTCAAACACAGCAGGCTTAGAAAAGATATTAAAATTATCCTTAAATTGCAGAGTAATGCTTAAACGTAACCTTGACGTGGACCAAGGACTAATTAATGGATCACTGGGTGCAGTTGTTGGCTTTCAAACATATACACGTGACAACAAAATTCAGTTTGTCAATATACTCTTTGACAAACTTTCAGAAGTTAAAAGGATAGGACGCTCAACAGCTCGATTCCTTCTCTTCAAAGACATATATGTACGCAGAGAACAATTTTCTCTAACTCTTGCATACGCAGTCACGATTCATAAATCACAAGGTCTTACCCTAGACAAAGCAATGATAGATATTGGTAACACAGTCTTTAAAGAAGGCATGAGCTACGTAGCACTATCATGCTTACGTACACTTGACGGTCTATTTCTAATATACTTTGATGCAAGTAAAATAAACGCTGATATTCCTTGCATTTTAGAATACAATAGACTTCGCTCACTATACTCTCCCCATCTAAACACATATTCTGTTCCACAAAAAGTAAAACATTATAAAAGAAAAATAAATCAAACAGAAAAGCAACAGGATGTCACTGCAAATCCTCCAAAGAGAGTAAAAGAAAGTAATACTTCATCAAGTGCCACAAGCAAAAAAGAATCAATTAGGGAAAGTAAACAAAGTACTTCTTCAAAGAAGGAAGACAAACTCCAAAAAAAGCAGTCAGATACAGAACTACCTGGTCCATTTAAACTCTCAAATACAGTTGGTATAAGTTGCTATGCAAATGTAGCAATGAATATTCTATTTCAATTACCACCAATTGTTGAGAACATTTACTTACACAGTACAGACCCATTGTGTTTGCAAATGTTAGTACTTCACAGAAATGCAGCAAACAATCCTCACAACACGTATAGTGTTTATGGAATAAGACAACAATTGGACTACTGTGCTGGAATGGTGAAATTCACTAGAAACTCACAGGAAGATCCACAAGAATTTCTAATGTACTTACTACAAGTACTGGAAAACAAAAACATACCTATAAATGAAATCTTCCAGATTTCATACATGTGGAAACATACATGCACTCTCTGCAACAATGTGACACAAGAACAAATTCCCAATGAACGCTTCGTATATATATCAATACCTAATTGTGAATCCATTTCAGCAACTTGTACAAAATGCAAACCATGGTAGATTATATTCTACCTGCAATTCAGATAATCTCTCCACGTTAGAAATACAAACACATAGTAAATACGTAATACTAATGCTTCTACGTTACAATGCAGATGGTACCAAAAACAACTGCAAGCTGACTGGATTCACACATGGTCAAATATCACCTTCAAAACAATAGGTATAATCTACCACGCAGGAGCCACAACCAATTCAGGGCACTACACTGCATATATAAAAAAGAAATGTGGATGGTTTCAATGTAACGATAGTACCATTACTCTAAAGCAGAGATTACCAGCAAATCTTACAAACACTTATTTAATGTTCTTAAAACCAAAATTTGATAACTAAACTGTACTTAAACCTCAAGTAAACTTGTAGTAAAAAATATAAACTGTTAGAATATTCCAAAAGCTATCTAACTGCCCAAAGATTCTAAAACAATTAATCACATAAATGAATACCACTAAATTAGAGCAAAAAATAGACAATTAGAATACGCCAATTGGTATCTAACTGTCCCAAAATTTTACAATATCCAAACAGATAAATCAATACCACTAAAATATATAAAAAAAAATAGACAGTTAGAATATGCCAATTGGTATCTAACTGTCCCAAAATTTAACAATATCCAAACAGATAAAGCAATACCACTAAAATATATCAAAAAATAGACAGTACGAATACGCCTACTGGTATCTAACTGCTCCAAAATTTCATAATATCCAAACAAATAAATAATACGTTACTGCTCCAAAAAAATGCAACAACCCAATGTATGAAGCATTAGCCAAAAACAACAAATGAACACTGAAAACAAACAAACAAATAAACTGTAGCATAACAGAAAAAGGTTTTTTTTTAATCCAACATGGATTTTATTTTCTCCGACAGACCCAATGATTTTAGCAACGAACACCGAAACTGAGCAAATTGCACAGTACTCTGGTTTGTAATCTACTATATATGAGGGTCCAAAAAAAAAATGTTGATTATACAATGTAAAAAGTCATTACAAAATGCTAATACTAACATGCTATTTTCTTTTATCACAGGAATTAACAAGAAATACATGTACTCCAGTTACTAAACCAAACAGTAAGTATATTATACACTCTATGCCTTGGCCACAACCATCACAGCATATCACACCCATAGTATCTTATAACTTTGTTCCTTATAAATTTGTTTTTGACCCAAAGTTATAAGCAACTATAAATGTGATATGCTGCAGTGATTGTGGCCAGGGCATAGAGTGTTGGGTGCATGGCCAAATGGCCATGCACCCAACACTCTATACCCTGGCCACAACCACTGCAGCATATCACACCCATAGAGTAAAACATTTCAGCTATGGCCTATGGAAACTTTTACTATCCGCGGACATTACCAGTGTTCTTAGAACACTTTCAGTTTGCCAGCGAACAATAAGGACAGCGTCTTCAGAACACCCCCTGCGAACATTTCAGGACAACGCGAAAGTTCTTAGAACACTTTCAACTCGACAACTAACAATATGGACAGTGTCCTCGGGACACCCCCTACGAACATTTCAGGACAGCGCATGTGTTCTTAGAACACACACCCATTTTGTATATGTCCGAACATTTCAGGACAACGCAAGAGTTCTTAGAACACTTTCAACTTGACAACGAACAATACGGACAGCGTCCTCAGAACACCCCCATTTTGTTTATTTGCGAACATTTCAGGACACCCCGAGTGTTCTTAGAACACTTTCAACTTGCCATCCAAAAATACGGACAGCATCTTCATTACACCCCCTGCAAACATTTCAGGACACCACGAGAGTTCTTAGAACACTTTCAACTCGACATTGAACAATACGGACAGCGTCCTCAGGACACCCCCTACGAACATTTCAGGACAACGCGTGTGTTCTTAGAACACACCCCCATTTTGTTTATTTGCGAACATTTCAGGGCACCGAAAAACACTTCTTAGAACACTTTCAACTTGCCATCGAACAATACGGACAGCGTCTTCAGGACAACCCCTACAAACATTTCAGGACAACGCGTGAGTTCTTAGAACACACGCCCATTTTGTTTATTTACAAACATTTCAGGACACCGAGACAGTTCTTAGAACACTTTCAACTTGCCATTGAACAATACAGACAGCGTCCTCAGGACACCCCCTACGAACATTTCAGGACACCGTGAGAGTTTGTAGAACACTTCAGGACAACGCGTGTGTTCTTAGAACACACCCCCATTTTCTTTATGTGCGAACATTTCAGGACAACTCGAGAGTTCTTAGAACACTTTCAACTTGACAACGAACAATACGGACAGCTTCCTCAGAACACCCCCATTTTGTTTATTTGAGAACATTTCAGGACCCCTTCGAGTGTTCTTAGAACACTTTCAACTTGCCATCGAACAATACGGACAACGTCTTCAGGACACCCCCTGTGAACATTTCAGGACACCGAGACAGTTCTTAGAACACTTTCAACTTGCCATCGAACAATACGGACAGCGTCTTCAGGACACCCCTTACAAACATTTCAGGACAACGCAAGAGTTCTTAGAACACTTTCAACTTGACAACGAACAATACAGACAGCGTCATCAGAACACCCCCATTTTGTTTATTTGCGAACATTTCAGGACACCACGAGTGTCTTAGAACACATTCAACTTGCCACAGAACAATACGGACAGCGTCCCCAGAACACCCCCATTTTGTTTATTTGCGAACATTTCAGGACACCCTGAGTGTTCTTAGAGCGTCTTCAGGACACCCCCTACGAACATTTCAGGACACCGCGAGAGTTTTTAGAACACACCCCCATTTTGTTTATGTACGAACATTTCAGGACAACGCGAGAGTTCCTAGAACACTTTCAACTTAACAACGAACAATACGGACAGCGTCCTCAGAACACCCCCATTTTGTTTATTTGCGAACATTTCAGGACACCCCGAGTGTTCTTAGAACACTTTCAACTTGCCTTCGAACAATACAGACAGCGTCTTCAGGACACCCCCTGCGAACATTTCAGGACAACGCGAGAGTTCTTAAAACACTTTCAACTTGACAACGAACAATACAGACAGCGTCATCAGAACACCCCCAATTTGTTTATTTGCGAACATTTCAGGACTCCCCGAGTGTTCTTAGAACACATTCAACTTGCCACAGAACAATACGGACAGCGTCCCCAGAACACCCCCATTTTGTTTATTTGCAAACATTTCAGGACACCCCGAGTGTTCTTAGAACACATTCAACTTGCCACAGAACAATACGGACAGCGTCCCCAGAACACCCCCATTTTGTTTATTTGCAAACATTTCAGGACACCGCGAGTGTTCTTAGAACAGTTTCAGCTTACTTGCGAACAAAACGGACACATATTGAGTCCTCAGAACACCCCCCATTCAGTTTATTTAGAACATTTCAGAACACCCTTGATGTCCGCAGACAAATCGAACACAAAAAGAACGTCTACCACATAGAAAAGCACAACATTTAACCTATCTCATTCCCTTCCATCCTCCCCAAACACTCCTACACACCAACACACTCTACTAAATACACATTTAGAACAAACTTTCACCGCGCTGTCCGCGGACGTCCGCGAATCCAAGATGGCGGGCGCTACCGAAAATCTGACGCGCTTCACGCTTAACACCGTCCAATCAGCGAACACGTTGCATGTCTGCGGACATCACGTAAGCCCATTGGCCAATCAGGACACTGTCCGCAGAGCGAACAGGGAAGTGTGTCCGCGGACCGAACACAGATATCACTAATTTTTTTTTACCTACTTTTTGGTCATTTTAAAAAAAACTACTGGACGGATTTTCACCAAATTTGCAAAAGTACGCTTTCGGGACCAAGCCGCTGCTCCTGGTCCAAATTTGGTGAAATTCCATCCAGCGGTTTGGGCTGTAGGTACGAACAACATTTTTTTCCCATTCAGTCTATGGGAAAAAAACAAGTTTTGGGACCCCCCCTATAACTTTGCCCCCCCCCTGGACGAATCCTCACCAAACTTTGCAAGAAAAATCCGAGTGGGCCATATACTTTTTTTGCAAAGTTTGGTGAGGATTCGTCCATTATATATATATATATATATATATATATATATATATATATATATATATATATATATATATCTCTGAAATTAATAAAAGATGGATGTTTCCACTTCACATTATAAAGCAGTACTGAACATAAACATGGGCAAAGAAGACCTCACTTCAGTACGTCGCAGTTAAAAGCTATTTGAATTACAAATGAATCTCAGCAGAAGAAGTTGAATGAGCCAGGAAGCCAAAAGTCTTATCAAACAGGAATTGGCTGCCATTGGATACAAATTGTATGAAGGGACAAGAGGCTCCTGTTCAGGAGGTTTGAGCAAAACAAAATACGTCAGAGGACTATTAAAAAATAATATTAAACACACTAAAAGCTCAATTTCATGGTTTCCAGTCACGTGGAAGGAAGAAATTGGAAGGACGAGGTGGTCACACCTACGCAAGAGGGCAGGCTATGCCTTCACTCCTTAAACTTTCTCAGAGCACAGTACATACTCAAGGCCAAAACTAGCACTAATTGACACTGGACCATTGAGGTGATGATGGATTGATATAATAATTGGTGGGAAGCTAGTTTCTAGATGAGCCCACTAACACTTGGGTGCTCAGTCTGCGTGTTGCTAAACGTAGGTGGAAAAGTACTGATGGGGGTTAGAAGCCATCAATTGTAGAGGACTGTGTAATCAAGGGTCCTATAGTTTGTGTAGCCAATGGAATGGTGTGTATTTAGTAACGTTCATAGTGGCTATTTTGAGAGGAGGGCTTAGTTGCCCCACCTGATGTTAAGAACCTTATCTCTTTATTAGTTCTATACTGATATGGAACTTATACTTGGCTATTCATTTAGAGCCTATCACTTTCCTCTATAGTTTTTTGTAGTTTGCCACGCAGGTAGTGACACAGGTCAACGTCAATTATGACGATTTTATGCAATATAACCTCAGTTTCTACTAAAATGAGTCGAGTAAGAGGATTGAACGACTGCTGATGTTCGTTGTACTCCCTGTTTTATACACTTGTTAATAAAACAGACTCCCCTTTAGCCAAACTACCTGAGTCGTTTTGATTACTGATGTATGAATACAATCTGCATCCCCATCCATCTCCAGGGTATTGCTACTCATCTTAAAGGGCTGGGAGACCCAGTTCACCTTCACTGCCACTCCCGGCTGCATAAATGAGGTGAGGCACACCCCCTCCAACCTATGCACCTAAGCAACACTGGGAGACAGCCTGCCCATCCTTCTTCTTGCTCCAGCACGAATGGTTCTCACATCCTGGAACTCTTCACCTCGACCACCACATCCTGGTCTGGTACTTTGGATTTTTGGGGCACTCATGGCATTTGCAGCCCATGGGCATTGATCCTTTGGTTCTGTACCAGTGAGAGGTCGGAATCCCAGTCAAAGAAAAGTGGAACACTTTACAGTCATCGAGAATGTTTGCCCTGCACAGCCACCTTACTGCCCACTTCATGTGTCCAAATGTGTAGTTATTAAAGTTTCTGTAAAGTCTATCTGCAAAAACCCACCTGATTAAGTTTTGTTTCATTTAATTAAATGTGGGTGTGTGCAGTCTGTTTTCGTGTTTGGCAGGAGGTGCTGCCAAATTTTACTGGATTGTATGAACAGTTTTGGAGTCTTTCTTCCCTATCCCTGGCAGACTTAAAATTACACTCTGGTGCAGAGCGCGCGATGTGCACAGTGTGTTTTAGAGTTATAGTGTGCTAATTGGTGCTGGAGCCAAAACACCTGAACGATGACCAGTGGCGGCCTGTTCTAACCAACCATTATCAGTAGAAGTTTTTCATCCAATCGTGAGTGTTGAAGAGTGTGCTTGCCTCATGACTGTATTTAATTACTTTGCGTGCTCAATCGTAGGTCAAAGAGAGCTGCAGTGAGCAGGGTCGGACTGGGACAAGAAATAGGCCCAGTCACCCAAAAAAAAGTTGCCCACTTCTTGCTTCAAAAAAAGTGGCCAACCCCTCACCTCACAACCCTTGACCTCTGATGACATCACCAGAAGTGGTCATTTGACCGCCCCTCCCAAAGTGACATCTCAGGAAGTGATGAAACACGATCTTTCACCCCTTGACAAAACAGTAAGTGGCATCAAATAGCATTTTCCTAAGTACACTAAATTACTGTGAATCCAAGCAGACGTCCAAGGCCAAATGATAATGTTATTGTATAGCACTTACGCTTAAGGTCTTTTTATAAAACAAATATGCATACAATATCACCCAACCTGTGTTGGTACTCATTTATAGACATGATGGATGAAAGGCTTTTTGGAGAAAAAAAAAATTCTTTGAAAAAATTATTTTTTTATCAATTTTTTTTCTTCCAACCCAGCCTAGGCATGGCCAGAAACCGGCTCCCACCCCCCAGGGACGATTACGCCCCGGCCACGGGCCGAAAGGCAGAGGGGCCAATCCGACCCTGGCAATGAGTCCAGAAACTACTAACTTAATACAATATGCTGTAGATGTACCATTACCCGACTCGCTGTGTGAGGATGGCTCGTCAGAGAGAAACTCTGAAGTAAGGTTCTCTGCGATCGCAGCCTGTGCGCCTGGTGGAACTAAAACAGTAAAGCATTAAGTAAGTAACAAAAGTAAAGCAAAAAATGTGCCAGAACAGCTTTGTTTAATCCAGTTTCTGAACGGACGGAGACATCTAATCATGCTTGCAGTAACGTTAAGGCAGTACAAGCACCTCTCTCACCCATCGAGTCACACGGAGGTCATAATTTCCGATGATGATGGCGTGTTGAATGCTCCTGTCTATAGAACTGACCGGGTCTCTAGTTATCAGGAAAGTCTGGAGGACACTTCTGAACTCATGGAAGTTACTATCCATGATTATACCCCCCCACTCCAGTGGCTTTCCTCCCAGACGGGTGTCAGCACTGCTAAAATGTGTGGACAATGGTATCACTGCACCAGTGGGGTCCGGCCAAGACACTCTTCTTTTGGAAATAAACCAGGTTCTATGTGCTCTAGTGGCTCTGTATGGAAGTTTGAAAGTCGAGTCCCAAGTTCACCCGTCACTGCTGGAGGGAGCCTTTGTTATTCAAATGTAATGTTGGAGTGCACAGCAAGCTGAAAGAATGCCTGATGCCGCCAGTCCGCCTGTTCCAGTGCGGGCTGCTACATCTAAACTACAGCACAGGGGTGAGAAATGTGATACTTCCTTCGTGCCTCCCATCTTGGATCCCCTGCTTATTGTTGCAGACCGGATGGACAGAACGAAGCTTCCTCTAACATCGTTGGTGTTGATACAGTGTAAATGACTAAATGTCATCTGGAATTCCGTGAAAATCTAAATCTAAATCTAAAAATAAACCCCAACTAAAAGCTAAACATCATCGCGTAAATCCCTGCGCACGCTTACAAAGCAGCTGAATGTCATGGCTGCATTACGGAATGTCCCCCCAAAGGAAAACCTTAAAAATAAAGTGAGACAGTGGCAGAAATCGCAAGCAGGGGATACTAATTCCTCTATCCACTGCAAACAAGAGAATTTTGTTCTCATAACGAGAGTGTTGCAGGAGGCTCAAACTGACTCTTTTCTCTGGCCACTTACAATGACTTTGGTATTGGAGGGAACAGCGATGTGTACAGTAGAGGAAACTCCTGGTGCGTTTACAGTGGGGTCTGGGGCCAGGCAGTTATTTCACTCTTTACCCTCTTTTTGCCAACGTCCTTCGACATGATCAACATTAAATGCCACGTGTTCCTCAATTCCTACTAAATAAGAGATCTGGCCTGTCAGCTGGACCCACTATTGGCGATCAGCATGGTGCCTTCCAGCCTCAGTCTGGAAGTGTCAACAAGTCAGGACCCTCACGTATGGAACACCCTAGGGGGCTCTCTGAGGAGCTCAAGCTGAGACTCATTTACAATCATTACCCTGGCAGTCTTCTGATATTTGGAGAGTTTGTAAGGACCCCGTGCGGCCTGAAGAGAGGGTCGATTTTTGTCTGACAAGTTCTAGGGGGCCTGCTGCAAATTCCGGCTCCCTAGGAGCAGCGTCTAGTGTCATACAAGATAATTGCCATGAGCTGAGAATCCTGGTTGCTAGCCTGCTCCCGGATAACAGAGATGTGATGCTAAATCGATCAAACATACTTCATCTGCTGGGAGAGGTCCCTGAGCTGCGAGCTCTGTCCTCCAAGGACATTGGGAGAGTGTATTTTATTGACTTGCAAAGAACTGATTTTATATCTATGGTCAAAATTAGTCTTTGATGTAATCTTGTCACAGGCACAAACATTGAGACAATTGGGCTTCGACATGTCACCCTATAGAGGTGTGTTCCCAATGGAGACTCATAACGATCAAGATTGTCTGGGTGGGCGCTTTCCCCTCCTCAGTGAAATCCTTTTTTAAGGTTAAGATATGATGCAAGGGATTTACTAGACTTATTAGAAAATTTATACATTTTTGTTTTATATTTCAGCAGGTTTCTCAGTGAAGTCCTAATATCTACCAGATAGGATGGACGGATGGGAAGAGAGGTTACCTTTGCCAGACCAAGGCTTGAGAATAGGGGCCTAGTCCAGGATTGGTTGTGGATCACTGGAGCCTTGGGAACATCGAGGCTTGATGAATACAGACAGTAATGCTCAGATTCTGGAACACAAACCCAACATTTCTATCCTGTCCTGGAAGACAAGAGACCATCGGATCATGTTGGCCAGCCCAGCATTGGGAATGTCTCTTAAACACCATCATTTGATATTCCTACAAGAGACCTAGCTAACAGAATCTCCAGCATTTGATGTTGTTTCTTCTCATTGCCAACCTGCACTTAAAGGGCCGATTGGCTGGCCATCAGGTGGTCTTGAGATCTTGGTGAAATCCAGTCCAGACATACAAATTGTACAATCTATAGAGATTTTCAGAGGTTTTCTAGCTAGCCATGTTATATTGCTCCATTGGGGGCATCCTTTACACCTCTTGTGTATAAATATTTATTGGCGTAACAATGTCATTGATCTTGAGAAAGCCTTTATTTGCCTAGCGACCCTGGCCAATGATTGGTATATTAACATTCCTGGAGGGCATTTGATGGTTCTGGGGGATCTGAATGCCAATTGAATAGATACTGATCAGAGCTGTTCTGCAATATGTAGCTTGACTAAAGCCAAAGTAAAAGACTACTGGGGGTGGTTGTGGTTGAATATTTTACAAGGTCTTGGTTTACATTCCATCTAAATACACATGGAGGAATTCCAACGTGAGCTCCACATTAGATTACATATTTGTGGAAACCTGCTCCATGCGATATGCTCAGAGTTCTGTGTTCTTGACACTACCTTTAGCAGCCATGATATGTTGACTGCCACTTTTTTAATAGATGGCCCTCCAGGTCACGCAAATGGCCTTAGAAATATTTGGGTGAATACTACAGGTAATAAGATCTCATGGAATCTGCGGAATATCAGACTAGTTAATGAGTCGCTTCAGTCTTTTATGATGGAGACCTCATATAACTGGAGACTAGAAACAGTCACAGCCGATCATTTTGAGCCTTTTGTAGCTGGCAAGATCTAAACATACTAATGGCCAGAATACTCATATCTATGAGGGTGAGGTAGTGGACAGAAAGCGAGCTTTAAGAGCATAGATATAAGCCATAAGAGGGTGGGAGTGCTGCTGCCATTAAGAAGGACAAATTAGCGTATGGCTATTGGCTTACGGGTCATAGAGGGATTCTGTTACAACGGGATTTAGAGGCAATGTTGGGCACTTTAAAAAACGAAAACACCCATGAGTTTTGGGACCGTGTAAATCAGTATACGAATCAACTGCAGGATAACCAAGTAAATGAAGTATCAAAATCTGAATGGGTTCCTTCATTTTGAGAAATTGTTCTGTGCAATACCAGCTGAGAATGTGGAGATTCCCTCCTTTCAAGATAATGATGAAAATGTATGGACTCTTTCATTTGATCAGGATACCATCAAAGGTATCTAAGCAAAGACTGGTTAATCTTGAGCAGCCTGTTCCAACAAATTGTCGAATGCCTTGTTTAAAAGTTCCCAGAAAATGAAAATTGGTTAATTGTTTTAAACTTGCTTTTTAAACATATGTGCCACTGCCATTTCCCCGGTCTCTTGGCAAGTGGCACATGTGGTGCCAATTTATTAACCAGGGTCCCACTCAAATCCATGCAACTATAGGCCAAAAGCCCTGTTAGATGCCGTCTTCGCAAGCTTGCTGTTGGATGAGTTGCAGACATGGGCTAGGGTGGAAGGCGTTTTGAAGAAATGTCAGACCGGCTTTCGTAAGCATATGAGTATCTCGCTGAATGGAGTGTTGCTAAAATCTGTGCAATCTCTCGTATGGACAAAAAATATTATTCTGTTTTTATAGCCACCATTGACTTATCTGCCTAATTTTGATGCAGTTACTAGAAGTCTACTCTGGGCTAAACGAAATAATTTGGAGATTTCGAAGGGTCTCCTTAGTTCTGATTGCTCAGCATAAACAGTCTGTGATTCTGGTTAGACTTAATGCGACTGGTGTACTGTATAGGTGCATCTCTACATCTAGGGGAGTCAAACAGGGGTGCATACAGGCTCCCTGTTTGTTTAATGACAGATGTGGGGGCCAATTTACATCTAACGGCACATGCACCACCACAATTGAATGATATGAGAGTGACCTATTTAAGCTACTCTGATGATGTTTTACTATTTGACACCACAGAAATTGGTCTTCAAAGGCAGTTGAAGGCTTTTGGCAACTTTGTAAAAGGTCACTCGTTAACAATCAATCCAAAGAAAACAAAAATAAAACACTGTTCTCTAAGAAAAAAATCAACTGCTTTCAGATGGAGGCTAAAAGATCAACCCTTAGAAGGGGTGGATAGTTTTGTCTATCTAGGATTCTCAATTGTTTCTAGACCATGCAATCTCCTGATTAGAGGGTGGCTGAAGGCTTGTTACATTACCTTAACTAATCAATTGGTACTGGTGGATTTAAAGTATGCTAAGTTCTCTGTTCTTCCTTCACTTAGATTCTATGAAAGGAGAATTGTACAATAATTACTGTATGGTTGTGAAATCCATCTCTTCTGGACCATTGATTCTCTCCTGTGTATTGAAAGTTTATTCTGGAAACGAGTCTTACATCTGCAGAAATCAGTACCTCTAGCCATTATTCAATTTGAATTGGGCATCGACTCATTGAGGTCTCAAGCAATATGGAGACTTTTGATAATGTATGGGAAAATTGCATATCCTTTGGCTGACTTCTTATATCAGGATCTAGAGTCAAAAATGTCAAGCAGAGGGGTCTCCTTTTCAAATGAAGTCTTTGACTTCTGTGAAGAGACCCTGGTTCAGCTGGGTCTCACTTAGGACGGTTTTAGGAGAAATCCATCCAAGGTGAAAATAACACTTTACCGGCAAGACTGGACTGAAATTGTTGAGAGCGTGCTCCCTATTTGTCAATTTATCCCAAGCGTAATGCGAGAAGAGCCTTTCCATTGTTCCGACTTAATCTTACACTGCCTAAAGAGATACTGATTCATTATGGTCAGTGCGAGGCCCCTATGGGTAAATGCCGTTTCTGCAGGAATAATGATGAGGTGGAAGATCTTGAACACCTGATTATATTTTGCCCAGAGCTAACAACAAAGTGGTTATTGTATTTTAGGATGTTTCTTTATAGAAATCATGGTGTTGGTGCTGTGGAGTTTTGGCCTGAGGTGTTATCAAGGTATACCACCAGTATAGTTATCACAGTTGTGGGATTCATCAAAAGCCTTAATTTATAAGGGACAACGAAGGTCGCCTCCATGACTACACCCGGGATCATTGAGTAGTAATCACTAATAGTCTTTTTGGCCTAGCATGTTTTAAAGGTTAATGATGAAGTACAGTGTTTTAATGTTTTTGCTCCTAATGGATATGAAATTATGGCTGTATATCTAGATATTAGATTTCGCATTTGTGGGATTTATTAAAAGCCTTAACCTTGAAGAGACAATGAAGGCCGCCTCCATGGCTTCACTGCGGGATCCTTGAGTGGGCATCACTAAATGTAGGGAACAGTTTGTTTGGCCTTGCATGTTTTAAAGGATAATGCTGATGTACTGTGTTCTTATTCTCTTACTCTTAATGGATATAAAATTGTCCTTGTATGTTTAAATATTATTCCTGTATCTATTTATTTTTGCTTTTTTATTTTTATTTGATGTTGTTTTTGATGAATGTATTGATATATTATGGATATTTTATCTGTGTGCTTTTTTAAAGGCTTTGTTACCAAAAACAATAAAAACAAATAATTTAAAAACAATAATTAAATGTATATGGATATTCGGCCTCTATAATATACAATTAAGAGAAAATTTGTATGATTCTGACCTCACCACCCTTAAACGCAAGTGTAGGGTGGCTGAGAGGAAATGGAGGGCATCAGGCGTACCCTCTGACAAACTGGCCTACCTCCTGCTACAAAGGCAGTACAGACTATCTGTCCTCTCTAAGAAGAGAGCCTACATCCAAGCCTGTGTCTCTGTGGCATCTAACAACTTGGCCAAGTTTTTGAAAAGTGCTGGCACATCCTGCTGCAGTCTCTACCTCTCCTGTTCCCTCCCAGTTGCTCTGCACGGCCCTGGCTCCTCATTTCACCACTAAAACTAGGACATCCTGTCCACTCTCTCTTCCTCTACCTCATCCTCTGTCACCCCTGGCTAGTATTTGGCCACTTACCCTCCTCCTTTCTCTTACTTTCCCCTGTTCACCCCTGACGATGTTTCTAGACAAGTCCAATCTTTGAAAGTCTTGTCAAAGCAGGTTCTCCCCTGCTCATCCAGAACCATTAAGGACCACATCGATACACTGGCTCCAGCCTTGGGCGATTTCTGCAATCACTCCTTTGCAGCTGAAACCTTCCCCTCCTCCTTAAGCACCCCTGGTGCACCCCCATTTTAAGAAGCCCTCTGCCGATCCTTCCTCTCCGGCTAACTATCGACCATTCCCCATCACTCCTTTCCTGGGAAAACTCCTGGAAAAGCTGGCAAAATCTCCCAGCTTAATCTCCATACTGAATCTGTTGGTTGTCTCCACGACCACCAGTCTGGCTTCAGAGCTGCCAGAATAACAGAAACTGTTCTCCTGAAAACCTGTGAAGACTTTCTCTCTAATCTTGACTCTAATCTTCCTTCTGTCCGCATTCTCCTCGATCTATAGTCTGCTTTTGGCACTGTCAACCATGCCATCCTGCTCAATCGCCTCTGTGACATCCTGGGTATCACTGGTCAGGCCCTATCCTGGTTGACCTCTTTTCTCACTGACTGACCCTCCCAGGTCCAACTGGGGTCTTTCCTCTCTTCTATCTCTCTCTCTACTTGTGGTGGTACCCAGGCGTCTAACCTTTCTTCCTGGCTATTCAACCACTACCTGGCACCTGTGGCCCCCCGCATAGCTACATTCTGTTCTAAATTTCAGTGCTATGCGGATGACACCCAGCTCTCCTTCAGGCTTCCCTCAGCCACTTCTGCTCCTTCTCTCATTCCAGACTGTCTGGCAATTCAGGAATGGTGTGCTGCCAATGATCTCTACCTTAATGGCATTAAGACCGAGATCCTCCTCATCAGGACACATGCTCCCTCCTTTCCTCTCTCTCACTGCCACCCACCCTGGACCCTCTTCCTAATCCTTCCTGTGAGGCAAAGAACCTTTGTGTCATCTTCGACTCCACCCTCTCCTTCTGTCCTCACATCTCTGATGTCTCTAAGATGTCACAATTTCAGCTACACCTCCTCAGAGGTGTTCTGCCTTTTCTTACTTTCCCCCAGAAGCTCACTGTCTCTAGAGCATAGGTCCTTTCCAGGCTGGACTATTGCAACAGCCTCTTTCTAAATCTGCCTGTCTCTACTCTTCGACCTTTACAACTCATCCGGAACAGGACTGCGAGACTTGTCCTTGGCCACAAGCGCAGGGGTCGTATCTCTCCAGCTCTGAAATCTCTGCGCTGGCTCCCTATGGCTGCAAGAATCAAATTGAAGACCCTTTGCATTGTCACAAGGCTTTCTGGGGGTGCACTACCTCCAACTTTCTCTACCTAAACATCTTCCTTCTCGAGCTCTCCACTCACCCACCTCCAATTCTCTGAGGATCAGATACTTTTCCGAATGGGGAGCATATCTCTTTCCTCAACTGGGGCCTCCCTCTGGAACAGCCTCCTTGCCTCTCTAAACCTTGAACAGAACCACCTCCGTTTCCGAAGCAACTCAAGACCTTCCTCTTTGCTTCCGTTTTCTCTCTTCCCCTCCCCTGCTAATGTCCCTGATAGCTTTGCACACTGCTCACCTGGCCACCCCTGAACTCGGGCCCAGACTCCTGCTTGTCCAGTTGCCCTCTCACGGCCTCTGGGCTCCCTCAGCACTTAAGGGTCTGTATCCACAGTGTCTTCTCTTTGCACCTAAGAACCACCCTCTGGCCCCACTTATTGAGTCACCTGCACTTCTCCTCACCCCCACCCGCCCTTCACACATCTCCCCTCCCCTCTGCACTTGCACGATCTGAATGACACAAGGCCTAGTAAGATCTTTGTTTGTCCTCCTTCTGTTTCCCCCATGTCTTGTCGTCGCCTAGAAACGGTCGTGTACAGGTCTGTTACCATGTCATATCATATCATAATTCCCAGTGAAGATTACGCCTGCTAATAGCGCAGGGAGTCTTGATTCTATTAAAGACGGGGAGGCGAGCTTTATGCTTCTTCTTCCATTTATTCCTGTCTCCAGCATCTTCAACAATAAAACACATTTTTGTAACTTCCCACATGGGAAAAAAAAATCTTTTACTTTTTCAACCATAAACTACATTTCCCTTAAGTCCCAGGCCCACTGTAATCCCACAGTCCTGGCCACATGCTCCTAGTCCTTCCTCTTCCTGTTCTCAACCTCTTCTTTAATGCTCTCAACTGCACTCCTTGAACTGAACTCTGAACTAGTCCACACATAATCTTTGTTCTTACCACTGTCCTGTTCTGCAATTCTTCCGCAATAAACTGGTGGTCTTGCTTTCAGACAGCTTGTGAGTCCCCCTCATTTGGCTCAACTGTTCTTCTGGTCATCTCCTAATGAAAGATACAACAGAGCATGTTAGGGAGGTGGATACACACCCTATTTTGTGAGAAAAACTTATGAGAGTACATCGTTATACAATCAACTTTAACTCTCCTGTGTATCTAGAGCGGGAAAGTAATTCTTGCCTCCTTGTCATTAATAGAATCAAGACTCCCTGCACTATTAGCAGGGGTAATCTTCATTCTATGTCAAGACGGAGGCGAACATTATGCTTGTTCAAAGCTTGTAATCACTGTCTTTGCCACTGACTGTACCAGCTTAAAATAGAATGTTCTAAAAGTATTATCACTGGCCCACTCTGCCACATGTAGGCTATCCTGCAACATCGCGCCCTGTGCTAGCCCTTTTGAAGCCACTGTGCCCCTAACGGAATGCGCTCTAAACTTAGCCATATCTATTCCTCCTAACTGCATCACTTCTCCACCCCGTCTTGCTATTGTGGCTGTCGCTACAGCCTTTTGGGGTTTCCTGTGCACTTTTAGCAATTGCGTCATCCCCATCAACCTCATCTCTGCACTTCTATGTTTGTATTTATTTATACAGGATGCTATACACCATTTGGGGTGCTCCTGCAGGTATGGCTAGACTATTGTCGTTGAATCTGTCTTCGTTCTTCTTACTAGAGTGAAGGTTATTCCTTCTGGTCCGTGCACTTTCCTATTTACATCTAAGACTCTGAGATCTGCCACTCTCCTACATGACACTAGGCACAGAAGCATCACCAATTGTCCTGATAGCTGCTTCAATGAGAGGTATTTATTCCATGGCCAGCTGGCTAATAGTTTCAGGACTACTGAAACGTCCCATAAGGTGTCATACTTTGGCTTTGGCAGTTTCCTAAATCATATTCCCTTGAGTAGTCTAATTACTGCTATGTTCTCCCCTATGGGCAGTCCCTCTATGGATACATGGCCTGCTGATATTGCAGATCTGTATACTACGATGGTTCTATATACTTTCCCGTCTTGGAGTAGCTCCACCAAGAAGTTCAATATTTCTACTAGAGGGGCTGAAATGGGATGAAGACTTCTCCCTTTGCACCACCGTGACCATCTAATCCAAGCTGCGTTGTAGCTCCTTCTAGTCGATGGTGCCCATGACTCAGCGATGAGGCTAGCAGCCTACGCCAAAATTCCTGGGAGAGTCCAGTGTCTCCTGCTATCATGCACTCCATCAGCAGAAGAGTCCCTCTCACTCTCAGAAAATGATACCACCCAACTGGGTTGGTGAGAAGGCTGTCTCCTGGGGGTAGTACTCTCGGGTAATCGGTCACCAGTTCCATCAATGTTGGAAACCATACTTGCGATTTCCAGATCGGGGCCACTACTATCATTGTCGCTCTCTGTGGACTTTTGTTAACACCCTGTTCATCATAAAAAATGGTGGGAAGGCCTAGTGCGTCTCCCCTCTCCAATCTTGGAGAAATTCATCTATGTCTGCCGCCATGGGGTCTAGCCTCCAGCTGAAGTATCTGCTCTTTTGCACTTTCAGTCTGGATGCAAACAGATCTGTGTGTGCTGGTCCCCAGAGTTCCTCTTTCTGTCGAAATATGGTCTTGTCTAGCATCCAGTTGCTGGAGTCTGCTAGGTATCTGGAGTTCCAGTCTGCTACAACATTGAGCGAACCCGGGAGAAATTCCACTACTGCTGAGGTCCCTGACTCTAGGCAGAAGTGCCAGAAATCATTGGCCAGTTCTGCTAATAATTTAGACTTCGTCCCTCCTAAATGATTGATGTATCTGACTGCTGATATGTTGTGCATCTTCAGAAGGATACACAAATTCACCTTGTCTTTCGTAAATGCCTTGATCGCAAGCAACCCGGCTAACAGTTCTAAACAGTTGATGTGCAATTTGAGTTTCTCCGTACTCCTCTTGCACCCTGTCTCTAGATCTCAGCAACAAGCTCCCCAGCCTGCTCTGCTGGTGTCTGATTCTATCATGAGGTCGGGCCGATCGGTAATTATGGCTTTCTCATTCCAGGCATCCATATTCTGTAGCAGAACAAAAGAGGTGATGGCTGGAAGGTTTCGAATAAATCTTAACCTCTTGCATTGCTCTGGGCAACCCTCCAGGCCATCGTTCTTCACCTGCCAAGCCATTGTAAAAGGGTAAAGACAATATGCAAATCAGGCTTGGTCCCACCCCCTAAGGGTAGTCCAGCCCGAACTGCTAGGTCACATCCCTTCTGCGTGAGACCACAAGCATCCCCAGACATGTTTCAGCCTTGTTGGGCGTCATCAGTGAGGAGTAGCTTGGATATCCATGCCCAGCAGGCATGGGACCCATGTCTGGGCATACCCGTCTCACTTGGGGTGACAATAGCACAACAAAAGAGGTGATGGCTGGAAGGTTTAGAATACATCTTAACCTCTGGCATTACTCTGGGTAACCCTCCAGACCATTGTTCTTCATCTGCCAAGCCATTGCAAAAGGGCAAAGACCATATGCAAATCAGGCTTGGTCTCGCCCCCCCAAGGAGTAGTCCAGCCCGAACTGCTAGGTCACATCCCTTCTGCACGAGACTAGAAGCATCCCACACATGTTTCAGCCTTGTTGGGCGTCATCAGTGAGGAGTAGCTCGGGTCTCCAGGCCCAGCAGGCGCAGGACCCACATCTGGGCATACCAGTCCCACTCGGGGTGACAATAGCACATCAAAAGAGGTGATGGCGGGCAGAGGGGACCTGGCGTAGCAGTTCGGGCTTGGCTGCTACCATTGGTGGCAGTACCTGACTGATTTGCATATGGCTGGACCCCTCTTGCAATGGCACAGACGGGCTAAAAAACAGTGGTGTGGAAGGTTGCCCACAGCAATGCCAGTGGTTCAGATTCATTCAAACCTTCCACCCATCACTTTTGTGGTCACAGTTTGTCACACTATGTGAGAGAAGGTATGCCCAGACATGGGTCCCTTGCTCGCTCTGCCATACGGAACCAAGCTGCACCTCACTGAGGAGGCCTAACAAGGCCAAAACGTGTTTGAGGTTGCTTGTGTTTCTGTTCAGAGGGGACCTGGCCTAGCAGTTTGGGCTGGGCCGCTACCATTGGTGGCAGTACCTGACTGATTTTCATATGGCTGGACCCCTTTTGCAATGGCACAGATGGGCTTAAAAACGGTGGTGTGGAAGGTTGCCAAGAGAAATGCTAAGATTCATTCAAAACCGTCCACCCATCACTTTTGTGGTCAAATTTGTCTCACTATGTGAGAGAGGGTATGCCCAGACGTGGGTCCCTTGCTCGCTGCGCAATAGGGAACCAAGCTGCACCTCATTGAGGAGGCTCAACAAGGTCGAAACATGTCTGGGGTTGCTCGTGTTTCTGTTCAGAGGGGACCTGGCCTAGCAGTTCGGGCTGGGCTGCTACCATTGGTGGCAGTACCTGACTGATTTGCATATGGCTGGACCCCTTTTGCAATGGCGCAGACGGGCTAAAAAATGGTGTGGAAGGTTGCCCAGAGCAATGCCAGTGGTTCAGATTCATTCAAAACCTTCCACCCATCACTTTTGTGGTCACAGTTTGTCTCACTATGTGAGAGAGGGTATGCCCAGACGTGGGTCCCTTGCTCGCTGCGCCATAGGGAACCAAGCTGCACCTCATTGAGGAGGCCCAACAAGGCTGAAACATGTCTGGGGTTGCTTGTGTTTCCGTGCCGAGGGGACCTACCTAGCAGTTTGGGCTGGGCTGCTACCATTGGTGGCAGTACCAGATTGATTTGCATATGGCTGGACCCCTTTTGCAATGGCGCATACCGGCTAAAAAACGGTGGTGTGGAAGGTTTCCCAGAGCAATGCCAGTGGTTCAGATTCATTGGAAACCTTCCACCCATCACTTCTGTGGTCACTTCCATATTCTGTTGCCACCATTCTAGTTCTTTGACTCTACGTCTAGCGGCACTAGTTGATGGTATCGAAGACCCTGTTGTAAGTGTTTTATCTTCAGTCATTGGAGGGCTCGAAAAAGAGGGGGCCCTGGAAATATTGCTCGGATCGATGCTGCAAATAGACAGACTACTCTCGCTATCGTCCACAGGTAGATTATGCTATGCTAAGGCCATTTCTTATCTCTCTCTTTATGTCTCTAATCTTCCTGGCCGGCAATTCTGGAGTAGCCGCCCTGGTGTCTACGGCGAACCCTATCCTCCTTGTTGGTATCACCTCTGATTTTTCCCAATTCACTAGGCACCCTAGAGACATCAGAAGGTCTGTTACCCAGTTTGTCTGATATCAAAATGTTTCTCTGCTGTCCACCATCAGCAAGCTGTCGTCTAGGTATATTCTCATCCTTATCCCTTTCTCTCTGCTTGCCGCGGCTATCGGCCTCATGAGTTTCATGAATTCCCATGGTGCTGAGGCTAGCCCAAACGGCATCGTCGCAGACTGCCAAAATTGCCCGTCCCAGTCGAACGCTAGAAAGGGGCAGTCTTCCACTTGGACGGGTATCGTGAGATATGCATCCTTGAGTTCCACTGTCGTGAGCCACTCGCCCTGTCTGAGGGTATCTGAGTGTATCTCTGAGCTGGTGTATTCCCTCCATCTTGAAGTGGTGGTAAACCACCCAGCTGTTCATCTCTCGCAAATTTATTACGGGCCTTACTTTGTCCTTCCTGTGCACCAGGAACATGTTGCTTATAAACGTTGATGTTGAACCACAAGACTCTATCGCTCTTTTGAGTGCTAAACTCTGCAGTTCTGTGTTTAAGGTCTCCTTCTCTAACTGTGCTGAGTGTAGGGGGGGGGACGGGATTGTGTGGGCATTTGTACAAATTGTAACTGCAGCCCTCTGGCTGTCTGCAATACGCAGGCGTTGCTGGAAAGCGTGCACCAGTTCTCCCAAAACTCTAACATTCTCCCCCCCACTGGTGGGTACGTGAACTGTCTCACCTGTGGGGAAGTTCTGTCCTCTTCCCTGTCCTCTGCCTCTCCTTCCTCTCGGGAAACAACCTTTTGGAGGAAAAAAAGCATCCTGCTGCCTGTTTTCCCAATAGTGAGCCCTGTTGTTCTGAGGCCTTCTAGTGGTTTGGTAGCGACCGGTCGCTTGGCCTCTGTACCGACCGGTTCCGTCAAAATCTCTACCAGGAAATATTGTATTCATTAAGGCCTGGGCCTTCTCCAAGGAATTGTAGGTTCCTACAAAACTCACCATTTCCTTCCCAAAGGTTTCTCCAAATAGTAGTCCCTGGGCTGCTTCACCAGCCTCATAGGATGCCAGATCACCTAGCTTGGTGTCTATTTTAAGGGGCAGTCCCCTTCTGCGCTCAGACGAGATAGCGCCATAAGCGTTACCCAAGAGACATATTGCTCTTTGGGCCCAGTTAGCGAGTACCTCCGGGTCCACTTCTTCTCTTGTATCTCTTGCCCGTTCGGCCGGGTCCATGATCTTTGCGAGAAGTCCCGCTAGATCGAGCACCTTTTCTTGTCAACTGCACCAGGATCTCTCAATCCCTTTTCTGGGATCTCTGGTGGTCTTTGAAACAAAGGCCAGCATCTTTGGATCGAGCTCCGGTGCTTCCGCTACTTTCCCTGGCAGTTCAGGCTTCGGGCATTCTGCCTGCATCCTCTGTTTTGTCTCTTTCTCTAGGGTTTTACGTAACCTTTGGGTCATTTATTTAGTGACCGTTGGTGATGGCAACCATACCGAGGACTTAGGATATCGGATGTCCTCTGGCTCGAACATATCCGATATTCTTTCTTCGTCCTCAGTGTTGTTGAGTTTCCTCAACTTTTTCTTAGGTGGGAGTTGTATCGCCTCCTATTTATTGTTTTCCTCTTCTGAGAAACGCGGGGACCCTGTGGGCTCCTCTTTGGAGAATTGCTCTTCATTGCCCATATTATCTTCCCCTGGGTAGTAGGTCTTGAGGCACGGCACTCCTGACTTCTGTATGAATGCATCTTGCAATCTTATAAATGCGTCAGTAGCCTCAAGGGCCTTCAGTTCCACCCCGTCTGTACGGCCCAGAAGGTCAGAAGAGTTCTTTCTCTTCTGGGCCTACATACACCCCTGTGGGTCTTCTAGCGTGACCCTTGTGGACATGCTTTCTTTGGGTAAGGTGCCTGTCTCTTTTTGGCTCAGGAATGCCTCAGTTGTTTCCAGTCTGTCTTGCAGGGACTTCACCCCTTGAGCCACTGCCTCTATTAGTGAGTCCCCCAGCAATTCCTTGAAGCTATAGGCTAGATCCTCAGAATAGGCTGCCTCTTGCTCCTCCTCACTCCATTCAAACTCAGCCATCTTTTCTGTGCTGGGTATGCCTTAGATACCTGCTCATGTGTAGTGGCATGTCCACTAGCTCACTGTATTCTTTGACTGAGGTTGCACCTTCTGGCCTGCTGAGCTGGCTTCTAGACAGTATTGTTATGTCCTGCCCTGCATATCCCTGACTGTGGGAGGCGAGTATTATAGTCTCCTGTCGTCAGAATTGGAGGGCTCCGGTGTTTTATCCACACTGCGGGTGTAATGTAGCTTTAACTTGACTTTTAAATGCTTCAGAACGAAGCGTGTGCACTGATCGTATCTCTGAAGCCGAGATCTGTTAACCGATGAGTGAAGACCCCTTCTTTCCAAGGGTGGGGGCCTTTCCGTCATCAATGAGCGCTCCTCTCTAGTGCGTGATGTTCTAGCGCGTCACTCTGCTCCTGCGAGTCTGGCTCCGCCCTCCCGCCGGTGGGGGCTGCTCTGAGGGAGCGCACTGGCCATCGCGCTTCTCTCCTCCTCCCTGAAGGAGGGGCCTGCCTACTCTCTCTGCGGATGACGGCGAGCCCCTGTTATGCCATGAATGTGGCACAGGGCTGTTGTCTCTGCACGCTTGTAATATTGAAAACAAAATGAAATAGCTATTTATATATGAATTGCACGCTCGTAAATATGGTAATTTAGCTTGGCGCAGCTGCTCCCTGCTCAATGTCCACGCTTGTCACATGGTACTCTATCGGTATACACACAATATATACACAGCTAAAATAAAGGCCACTCATCTGCATGAAGAGCAGGAAAGAAGAGGAAGAGAACAGGAAGAAGAAGGACTAGGAGAATGTGACCAGGAGTGTGGGACTACAGTGGGATTGGGACCTAAGGGAAATGTAGTTTTTGCTTGAAAAAGTAAAAAAGAAATGTTTTTCCCATGTGGGAAGTTATAAAAATGTATTTTATTGTTGAAGATGCTGGAGACAGGAATAAATGGAAGAAGAAGCAAAATGCTTGCCTAAGTCTTGACATAGAATCACTTACAAACATTCAATACATAAAACGTTACATGGTTAGTTGTAAATGTAATGTCCACCATGCTTCATGTATATGGTTTCCTTTCTTAATACTGTGCTGTTCTATTACATTGAAGGTTGAAAACATCCATGATACCTGTTATATGTTATATGGTGGCTGTCTGTCATATGAAATGTTCTAAAGAGCCATATGAGTGATGTAACAGAATGGAATGTGGAATGGGCTGGGGGAACTCTGGAATGTGGTGG